>NC_059104.1:120690708-121002739 GCF_020740685.1 Jaculus jaculus
GTGATAGAAAGGTTCTCACTATGTGTAAAAAAGATAAAAATGTATCATAAATAGTATTCAAAACAAAACTAAAACCATTTAAAAAGTATTCTAGGGCCCAACTAAAATTTGGAAGAGAAGATTTTTATTTTTATTTTTTGTGGTTGTTATTTTTATTTATTTCAGAGCATCTGATAGAGAGGCAGAGATAGAGAGAGGACAGAAAGAGAGAGAATGGGCATGACTGAGTCTCCAGCCCCTGCAAAGGAACTCCAGATGCAAACGCCTCCTTGTGCATCTGGCTAATGTGGGTCCTGGGAAATCGAGCCTGGAACCAGGGTCCTTAGGCTTCACAGCAAGCGCTTAACGACTAAGCCATGTCTCCAGCCTGATGGTTTTGATACTAGGTATGTTGGAGTAATCATGAGTTCCAAGCCAGCCAGAACTATTCACCAAAAGCCTACGACACACACACACACACACGTGCAAAAGTAATCATCTATGAAGTTTCTTGATATGTAAATTTAACTTCATTTTACTCTTTTATTTGGGAGAAAGAAAGAAGCAGATAGCGTGTGGTAGTTTGAATGTATGGCCCCATAGACTCAGGTGCTTCATTAAAATTGAGCTTAGCCCCTAGCAGGCAGATTTCTATTACAGGGGACATATACTGGGGGCAGATCTGAATTCCAGTCCAAAGGTATGTAGAGGTTTGAGCATTATCAGGTGCATGCTTGCCATTTTCGTGGTGTTTGCTGGCCAGTAGTGACTTTTCTCTCTGCTTGGGTTTATAAATGGGAGGCAGTTTCTTGCACCATTGATATAAGTAAGCTTGAAATAAATATCTTCCTCCCACAAAACTGTGTTTGGCTGGATGTTCATCTCACCACTATGGAAATGATTACAACAGAAATTTGGGACCAGAAGAGTGGGGCATGACTATATGGTGAATCACCATGTTTACTTTGGTCTTTTAGTACTTTTGTGATGGAGGAATGGGGCAGAACTTGGTAAGACAAATTTAATGGGCTACTTTGGTGAACGTTTGAAAATAATGCCGTGAGAATTGTGTTGGCTTGTGAACTTTCAAAGGGAAAACAGAGACTACAGAGAACTTTGGTGGAACTGGGTTACTGGCACAAAGGCTGCCTGCCCCAAGAGTTTGATCATAGTTGAATTTGAAAGTATGGAGGGGTGTGCTTGGTGGAAGATACAGAACAGAAATATTTAAGATTTAAAGGTGGAGGAACTCAAGGCACAGAGACAGGTTTTAAGTTACTGAAGTTCCTACTGTCAAGGAGATTACCAGGATTAAGTGGGCTAACTGTGAAAGCGGGGGCAAGAGGAATATAAGGGCCACAGGGTGGGAGGGAGGCACTGCTCTTACCCACCAAATGACAGACTGCTGCTCTAAACAGCTCATAACCCACAATCCAACAATCCACTAATAAGGAGGGCTGTTGTAGTCAGGTTCGCATTTCTGGTAGAAAACACCAGACCAAGAGCAGCTTGTGGGAAAAAAAGGTTTATTTTAGCTTACAGACTCAAGGGGAAGGTCCAATGAAGATAGGGAAATGATGGCATGAGCAGAGGGTGGACATCACCTACTGGACATCAGGTGGACAAAAACAGCAGGAGAGTATGCCAAACACTGGCAAGGGAAAACTGGATAATACCCATTAGCCCACCCCCAACAATACACTGCATCCAGGAGGTATTAATTCCCAAATCTCTAGCAGCTGGGAACCTAGCATTTAGAACACCTTAAGTTTATGGAGGACACCTTAATTAAACTACCCCAAGAGCCTTCAGTGGACTGGGGGGCAGGGAAGAAAATGATGGTACCAACACATGATGCATCTTTGCAAAATTTCTATTTAGTTAAAAAAAATATAAAAAGAAAAGAAAAGGAGCTGGGTGTGGTGGTGTATGCCTTTAATCCCAGCACTGGGGAGGCAGAGGTAGGAGGATACCCATGAGTTTGAGGCCACCCTGAGACTACATAGTGAATTCCAGGTCAGCCTGTGCGAGAGCAAGACCCTACCCTGAAAAACCACATGCACGCACGCACGCATGTGCGCACAAAAGGACCCTTGGGAGCACATAGATAAAGAGCAAGCAGAAGCCAGGCATGATGGCACACACCTTTCATCTCAGCATGTGAGAGAATCTCTGTTTGTGAGGCCATACTGTGGCACAGAGTTCCAGGTAAGCCTGGGCTAGAGTGAGACCTATCTCAAAACACCAAAAGGTAAAAAAGAGCAAGTAGAATTTTATAAGAAAATGTCAGTAAAATACTTTAGCATGTGAAAGGCTCACAATCTTGAAGTAACTGGCATTATTAAAGATGGAATGAAATGCAAAGAATCCCATACCCTAACCTCTGGACTATCTGGTTATGCACATATGTTATATGAATAACTTATATAAATACATTAAGCTAAGTGGCAAAAGCACTTAAAAAGATAACAGACCTGAAGATACTGATATTATAGCTGATTGTGAGCATAGACCCAATCAAATCACACGGAATAAAACTTTTCCAACTATAGTTACAGAAATGCAGAGTTCCCAGGAGCTTCCAGTAAAGATCACAGTCCTATACAGCACTTTGACTGCAATCATGTAAGACCCTGTAGGCAAAGAACCCAAGTGAGTTCTGACTTCTAATCTATGTAAAACTGTGACACACTAAGTTTCCATGTTTACATCTGCTAAACCTATAGCACCGTTAAGAAACTATGTATCTGGGCTGGAGAGATGGCATAGTGGATAAGCGCTTGCCTGTGAAGCCTAAGAACCCTGGTTCAAGTCTTGATTCCCCAGGACCCACGTCACGTTTAGCCAGATGCACAAGGGGGCACACGCGTCTGGAGTTTGTCAGCAGTGGCTGGAGGCCCTGGCATGCCCATTTTCTCTCTCTTTATCTGCCTCTTTCTCTCTCTCTGTCACTCTCAAATAAATAAATAAAAATGTACAAAAAAAGAGAAACTATGTATCTGTGGTAGAAATTATAGTGGCAAATATATCTCAAATACCTACACCAAAGGATAGGACTAGAAGCAAGGTTTGAGGTTATTATTACAGTGAACAAGGTCTGGATTATGAAAATCGACTTTTTAATTATTATGAGTGTCATGGAGAAATGCCTACATTTTGTTTGTCTGAAGTAGGACACATAGAGGATTACAAGTAGTGCAAGAATCCTGTTAACTGGGGATGAGAAAGTCAATGGACAGGGAGATCAATTAAGTATATGAACACACAGACAACAGATGATATCCTGACCAAAAGCAATGAGATGCAACAGACAGAATCAATAGATTTTTAATATACTATAGAAGCAAAACCAATATGTTGGCTTTCTAATAAGTTTGGGATTAGACTACTCCTAGGTGACTGACTCCCAGTATTTTAGCTCCCAGTGATTTGGTGGCTGATGATGTTCAACAGTGAATACACTGAACACACAAAAAGAGCAAGGAAGGGAAATACTGCTTTAGTTTCAAAATAATGAAAGCCAAAAGTCAGAGTTTTAAAGCACAAATGAACACACACATCATCACTTTCTTAGGGTTTATTACCTCTACTGTTGCTTTCCGGGTAGGCAAGTGTGGGCTTATTGGGGGACCGTCGCAGATCACTATTAAGGAAAGGCTTATCAGCTGGATATAATACATATGGAGATGAAGAATGCCGAGCCACACTTCCATTAGACTTTGATGGTTCAGGTAGGATGTTCTGAAAAATAAAAGTAAAAATTATCTTTCAAAAATTTAGGCCACAAGTACTAAGAGATGGATTGTTCATCTGTTCTTCCACCATCAATTGGGGGGAAAAAAGCAGGTCTTAAATTATGGGCCAAAATGGTAGCCTTATTTCTGATGGGACTAGGAGAGTCCATTCCCATTTCTTATGCTTGGAGAAAGCAATTAAATTTATTACGTTTTGTTCTGAGTAGTAGTTTATACAGTTAACCTACCCTATTATCAAACCATACTGTGTACTATTTATTTGATTACATGTATTCTCTGTCAGAGCAGGGTTCTTATTCTATTCCTCCATGTAACTGTCAGACCTAACAGTTTTATTAAGCCTCTCATATATTTTTAGTGTGACCTTGATATTTAGAACCTACTTAAGTTTAATGCACTTTCTTACTGAAAAGTTTAAGATTTCCATAAGGACTAAAGGTTCACTACATCCCGGTGGCTACTGAATTAGGGAGCCTTGTATATAGTGTAGTTCAACTGAATAACCCTTGTTTGATCTCCAAGTGCTAAGTTTTGAGAGCAAAGAAAAAGCCCTTATCTCAAAGGTTAGTGGTATCAATCATATTTCCTATGTAATTCAACTATCTATTGGCACTTTTTTTTTTCCTGAGGTAGAGTCTCGTTCTAGCCCAGGCTGACCTAGAAATTCACTATGTAGTCTCAGGGTGGCCTCGAACTCAAGATCCTCCTACCTCTGCCTCCTGAGTGCTGGGATTAAAGATGTGTGCCACCACGCCCGACTCTTGCACTTGTTTTTGATAGTTCTTTTAGTTTTATGCTTTACTGATCAATCGCCCAATGAACTCCAATTGCTTCTTCTCCTCAATCTCCCTAAATTACTTGACATATTTATTATCCATTTTCTCCTGAAATCTTTTGATATTCCTGACCCCATCACAAATTCGATTATCACAAGTCCTTGTCTGTTTGGTCTTTAAGAGACTCCATTCCATTCCTCCATGCAAGGGATGGACCAGACAATAAGCAGTTTTAAATAGGATGTGCAAAGTCACCTTTGTCCCATTAAATTCTTTTCTATTTTCAAAATACTGAGTTCCACATTTCACTTTGACAACGCAATGTACTCAACTTCCCCTGTCCACTGGAACGAAGTATCTCCGAGCTACGGTGGGAAGTAGGACTCAGGCCCAAGGTTCGCGCAAGGAAGTTACTGAAAAGAGCTGCGGGAGCCGACTGGATCGCAAGCCTGAGACTGGGACTCTTCGGTGGCTGTAGGTCACAGGCTGGCACGTCCACCTGGGCTTGGCGACTTTCCAAGGGCCGTTTTTCTCACGTGACCTACGGAGGAGCTATTTTCATGAGTCAAGGGTCCATGGCTGAGTCCTGGCAACGTAAGACAGCCTGCTCCGCGCGGCGGATAAGTGACTGAAGGACCGACCGGGACCGGCGGGACGGCCGAACGGGAAGCGGAGGGCGCAGCCTCCCAGGCGGGAACGTGGGAGCCGAGGGAAGCTCGCACGCTCACCACCACGAGCGAGCGCAGCAGAGCCTCGGTGCAGCGGGGAACGAGGGGAAACGCGACAGGGGGTCCGGCCCCCGAGAACCCGTCCGAATACCTAGCGCTTCTCACCGTGAACTGAGACTCCGAAGCCGCCGACACCGACGCCGCCATCTTCTTGCGCACGCCGCGCGGGCCTCCTCCACGCCACAGCGCTGGGGGTTCCCGAGCGGCGCTTCAAGACTCCAGGGCGGCGGGGCAGCGGGAACCCGCAGCCCGGCCCTCGATGGTAGTAGGGGCGGGAGAGCTGGTGACGGGCCTCCAGACAGCGGCCACACACACACACCCCCACGGGGTCGCGCACACGCAGAAAGGGCAACGCGCCTGAACGGACGTCTGAACTAGCCAATCAAAACTAAGAACGTCTTCCGGTGTGGACGAGAACTGGCCGCCTTGCTTGGTGACGTCACAAGGTAGCGCACCGCCCAGCCTGGGCCACAACTCCGAGCGCCTTCGGGAAAGGGGCGGGTCTTCTGCAGCCCTGGGCCAAGGTAGGTGCCATCGCCGGAGGCAACTGAGTCAGACAGTGAGGCCGGCGGGAATCAAGTAAGGAGTTTAGACACTTCATCCGTCATTTTGGACTCAACATCACCCCTGAGCCGAGGGCGCCTCTCCAGGTGAAGTACCGACATCTGGGCTGATAACAAAGAGGAATAAGAAGGCCTTAATGATATGGCCCAAAGGAAGTTAAGGGGGAAAAGAAAGAGGTGGAGGAGCAAATCGCGAACCTCTGTCCAATGGGCGTGGGGTCCTCTCACCTACACCTTACACTACTCCTCGTTCCGGGCCTGTGGGCGGAGCCGCTTTGAAGCCGATTTCGCGCGCTAAGAGCATCGGCCTTCGATTGGTCCGCGCCTTCCTCTCTTTGTGGACGCTGCCTGCGTCACCGCGGCCTGGGGCCGGCTGGAGCGTCAGAGGCGCGCGTCGTTCCTCGCGACCAATCAGCAAGGGCGAAGCGACGGGGAGAAGGAAGCGGATCCGCGGCCGCGCAGCGAAAGCGCATCCCTGCGCCCGCTTCGTCTCCCTCCGCCGCTGTCGGGGCCTAAGTGGGGAGCGGCTGGCACAGCGTCACCGGGAGGTCCGGGGAGGAAGTGGGCGGAGGGAGACGACCGCGGGGCCTTGAGCTCAGGCAGAGAGGCTCCGGTGAACGCCTAACGGGGACGGGGTGGGGTCCGCGGCCCGGGGCGGCGGCGGAGAAGACCGGAGCAGGATGGCGGCTTCGGCCCTGTACGCCTGCACCAAGTGTACCCAGCGCTACCCCTTCGAGGAGCTCTCCCAGGGCCAGCAGCTCTGCAAGGTCCGTGGACACCGGGAGGGAGGGTTCCTCTGCCGTCTCTCGAGGGTGCGCTGCGTCCCGTTCTTCACCCCGGGTCCCCATTTCCCCGGTGTCTTGGCATCAGGTGGGAAAGACCTAGCGGGACACCGTATCTTCCTAGATGGAGCGGGCTCGGCCAGGCCCGCGGGTCTCGGGTGGGGCTAGTGAGGCAGCCACCTGTCCGCGCTGCATAGACGGTGGAGTGGAGAGGTTTTCGTCTCGGTTTCTTGCCTGCTCTCTCCTTTGGCCCTGAAGTATAAGGGATCCGAAGCCTTGGCCAAGCTGGTGGCTTACACCTTGTCTGCTCAGGAAGCCAAGGGAAGAGAATGCTCTATGATTGGAAACTCTCCATCTCGTTAAAGCCGGGATGCTGTCTCTGAGCAAAGGTGCAAAATTATCTAGTTTCATCGTTTTACCTACCACTGAAATCGGCCCCGACAGCTTTCTTCATTTTGATGTACTATGTTACGCACATTTAATAAGGACAAAGACACCTATGCCCTCCTTATGTAAATGTAACTGGCCACTGATGTGCTAAATCACCCAGTTGTTAACGCTTCCAGCCAGGTTTGTTGAGGTATTAGACATCTGACTAGCTTGGGAAATTTCTCCCAGAAGAGCTAGGGTTGGGTTCTGGGATAGGTACTGACTGATTATATTTTCTTATTACAGGAATGTCGGATCGCACATCCTATTGTAAAATGTACTTACTGCAGATCAGAATTTCAACAAGAGAGGTTTGTATCTTAAACACGTGTGTAAGGAATGGGGGAGGCACTGCTATTCCTCCATTTGTGTTACTATGTAAAAATGATTTAACCTCTATAATTTTAATTTGAAAGTTATACATTACAGATCAAAGAATGCTAGCTAGAAAAACCTAATGTTTACATGTAAGTTTCAATTTAAATGAGAAAATGGGAATAAATTAATGGATTATAATAGAAAATATATACCCTTGCTAACAGCATTGCAAATACAATTAATCTTAAAATGTTAATGGGCTTGAGGAAAGAGCTATAGTGTTAGAAACTAACTTCCAAAGGTGAAGCTACTAGCTTTCTATCAGTGTGACTAGTACAGACTTTTGAAAAGCAATTCTACTTTGAGAGCCTAAGAGAAGAGTCAGTGTATTTTAATTAAAAATAAAGTGGGGGCATCACGTGGAGAATGGAAAGTTATGTTGGCAAGGATGCCTAATGCTGTGCATTAATAAATATGTTAACTTAATGAAAGTGAGGACTTTGGAACTAGAAGGTAGACATGAGGCTCTTTTTCTTTTATTAAAAAATTGCACAATAAACTGGGTGTGGTGGTTCATACCTATCATCCCAGCACTTCAGAGATGGAGGCAGGAGAACTGCAACTTAAGAGACTAGTGTGTTATATGTTATGTCTCAAGACCCTGTCTCTAAAATAAGATAATACTTAAAACATTTCTTATAGATTGGGGTTAAAAAAATCTTAATATAGTTTTAAATGATACTTGAAGCTGAGGAAACAGCTCAGTAGGTAAGTGCACATGCTGCACAAGCAGGAAGATCTAGTTACTATCCCAGGTATCCACATAAAGAGTTGGGCATGGCAGCACACACCTATAACCCCAGTGTTGATGGGAATGGAAAATGGAAAGATCCCTGTGGCTCCTTGGTCAGCCAGTCTAACTGAAAAACAGGGAGCTGTATCAAATAAATTAGGTGGATAATAAAAGAGGAAGACCCTTGATATCTTTCACTGCTACTGTAGTGTATGTACCCTTCTGTAGCACATCTACACACATACCACACATTCTGATACATATCAGTGTTTTTTTTGTGGGGGGGGTGGTTGTTTGTTTCGTCTTTTTTTTCAAGGTAGGGATTCACTGTAGTTCAGGCTGACCTGGAATTCACTATGTAGTCTCAAGGTGGCCTCGAACTCACAGCAATCCTGCCTCCCGATTAAAGGTGTGCGCCACCATGCCCGGCTTCATATCAGTGTTTTTAAAGACACTTGCTGTACGAACTGGGGAGATGGCTCAATGGTTAAAGGTGCTTCAAAGCCTCCTGACCTGGGTTCAACCCTAGCCACCCCACATAAAGCCAAACCCCAAAAGTGGTGTATGAATCTGGCATCGTTTGTAGCAACTAGAGGCCATGCCATGCCTATACACACATATGCATATGCACACATGAAATTGAATTATTTGCATTTTCATTTGCTGTAAGCTAGAGTAAGTTTCATTTATTTATTTAATTCAGCATTTTGTGAGTTATCCCAAGGTTGCATGTATGTAATCATCTATATATTACTTCCTTTGCAGCAAAACTAACACAATTTGTAAGAAGTGTGCTCAGAATGTCAAGCAATTTGGGACAGTAAGTATCTCTTGTTTTCGTTTCATGTCATTGCTGCTGACCAATTATTGACTTCCACAAAGATGTGCCATTAAAAAAAAATCATGATGTTCTTTTCTTAGGTATTTTAACATATTAAAAGATTTCATGGTAGATGTATTTTGTTGATAGTCTTCATGGGAAAATGACAACATTTAAAAATAAATTGCTCTATACTGAATTTAAATGTGAAATTTATGAAGCTATTATATAAAATATAAATTAAGCAAATTCCTTAATATGGAGAACCTACTTATCCATAATAGTATAATCAAACTTTTCCTTCATCTTTAAAACTACTTATATAACTGCACAGGTTAGTATTTATTCAAAACTGATGTCAGTTATCTTAGTACAGATTGTGTTTATATTATAGCTATTGTTGATACTATTTATGATTGGTCAAAGTGCTGACCTTAAAGCTCTATAATTTCCCAAAATGTCTTTTTAATATCTAGGAAAATCATGGTATGTTTGTTATAATTTATATTGATGATGCCTATGCCAGTATTGTGTGTGTGGGTGTATAAAGTTATTTTTTTGTAAGAGAAAGGTTATCGGTGTATCAGGGCCTTGATCTCCAGACATGTGCTCCACCATGTGTGTCTGGCTTACATGGGTTCTGGGTTGTCAAACCAGGGTCCTTAGGCATCAACAGTCAAGCGCCTTATCCTCTAAGCCATCTCTCCAGTCTCTATGCCAGGACTTTTAAGTTAAAACTCACATACTGTGTATATTTACTGAATCATTTGAACCTACAAATGATGTTTTTTAATTGAATAAATGATATAGCAGTTAAGCAAATATACTAATAAGACTTCATTTTTCATTTTCTCATTCTACGTTCATGAAATATTTCTATACGTAAATAGCATTATTTTTAAGCAGCTTCTGTGTTAATGTAACATTGTACAAGTCATAAGTATGTTTCTCATAATCATCTTCAAATATTCTGATAGTATGAGCTTTATGACTACAGAAGTATTAGTTGAATAGAAACATGATGATTATCTTTGAATATGTACTTGACAGAAAACTTAGCAATTTCCTTTGTTAATCCTTAAAATATGTCTAATACTGAATGTTTTATGCAAACAGTTTAAATATTTTAAATAGCTCAGTTAAACAAAAATTTTATCTTTTTCAGCCCAAACCTTGTCAGTACTGTAACATAATTGCAGCATTTATTGGTACCAAGTGCCAGCGTTGCACAAATTCAGAAAAAAAGTATGGACCACCTCAGACCTGTGAACAGTGCAAACAACAATGTGCTTTTGATCGGAAAGAGGAAGGAAGAAGAAAAGTATGCTTTATTTATGTTATGAAATTTCGAATAAAACATCAAACAAGTGGGAAACTTACTATATTAATCAATAAACTTATTTTAATCAACACAGTGTTCTTTGGGACCCTAAAAGAAAATGGTTAAAATGTAGGGATAGTGTATTTTGTCCTTGTATGAATCATAGATGCATTCATATTGATCAGTTAGGATCACGATATTTTAAAAATTTATGTCAGCTGTGATAGTGTATATCTGTAGTCCCTATTCCTTGGGAGGCTGAAGCAGGAGGATCATTGAGCCCAGGAGTTAAAGACCATCCTGGACAATATAGTTACACTGTCTCAAATAACTGTGAACTAAAAAAAAAAAATTTTTTTTTTTGCTCTGATAGCTATTCTGCACCATTTATTTATCCTCAATTTGGGAGACTTTGTAGTTACCTGAAGTTGCTAGTGTGAAAAATATCTGATGGCACATTAGCACATAAAATTCAAAGTTAGTCTTCTGCCTTTTGATATGGGCTCATATTTGAAACCGTTGTTTGTTTTTCTCTACCTACAGTGACTTAATAATTATGTGTATGCATGTGGCATTCCTCTGCTGATCAGCATTCACACAGGCCTCCTGTTGTCTATCAGTTTCAGTTGATTTGGAGGATGACTGTCTCTTTGAGGGGCTCCCCCAGGTCCCCCCACAGCAATGTATGTACCTTAGTTGTAAGACATGTCCCTCCAGCACTTCTTGTGTGAACAAACAGAAAACAGCATCTTTATCTTGGTCATATAGGTTTTGTCTTAATTTTGGAAAGAAGTGTCTTTCTCTCACTCTTTATGACATACAATTGATTCTCGTTATTTACAAACATTTATAAAATGTCAAAAACAAAGCTGGGCGTGGTGGCACACGCCTTTAGTCCCAGCACTCAGGAGGCAGAGGTAGGAGGATTATTTTGAGTTCGAGGCCAACCTGAGACTACATAGTGAATTCCAGGTCAACCTGGACTAGAGTGAAACCCTATCTCGAAAAACAACAATAGCAAAAATAATAATAATAACAAATGCCAGAAAAATTGAGTTAGTGAATGTCATTACTTCTAAGAGAAATAAAGGATTAAGTTCTTGCCTATAGTTATAACATGTTTTGGTCAGTTAACATTACTAATATGAATTGTCTTAAGCTTAAGATACCTCACATCAACTATAAATTCAACTGACCTCCAGGCCAATAGCCGGAATAAAACATTGAACATGCATTTTCTCCACAAGTCCATCATGCCTTAAGAATGCTGTATGATACTTCAGCGTTATTCTTTGGGACAAGTTTTAACATAAAAATCACTAGCAGAAAACACAGAAACTTGAAAAGCATAGCACTAAATAGACTGGAAAGGATAGTTGTTTATAGTAATAACTAGACAAGACAGAATGTTACTCTACTTTCTTAGGGACTGTTCTCTGGTGATGCAAGTGTTTCACTGCTCTGTACTTGCAATTGTACTTGCATGAAATGACTAAATATGCTGCATATAGATTTTGGAGTTAACAGATGAGCTTTAACAGGCAAATCTGAAAATAATGAGAATTGATTGTATATGTTATTTAACCTTTCCTGTTTTTCTGTAAGTTCACAATACATAAATGTTGTGGGAAATACTGTATCAATTTATTAATTACATCATGACTTAGCATTCAGGCTAGATTACTTGGCAGTATCTCAACAACTTGTCCTTAAATTCTAGGAATAAGTAAAAAGGTGTGTTTCTCCCAATTAAAAATACCTTAACTGTACTGCAAGTCTATATATCATCCTCAGCAATTTTATAATCCCCTAATAAGCCTTGTCCCAAGTTTCAAAATTGTCTGCTTTTACAAAAATCCATGGAAATGTGCATTCATAGAATTCTGCACATGTGTGGAATGTTAACTGGAATTTGAGCTTTTGGTTTCACTTACAGCCAGTTTACAAGTATACTTAATTTAATACATTTTTTTTAAAAGGTTGATGGAAAGTTGTTATGCTGGCTTTGTACTTTATCATACAAGAGAGTTTTACAGAAGACAAAAGAACAAAGGAAGAGTTTGGGATCTTCACATTCAAATTCTTCATCTTCATCTCTTACTGAGAAAGACCAGCATCATTCAAAACACCACCACCACCACCACCATCATCACCATCGTCACAGCAGTAGCCATCACAAGTAAGTACTTTACAATCTTGGTTTCTACAATCTTTCCTGACATTGATTTTGATGTTTTTATTGATGCTTACTTCAATTGCTAACAAAGTTGCTAACATGGTTGCCCTTGTTCATCATAACTTTAAGTGTCTGTGGCTGGGTCCCAACTTGATGCCAGGAGTAAAAATTACCTACATGGAATGTGTTTAGGTGCTTATCATAATAATAATAAAGATAATAAAGGTCTGAGACTTCGAGAATTGATCTATAAAATTGTCTTACATTAAGTCAAAACATGCAGTTTATTTCAATAAAATCATTTTTACATTAGTGACTGAGAAGTACCCTTTTACATTTAGTCTTCTAGAGTACAAATTAGAACATTTAGATCGTGATAAGAGCATTCTTTTTCTTTCTTTTGCATGTGTTAGGGACTCTGAGTTATTTTTACTACTGAGCTAAAGTCCCAACCCCATAGAAATATTGTTAATCTCGGAGAGCCTCAAAGTAGTATAAGAAATAATGTTTTTGACTACTGGTACTTTGCTGGTTGGTTTGTTTAAACATAGTAAGAACATTAATCAAATACAGACAACTACTTAATTCTTACAATGATTTTTGGGTAAGGGGAAGTTATGTAGTAGTAATATCTTAACTCTGCATGACATAAGGAGTTTTCTTAAATGTTAGCTTTGTGGAAAAGTCAACATTGAAACATGTAGTATATATATGCAAATAGAGACATGATGTGTACTCATTTTCAGAAGAATTTCTTGATTTTTTTTCCTAAATTTTACTGTGAAATCTAGAATTTCAGATAGTTATTTAAAATGTAATTTCATATGCTAAAAGCTGAAGCAGCCTTTCCAACACATATGTTCTGTCTTATTAAGAGTTGATTATAAGCTGTGTACAAATACCTATACCTCATAGAGTGTAAGGACTTACTGAGGCACTGATACTTACATCTACCATGCTGCGTTGTTTTCTGTGCTTGACAGTGGTAGACTGCATTGCAATAACTTCTAACTTGGCAATTGTGAAGAAGTCAGTTGTGTGATTTTTTATATCAGAGTAAGTAGCCCAAGAAACATAAATCTATCTTCTTGCTTGAAGAAAAAATATGGCTAATATATGCCATAATGGCTTATGATAAACCTACTCCTAAGACTGCTAAAAATGTCTATTTTTCTGTGTCCTTTAAGGGTAAATTTTTCTTAGCATGATGTGCAAGAACAAATCAGAGTATTTGTATGTTTGTGGAGTTAGATTATGTGGCATAAACCTAATCTCTTGTAAGAGTAGCAGGTTGTTGAATACAGAGAAAGGAGTGCTGGCTTTCAGTTTATTTTATTTTATTTATTGATTGATATTTAAGAAACCAAGTGAATTTATCTGGGTGAATTGGTTCAAGACAGCCAAGTACCAAAATTTCCTATTACTCAAGTCCCTAATAGGAAATGGTCTACTACTTCCATGCAGTCTTATGCACATTTTCTCATGCACTTTTAATCATTTCTAGATTACTTATGCTATCTAATATAGTGTGTTTTATAAATTGTTGTCATGCTTGGCTGTTTAGGCATTAAAGTTGAAAAACATTCTATACTTGTTGAGTGCAGACACAGCCATAGTAGGTTGGCACACATTTCCTGTCTGCATCTGGTTGAGTCCTCAAAGGCAGAACCTGAGGATACACAGGGCTGATTATACTCTTTTGTATCTGGTAGCTAAAAACAAGTTCATGACCAAGCAACCAGTTTGTAGAGTCCTATCTTAAGTAGATTAGAATAGCTATAAGGAGCATATATAATATAACAGAGAGTGGTTAATGTTGAAGGTGTGATGGCTATGGTAGGGGGCCTGTCACTAAGTAAGATCAGTTGGGTCCAGGAATGGAGAACTCTTAAAAAAGTAAGGTGGACATTCTAAGTGTTTCTGATAAATTAATATTAATGTGATATTACTTAAGATAAGGTTAGTACTATTGATATGTGATAATATTATTACTGATGCTTATACTTTAATGAATTTGTTTAAAACACCCAAGCATACATAAGATTATTCATTGCCAAGTAAAAAGCAAGTCAAGTTGGTGGAACTACAGTTATTATTTCCCCAGTTTTTGGTATTCGTTTACAGCTGGTTGATTCTTAAGAATATGGTTTTTTTTACTTTTCTTGAAAAAGCTTACATGGAGCCAGGCGTGGAGGCTCATGCCTATAATCCCAGCACTCAGGGAGGCTGAGGTAGGAGGATGGCTGATTTCAACACCAGCCAGTGCAGCAGAATGAGTTCTAGGTCAGCCTGTCTAGAGTGAAACTTTTCCCTTACAAAACAAACAAATAAAAAAGAAAAGACATTTACGTGAATAAATATATTAATGTTTTTATTCTCACACAAATATGTTGCTTATGTTCACACTATACTAAATTCTTTATATACATAATTCATTTAATATTCTTACGTACCTAGGATAGGAATTTTACTGAGCAAAGCTAGGACTGGGGTTTTATGTAACTTTCATAAGGGTACAGCCTACGTGTTACTAAATTATATAAATGTGTGCTTTCTTGTTCATAAAAGATATTCTATACTTGTTTTGTGAATACACTGATGATTAGTTAGAGATTAAAGTTCAAACTCAAAAGAAAAATGTAGCATTCATATTAAATTGTGATTGTTAATATGGCATATATGTCAAAGTAAAAATCAGTTGTTATGGGTGGGAGAGATGGTTTAGAGGTTAAAGCATTTGCCTGCAAAGCCAAAGGACCCCAGTTTGAGTTTGTTTGTAGTGGCTAGAGGCCCTGACATACCCATTCTCTCTCTCTCTCCCCCCCCTTCTCTCAAATTAAAAAAGAAAAAAACACCTTAAAAAACTTAAAAATCAGTTATTAAACTTCCCCATATTCTTAAAAAATATTTATTTGAGGGAAAGAGAGAAAGGCAGATAGAGAGAGGTGGAAAGAATGGCCGCATCAGGGCCTCTAGATGCTGCAAACAAACTCCAAATTCCAGATGCATGCACCACCTTGTGCATATGGCTTACATGGGTCATGGAAATTGAACCTTGGGTCCTTTGACTTTGCAGGCAGGTTCCTTATAAGCCATCTCTTCAGCCCGCTTAATATTTTTATCATGAGTTCTCTACAGACTAAATAAAGATCTAAAGGCTTTGGAGGAAAAGACAAAGAAATAAGATATTTCCTTGACTGGCTTCACACACTTTTTTAAGCAGCTTGAATTATTAGCTACACTTAAGATTATTTAGAAAAGTCTTAACTTTAAAGATTCAAATTTGCTATATGAAATAGTAAGGACAGCTGACATAATGAATCCTAAGTTTGACATACTCCTCTTGTAGTTTTTGCTTATACTCTATAATCCTTGGTATGATTTTATTGAATTTATGGAGATCCTAGAAAAGTTTTTCAATCTAATATAACACTGTTCCTCTTTTAAAGATTGTTAGATATCTAGTAATCGTTTGATTAGAATGAATCTTATTAAAATGTGATTTATTTGGTATATTATATTAGTTTGAGAACTTAAATATGCTTCTCTGAATCAAAAATATTTTGTTTATAACCTATGTAAATTGATTTTATTGAGAATGTTATTAATGTAAATAAATGCTATTATCAGATATCATTTATATATTTTTCAGAATCAGCAATCTAAGTCCAGAACAAGAGCAAGGACTGTGGAAACAGAGGTAAATACATTAATGTACTTTCTGAAGTATTTGAAATATACTCTTGTAAATGTGGTATCTCTTAAATTTGTTACTTAGACTTAAATTAGTGATACAATATTTACTAAGAAAAATAACTGAATATGTGATGCACCTTGCTACTTGAATTAATTTGACTGATGTGTGTTTTCAGCCATAAATCCTCTGCAGCAATTCAGAATGAAACTCCAAAGAAAAAACCCAAATTGGAATCTAAGCCATCTAATGGAGATAGGTAAATGAGAATTTCTCTATTGCTATTCAACTCAACTTGGTTGTACATTTGCAGTTGCATATTATTATAAGATGAAAGAATGAGAATAGAAACATGAGTCTTTTACACTATGACTTATTTGACTCACCTAGAACATAAACCATAATTAAATAATTTTGGCAATAAGAAAGTGGCACTGAACTATACTGTTACAATTGGGAATAAATTTGGGTTTTGAAAAGAAGCATCTGAGTAAAGAACATTATCTTAATTGTTCTTCAGAGGAACATGAATCTGATTGTGATATTTTTAAATTGACCTGCTTAAAAAATGTTGTAGGTTTAAAAATATTATTAGTGTGACTTTGTTTTAGTTCATTAGCCAAAAGTTTGCTGATGTTACTGTACAAATTGGCTGCCTATTGCTTTACACTAGAAGTATTGACCCCCTAAAAGCTAATACTGAATTATATTTCTGCAGGTGTATGTAATGTGTGCCATTAGTAAGGTAATTTGCCAGTTGCATCCATTTCTGTCAGGTACATATTTTTTTGCATTAGCCTTAAGGATGTTTGTGGAATTGTCTAATTTATGCAATTTGAACATCTGCTAATTTTCCTTCTACTTTATGTAACTGTGTTTTACTTTTTTCTTTTTAGTAGCTCTATAAATCAGTCAGCAGATAGTGGGGGAACAGACAATTTTGTCCTAATAAGTCAACTGAAAGAAGAAGTGATGTCACTTAAGCGTCTCTTGCAGCAAAGAGACCAGACCATTTTAGAAAAAGATAAAAAGGTAAGAAAGTGGTTCAGTGAAACCCAGTAATTTACGTATTGACATTTGCTTCATAATTGTGAATTCTTCTTATTTTACTATGTTATACATGACTTATAAGACCAACTACAGAGCCCAAATTAGAATATTAGCCATTTCATGAAGATAAGCAAAAATGGTCTTTTTGAAGTTTTGTAGTTCTAAGAATAAACTGAAAGTTAATTAGTTTTTTGGTAAGCATGAAAATTTAAAATAGGCCCAATATATTAATAATTTTTAAATGAGGTAAATGGAATATCATTAATTCTTATGATTTCAAATGCAATTAAATGTAGTCTTTGATGTATATTTATCATGTCTTTATATCAACTTGTATCAAATAACTGATGAAAAGTAACAGTACAATTAGTAATAGATGTCAAAGGTCATATTTTAAGAAGGTATATAGTGCTTAGTTTCTCGTTTTTAAGTCCAAGAATATCATGTTAGCGACAAGTGGTAGAATGCTAACAGAATTACAGACAGATTTATGATTATGATTATATAAAAACACAATAGCCAGGCACAGAGCAAGACACAAGTTTGGCAGTCATTTAGTAGTATTTTGGCTTAACTTCTGGTTTTAATAGTTTTCTGTTTGGCCTTGAATAGAGTACTTTCATTGTATTGGCATCTGTTTTCTCATTTTAAAAATAAGAGCTTCAGAACTGGGGAGGTGGCTCAGTTGGTAAAGTGCTTGTTGCATAAACATGAGGGCCTGAGTTGAGATCCTCAGAACCTACACAAATGCTTTGCATGGTGGCACACACCTTAGCTCAGAGGTGGAAACTAGGGCTGACCAGCTGAATAAATGAGCTCTGGGTTTAGTGAGAGGCTCCTACTCAATAAATAAGGTGAAATCTCCCTGAGTAAAGTGAAGAGCAACTGAGGAAAACACCCCAGTGTTGACCTTTGGCCTCCATGCACATGCATGCACACATACAGACATATGTGCTTAATTTTTTTTTTTTAAGGTTAAATACAGGTTGGAGAGATAGTTTAGTAATTAAGGTATTTGCCTGCAAAACCAAAAAACCCACTTTGAATTCCCCAGGACCCACATAAGCCAGATGCACAGGGTAGTGCATATGTCTGGAGTTTGTCTGCAGAAGCTTAGAGGCCCTGGTGCTCCCATTCTTTCTCTGTCTGCCCCTCTTATAATAAATAAAAATTTAAAAAATGGAAAAAGCTTCAATACTATCTTATGAAATGATTGTGATAATTAGATGAGCAGCAAAGTTTACATTTGTACATGTTGTTTAATTTCAGACAATGTACTTGGACCTGTTTTAGACAAACATGCAGAAGAACATTAAAAGCATTTCAGTTTTTGAATCAGACATGATTATGAATAAGTTTATGAATTATATGTCTCTCAGTGCCATAGTGGTACTGAATTCTGAGTGGGCTTTTATTTTATGGCACTTAGAACTGGTTACATTAACGACAGTTTTCTCATTCTTTGTTTAGTATGCTGTCTATTTTACTATGTGTCTTATTTTAAGATTAGTATATGAAAATTAGCATTTACGTTAAAGGTAAAATTTGATATTTGTTCTATAGTCTTTTTTGATAGTGGTTTTAGTTAATGACTTTTATGGAAATGTATTCTGTGCATAAAACTTTGTACACTTCTTACCCAAAACCAAGTATATCTATATTAACCTCAACAAAGTTTAATGCCACATTTACTTCAAAGTAGCAATAATCTCCAAACCTGGTATTAATAAATTGCAGGAAGCTGACTTGTTCAGATTTCTTTACATAGCAGTATGACTATTCTACAATAGTTATTCATTTGAAACTTTCTCCTTTTGTTAATGTTTCCTTAAAAGGAGGGGCTTTAAAATTAGCCATGTTGTTTGGGAAGGAATTATGAATCTAACATGAGTATGCACATTTTGTTTTATAAACCTAATTAATACAATTAAGTTATTTTCCTGCCCTTCATGGTTATTGAGTGACTTCTAGAGCCATGCTGTACTAGATCAGAAGGATGCAAAGACAAACATAGTCTTGTCTTCCTGAAGTTCACAGTCTGGGTGAAACTCACAGTGCAGTGACTACAGTATTGGTTGATCTGCCATGAACTAGCCTTGCAGAGCAGAAATTCTGTAATAATAAGAAAACTTATACATGAATTTGACAAAAGCAGAGCCTTTCATTTGGAAAGATAAGTATGAGATACTGTGACTTCTGTCCTTTGGCTGATCTGAGCCTTTTCCTTTACTAGATACTGGGTAATTAAGAAGAAATACACAAATTTATAAAGCTCACATAAGGCCAGACATTTAAAATAACTTGAAATCATTTCTGCATAGTTCAGTTAATGAAATTATCTAACAACTACTACTTTTTTTGTAACAACTTTTTGTTTAATTTTTATTTATTTTCTTTTGAAGCAGGGTCTCATTCTAGCCCAGGCTGGCCTTTAGTTCATGGATTCTTCTGCCTCAGCCCTTCAAGTGCAGATATTAAAGGAGTGAACCATCATTCCAGGCCATTTTTAAAAAATATTTTATTACCTATTTGAGACATAGAGAGAGAAGAGAGAATGGGTACACCAGGGCCTCCAGCTGTTGCAAATGAACTCCAGATAATAGCCATTAAGCTTTTTTATTGCCATACCAGTGTCAAAATGTGATCAATAAAGCATGTTTCCTGAAAAAAACAACTTCTCAAATGTTCAGATAGATACTTTCTTTTTTTTTTTTTTTTTTGTTTTGTTTTGTTTTTCGAGGTAGGGTCTCACTGTGGTCCAGGCTGACCTGGAATTAACTCTGTCATCTCAGGGTGGCCTTGAACTCATGGCAATCCTCCTACCTCTGCCTCCCGAGTGCTGGGATTAAAGGCATGCGCCACCACGCCCGGCTCTAGATAGATACTTTCTTAACTTGAAAATCATACTGTTGCAGAGAATGGCAAATCACCATTTCGCAAAAGCTATTATAGATAGAAGGTAAATCTCAAGAAACTACTAGTGGTGTCATCCACTTTATAGTAAATAGGAGTCTACTATGAAGAATATTTAAATAGTGTGTATGGGGATATATAAAGATATGTGTATATAATGTTTTTCTCTTAATCTCAGTTAACTGAACTAAAGGCAGACTTTCAGTACCAAGAGTCAAATTTGAGAACAAAGATGAACAGTATGGAAAAAGCTCACAAAGAAACTGTGGAACAACTTCAGGTAAATGATGTTAAGTTTAGTGTTAGGCATGAAGAGCTAAACCAGAATAATAGCATTCATTTACTTGGGTTGATTTTAACTCCATTTTGTGCATATTTTATGCATTGTCAGTTTTAATGTTTACTTTGTGAGGTCTTACTCTTGAAATCACTTGAGAGGTGATTCAGTGCATTTATCCTAAAAACGTATGCCTAAACTTGAATTGGGATATCCAGGAAACATTTGGAATATATTCATTTGATTATTGAACTAAAAGCAGAGTATCAATTTGTGACACTAGGGTGGAAATAAGGGTTGTAGTAGTAATTATTCTTCTAGTTTCCCTTGAGATAATGGGAAAGGAGGTGGATACAGAAAACCCAAATCTCAGAGACCATGTCTGAAGGAAATGTGTGCTATATGTAAGTGCTGTAAGTCAAGACAGTGCACTTAGCTTATGGTTACAGCTGCCAAACTCTATGCCAGCAACAGCTGTTCATCCACCTCAGGCTCATAGTATTGCAAAGTCTATTAAATCCTCTTAAATATACAAAATACTGCATGATCAAATGGAGAGTCACAACGGTAGCAAAGACGGCAGAACCCGATGATTTGTATTCAATCAAGGATAGTGAGCACCTGGGATAGAAGCAGATGATTCTCTCACTAAAACTCATTTTTACTTAGGTTTCATAAATTGAGAAGTGAAACTACATTAAATTAAATGACACTTTCTCTATAAATTCTTCCATTGAGAATTGAAGTCTTTGAGTAACAGAGATAAAGGTTGAGTTTGTTTAATTTTCATTTCAGTCATTCATTTTTGCAGTGCTAGGGAACAAACCCAGCTCCTTACACATGCTAGACAGGTGCTCTACCACTGAGATCAGCCCCTAAAACTAAAAAGTTTTAAGTTTTAAACATACAGATGATGCTATTGTACAGATTTTTTTTATTTGATGGAAGAGTACAGCTTTAAAAGGAAGAAATAACAATTGCATCATGCTTTTGTTCCTTGTGAGTTTTGTATGCTTTCTCATAACAACAAAAGATATTTGCTATTCCTCCTAAGCTGAGCAAAATGGTAGGTACCTGCTAAAATTCAAAGTACACATGTCCTGGTCTTACTATTAAAAGGAATTTTGAAGAGGAGTAACCTCTCACAAAATCTAAGACAAACAAATTATTCAAATAGTTTGGCTGGTGAGTGGTAATTCTGGAAATGCATCTGACATCATCTGCCCTTATCATACACTGAAGGTCTTGTACAGTATTTACTGTTGGCAATCACCAACAGTTAATGTTTATTACATTCTTACTGGGTTATGCTGAGTGATTCCCAATATAATCAGCCGCTTGAATCCAATATATAACCAAAGCTCTTAAGTTAAATCCATGGTGAGATCACAGAATAACCACAACTATGAGCAGTACTTAGGTATGATTTAACTGGGTATGCCCCACTGCTCAAAAGAAGAGAACTGCTGTGTGTGGTGGCGCATGCCTTTAATCCTAACACTCAGAAGGCAGAGGTAGAAGAATCATCATGAGTTCGAAACCACCCTGAGAATACAGAGTGAATTCCAGGTCAGCCTGGGCTAGAGTGAGACCCTACCTAGAGAAAAAACAAAAAACAGAGAACCTTCTTTACTTTAGCCTGATTGATATCTTAAGCCTACATCCCTCTTAGCTGGTTTCATATAATTACATTGTAGCTAATATTCATGCAGAAATAGGACAACTTCAGTGTTATTTTCTGTCTTTATTTTCTCCTTACAACAATCAAGTTAGAAACTCTGGTCAGATAATTAATAAGTAGACCATAGAAACTTGAATCTTCTGTCTCAGTTTTGCCTGTTCTGCATTGGTTTATAGGCAACCTCAGGTTACTCAAGAGTTTCTATTAAATTCTGTGAGCACACTACTTCCCTGTACATTTTGAGATTGCTCAAATACTACAATTTATTAATAATATATTAATTATAATTATATAATATAATATTTATAATATATGTATATATTTTATAACATAAAATATAATGGTAATATATTAAGTAATAAATAATATAGCTGTTCTTTTATAGCTAAGAGTAAATTTAACCTATTCCCCTTAGGAACCAATTACTTGTAGCATTCTTTACTGAGCTGAGTAAACAGTAAATTTATAATTTTTCTGAGGTGATGTTTCATAACAAAACCCAGAATGGCCTTAGACTCAGAATTTTACTTTCTCAGCTTCCAAATGCTAGACTTAGAGATGCACCCTACCCCATCTGGCTATTTTCTTAAAACAGTATGTGGTAAAGAATTGAACACAAACAAAATTTATATTGCTCTAATGGCTGTTAAAATATTCTAAGCTAACTTGGGAGTAAACACCAAACTTCTTCCTCAAACTGGTGTCAGATGTCTTCTGAATACCAATCAGACCAAGTGCACACTATGCTCTTACGTTAGAAATGAGGCTAAAAGCTAACATTTGAGAGCCTGCTATGAATCAGTTACTGTAGCTGTTTGATTAGCTTTTTCATGTCACTTACGTGAGTGTGGGGTTGTTATGTTAAAATTAGAAAATAATACTCTAGGTTACACAGGAGGTAAGTGATAGAACCAGGATTTAAAGCAGGATCTGTGTGATTCTTGCTTGCAGTATTCCTTTAGGCTAATATTTCTAAATGTCTGACATGTTGAAAAGTTAAATTAATTTTACTGACTTCAGTAGGATGTATGATACATTTTTAGAATAAAAAATTTCATGCTATTAAATTTCATTTAAATACTGCATTGTGAAATTCTTACTTAATCTACTAGAATAAGATTTAGATTTGCCCATTTAACAATTCATATGTTATTTTTGGTACATAGTTGTTTAACAAATTTAGTGATGTAAAAAGAAAACTATATAAAGTTTAAGGTTAACTGTAAAGATATTAAGAAAAACTTTTTTCAAGACCTAAGATGTAATTTCTTGCATTTCACATTTAGAATGAGGAATTATAAGTTCAGTTTTCCTTGATTATGAAGAGAACATTGGAAGATTCCACTTTTTAATTATTTGATATGTCAATAAATAAATGTAACTGACATTCTCTGAAGCAAATTTGTAAATATTTTTCATAATTTTATAGTTTGAAGTTTGTTTCTGATGTTTCCTATCTTAAGCATAAAGATAAAGTGGCACGTAGCTACCCATGATTTACAGTTGTTTATCAGATTGGTCAGCAGAGTAATGAAGTGCATGGCTATAAATGTACTATTGTATTTCCGGTTCCAGGGGTTATCACTTGGCTTGTCTTCTTATTTTCTCAGACTATTTAGGCATTTCATTATTATTTGTTGTTTCTTCTTGAGTCAGGGTCTTGTTTTATATTATACCTGGTCCATAAATCACCAAGTACCTATATTTGTTCCACCTCAGCCTCTGAAGTGCTAGGATTACAGACGTATGCCACCATGCCTTGCTAAAACTATTTGAAATGAAAATAAAACTTTATTCAAGTTAGGTTGGTTTTCTAGATTTGAAATTGGTTTTGAATTTGAAACTGGAACTTCCTTAACCACCTTAGTAACATAATACCTATAGAATAGGACAAGCCTAGTAATGAAGCCAAACAAAAATGACTGGATGGTTGGAAAGATGTCCAAACAGTTAAAAGGTGCTTGCTTTCAAACCCAGATGGCCTGAGTTCAAATCCCTTTTATACACATAAAGCCAGACGCACAAAATGACACATCATCTGGAGTTCGTTTTCAGTGGCAAAAGGCACTGATGTGTCCATTCGTTTTCTCTCTGCTTTACAATAAATTTTAAAAGTGACTGGATTGCTTATTCAAGGTGGCATTTTAGAGGTCATGGGTGTTAAATTGGAAAGCTAGAGAAATGGTGAGGGATGATAGTACAACTTGGAAAAGCATGTCATGAAAGTAAGGTGTGATGCAGAGTATATTCTAGCCAACAAAGCTAAAATTTGAGTAGAAAATAAAGCAATAAAGTTTAAAAAATCAGTCTAGATCAAAAATTTTGAAACTTTGCAAAGTAATTTCCCAGTGTTTGCCGAGGATTTATTTTCAAATTTTATTTTTATAGAGTAGTGCTCAGGTTCTAAACTTTCTATTATTTACATTTAAGAGTCCACAGGTAGACTGCAAAGTGGCAATGGCATAGAAATTATGAAAATACTCCCTTAAAGGTCCCTATTTACATAGTGTTTCACAAATAGTAGCAGTCATCAGTGACACATTTGGATCATTGATCTTGGCAATGTCCTTGTCAGTGATGGATAGGACATTTTAAATTTTTTTTTTTTTTTTTATTTGAGAGTGACAGACAGAGAGAAAGACAGATAGAGGAAGAGAGAGAATGGGCACACCAGGGCTTCCAGCCTCTGCAAACGAACTCCAGACGCGTGCGCCCCCTTGTGCATCTGGCTAACGTGGGACCTGGGGAACCGAGCCTCGAACCGGGGTCCTTAGGCTTCACAGGCAAGCACTTAACCGCTAAGCCATCTCTCCAGCCCGGATAGGACATTTTATAGTGAAGTGCAAGTTCATATTATTGGCAAGATAAAATTTTGAGTCTTTGAAAAAATTTGTATTTTTCTTGAAACAATGGCACGACACTACTTAGATCATGCCAAAGCAAGTGCCAAATGTCTTGTGACAAATTAAAAATCAGTAGCAGGGCTGGCACAACGGGTTAACGGTTAAGGTGTATGCCTGCAAAGCCAAAGGACCTAGGTTCAATTTCCCAGGACCCATGTAAACCAGATGCATAAGGCATAGATCTGGACTCCATGGGTCTGGAGTTCATTTACAGTGGCAGGAAGCCCTGGAGCACCCATTCTATTCCCTGCTCCCTCCTTCCCTTCTTCTCGCTCACAAATAAATAAAAATAGAAAAAAAAAATTCAGGAGCAGTTTTGATGGATACTTAAAAGGGCAAAATTACAGTCGAGGAGACAACTCAGTAGATTAATTACTTGCCATGCAAATGTGAATACCTAAGTTCATATCCTTAGAACCCTCATAACACAGAACACTATGGCACAAGTGTCTATTCTACAGTGAAGTGGAGAAAGGAGACACCCCCAGAGCCTCGCAAATCAGCTTGTCTGTCAAATGTAGTAGCAAATAGTGATAGGCCCTGGCTAAAACAAAGTTAAAGGCCAGGACCAACACTTGAAAATTCTCTGAACTCAATATGTGTGTTGTGGTACGTGTGTACCTGCACTTACATGAACACGTGTGCACATGTGTACACACACATATATTAAGAAAGGAGTTGGGGGGCTGGAGAGATGGCTTAGCGGTTAAGTGCTTGCCTGTGAAGCCTAAGGACCCCGGTTCGAGGCTCAGTTCCCCAGGTCCCACGTTAGCCAGATGCACAAGGGGGCGCACGCGTCTGGAGTTTGTTTGCAGAGGCTGGAAGCCCTGGCATGCCCATTCTCTCTCTCTCCCTCTTTCTCTCTGTGTCTGTTGCTCTCAAATTAAAAAAAAAAAAAAAAAAAAGAAAAAAAAAAAGAAAGGAGTTGGGGGCTAGAGAGATGACTTAGCAAGTAAGAGCACTTGCTACATGAGCATGAAGACCTGAGTTCAATTCCCAGCACTCACATAAATATGGCTGAAACCCTAGAACTGAGCAGGACTTGTTGGTCAACCAGTCTAACTGGAAAAAACCAAAACAACAACAGAAATAAGCAAAAACAGCATAAGCTGTGGGTTCAGACAGGAACCCTTTTTCAAGGAAGTAAGATGGAAGAGCAGTAGAGAAGGACACCCAATGTTTTCCACTCTCCTTCACACACAGTGCATGTGCATCTATACATACTGAAGATGTGCACACACAAAGGGGTCTTTTGTAAAGCTATAATATGTTGCACAAAACAATCTCTTAGCTTTTCCTACATAATGATAAACATCAAATGAAAGATTTCATGCTGCTTTCTAGGAAATATTCCTCCCAAATAAACACAGTGACTCATTCTTTACTGAATTAGTAAATGTAATTTTAATAGCTTTCTTTTTAAAGAGCCAATACTTTCTTCCTGCTTTAAATTTGAACCTTCTTTGTGGATGTACTTCTTGTGACAATTATCTTTGGACATTTACCTTGATACTGCACCAAATTGGCCAATCTAGAATTTTTCTTTACATATCTAACCTATGAATGACCTAAATATAAGTAGTATGTTCTTATTTGTTAGTGGTTTAATGAGATTTTTGTAACATGACTAGAAAAACAGTACTTAAGTAAGTAGTAGTCTTCAGCATGACTGGAACTGATTTCAAACATTTTAAATCTTGAATTTTTGTCTCTCACAGGCCAAAAACAGAGAACTACTCAAACAGGTTGCAGCATTGTCAAAGGGTAAAAAGTTTGACAAAAGTGGAAGCATACTAACATCTCCTTGAAAAAGTAATTTATTTAGTGTTCATGCTTACAGTGTAAATTTGGGGGACAATAATCTGTGAAACCCTTAAATTCTGTGTAGTGGAAAAATATTTTTACACACCACATGACTTGGTGTGTTTCTTATTCACTTTTGTAACTGATATACATTTTTTAAGTTGTAAAACATTCAGATAAAACTTCAACTGGTTTGGAGTAACTTTTTAATTATTTGATATCCAGAAACGTTTTTGCCAGCAATAGTAGTTAACACTTGTAAAGGAGTGCATGAGTAGTACTCCTTATAAAATGCAACTTGCAATAATGGAGTAGGTGTGGTTTAAAGAATTCAGAGCAGCAGGGGTTTTGTTTTATTTTAACACTATGCTACTTTCAAATAGTTTTCAATTTAGAAATTGAACTTTTAAACATGGAAAATGGTGAACACTGGCTTTTGGTAGTTGTATTTTTACTTCACATAAACACGAATTTAGGTGAAAATCATGGTGCTTTTTATTAAAAGAACAACTTTAGAGTATATGTAAATACGCTTTTAAAAGTTACATCACTAACATTAGTTTAGTAACCTAACATTTTCATTATTGTTATTGGAATTCATGTTTAATGTACAGTATCCAAGGTAAAATGTGTTTCTGTTTTGTAAAAACTGTAGATTTTTACTTACAAGTGCCTTTTTGCCACCTAATGTTTTTATTTATAGGAATGCTGATCTTTTTGTACATAGTTTGTTTAAAATCATGTTAATAAATGTTTGTATATAAGTGTGTATGTACAGGAGCCTATTTCAAAAGAATTCGAAATTGTTAGTAACATGCCTAAAGTTGCATATTAACTGATAATGCATATAGACTTTAGATGAATTTTGGCTTTTTTCTCTGTGATAAGGGATGCCATTCATGGAATTCACTTAATTATGTTGAAATACTTTCCAAAAAAATTTAACTTTAACTTGTTCTGATAGAAAAATTTTATTTCTTATGTTATATGGCTTCATTTTTATATGTGGTTTATGTGTTTTACTTTATTTTTTATATAAATTTTCCTTAAAATTTATAATGTTTCTATAAAGGTTCCTGTATCTCTTTCTTTATAACATATGCCTAAGTTAATATTTATGTACACCATACTTAATTTGTAAATGTAATGAAAATTTAGAAAATTATCTTTATAATCTAATCTGTGCTTATGTCTGAATAAATTGGAATCTATAAGATTCAGACAGTATTTATAAGCAATTTTTCTCAAAGTATAGAATGGTTTATAAAAGGTTAAGATGGTGTGGGATAGATTATATGGCATTATGACATATATTTGGACTCTAGCAGTTTGCCAATAATAGAAATTATCTCCTACTTAATATCAGTTCAAACTGTTTACTTTTAAAACCTCAGGCATTTTTAGAAACACTGTATGGAGTGGGTTCTTTGCTTTGGGAATTTATAGACAAATTTCTGTCAAGTTAACTGTTAATTGATCATATTTGAAGGTTGTGTTTTAGATTATATGAATTTTATATCAAAAATTAGATTTCTTAACATTTGAGTGTAACAGTTTTTATCATTATTCATGTTTCAATAGACTATTCCTATTGTCATTTATTGAAAGTGATAATAACTCTTTGTGCAAATTGGAAATACATATGTAATCAAAGGTAATTTTCAGGTAATAGTAAGATTAAATTACTCAGATATGGAAAAATTAAGCCCAATTTCTACATGAAATCTTCACCAAAAAAGTCTCAAATTTACTATTGTCAGCCATGGTAGGTAATGTCCTGACATGGGTTTTAATGTTTGTAGCATTTGCTAAGTTCATAAAATAGCTATTACCTTTGTTTAAGATTTGTATAACTCATACTATAGTTTCTTAGCCATTTTACAACCTACAATTGTTATCATAGTTTTAGAATAAACTATAATAGTTCTTACATCTTGGGCGATGCTACAAAAGAAATTTGACCCTCCCCCTTAGCTAACATTAAAATTGAAAATCACTTTAAAATAATTTATCTTTGTAAGATCCAAAGCAAAAGCCATTTGTGGCTTCACAGTATTTTGTCCTTATTAAGTTCCCTCTCTTTAAGTCCATGACATTATTTTCTAGCTTTATTTTTCTTTCGCAGTTGTATAAATGGTAAAGTGGGTCCTAGCCCTGGAGCAGTAATATACTGATATAATGAGCTCATGCTCCCAAGTGTGGACCTGTGAGGAGATACTATGGTGTGCTGTATTGTGCTATTAGCCTGTTACTGCAGTTAGCATTTACAGTGAGGGTTATCTTGGCTCAAGTCATTTATGTATTAATAGCCTGTGAATATTGCAGTCCTTTTTAGATTGTATTGGTCTAAATATGCATTCTACAGTGAACCTATTATGCTGTTCACATGTATAGACGAACAAAATACTGTACTTGTACACATCTGACTGTTGACATTTTGTACTTTTTTCTAAGTCCAATATTTCACAATAAAAATATACCAAAAAGTTTGTGTTTAATTTTCTTTTTCTATAACAAACTTGGTGGCTTCAAACAACACAGAATAGGGGCTGTAGAGATGGCTTAGTGGTTAAGCACTTGCCTGTGAAGCCTAAAGACCCCGGTTCAAGGCTCAATTTCCCAGGACCCATGTTAACCAGATGCACAAGGGGGTGCACGTGTCTGGAGTTTGTTTACAGTGGCTGGAGGCCCTGGCGCGCCCATTCTTTCTCTTTCAAATAAATAAAATATGTTTAAAAAAAAAAACAGAATAATCATCTGACATTTCTGGAGGACACCACTCCAAAATTGGTCTCACTAGGCCATAATCAACATGTTGACTCCTCTATCCTGGAGACTTGTCAGGGAGAATGTTTTCTAGCTTGGACAGCTGAAGTCCTATCAATTGTGTTAAGTAACCCTCAAAGCTCAGAGTATAGCAACATCTTTAAATGACTTCTCTCTTGCCTTCCTCCCTTCCCTCTTACAATGATCTTGGCCTATCATCATATCTATTAAAATATTCTCCCAACTCAAATCCTTAGACATATGTGTAAATTGTCCAGTCAGGCTCCATATTTATGGATTCTGAGGATTTCTTTTGAGCCTACTATAGGAATCATCACTGTTTTCCCTTTTCCCCACATGAAGGCTTAAAACAATAGATAAGAGAGGGAATAGCAGACCAAACATTAGAAGCCTGTCTATTCAGTCTCCTTTAGTGTGTGTGTGTGTGTGTGTGTGTGTGTGTGTGTGTGTGTGTACACATACATACACACACACACGTTCATTCCTAGGACAAGGGACAGGCTTAAAACAAAATAATTGAACTTTTCAAAGCAAAGCTGTATGTAGGTAGGTATTTTTTTTTCTTTAATGGAACATGTTGGATGGGGAGGTGGCTCATGGATAAGTGTTTACCATGCTTGAAGACCTGAGTTGGAACTCCAGCACTTAAGTGCTGTGCAGTTTTATCTGTTATCCAAGTGCTTGGTAGATGGAATCCTAGCTAGGCCAAGCTGGATAACTAGAATAGTGTAATTGGTGATCTCTGGATTCAACTGAGACCCTTCCTCAGTGATTAAACTGGGTAGTGATGTATCATCCTCTCACTTTCATACTGCATGTGCCCACACATAAATTGAACAGGACAATTATGTGCTATATTGTTTCATAGGAAAAAATTGAGATTAAGTTATAACCCATTTAGAAAGTGTAAGAAAAGTGAATACAGCAATACAATGCTATAAATGGCTAGTAGCTATTTGCAGGAGCATGCCAAGAAACAGGAAAGATATACTTAAGTCACTTAAGGCTTCTCAAACTAGTTAATGTATCTTATTTGGATGTTAGAAGGAGCTTGTTAAACAGACCTGGGCACTTTGAAGTTATCCATGTTTAAGAAAGTAAACACAAAAGAATTCACTGCCTTTTCTGTAGAAATTGGGTAGGCAATTATTGGATGACAGGAAACTTCACTAATGACTGAAAAGCAAATAATGAAATTATCTCTTTTTTGTTAATTACAATGGAGATAAGCATTGGACATCAACAGCTGCTAAAATTCCATAGGAAACATTGTTACATCTGTTGTATTCTGGTGGAGAAATACCACAATAACTAAATAATAAATAGCAAATAGAAAGAAGCTTGACCACAATCAAACCCAGTCTATCCAAGCACTTAGCAAATTATCAGGAGATGGGAATTAAGGTCATTCTGAAAGACATGGTAAGATTAGCACAATTGTTTTTCTCCATAAGTTGTTTGGAGGGTGGAGGGTAGAATGAAAGCAAGGAAAGTGAAAACTAAAATAAGAGATACTAAGGAAATATCCAGTTACAATGGTGGGCTTACTTTGGATGTTGACTCAAAGAAACAACATTGACAATAGGAAATTTGCACAGTGACTAATGATATGAAAGAATTACTATTGCATTTTAAATGTGTTAACAGTAGTGTAACAACTTTTGTAAAGTCTTTGATACCCACTAAAATATGTACACCTGTGTAGTATGATGCTTGGTGTTTACTTCAAACTAATGGGAGGGAGATGGAATAGACTACAAATGAAGCAGAATTGGCTGTGAGGTGGGTACTGAGTATAGAATATGGTGGCTTATTACACTATACTATTCAAATTTTGTGCAAGTATCCCCAGTAGAAAATAGAAGCTCTGGCTTGGGAATCCCAGGGCCAGAACTGGGTTATGCTACCCCTCACAGTGAGCAGTTGTCCAGGGAGATCTGTGAGGTCCCCAAAATAATGGAGAACTTCACCAAGCATTTGGTTACCCAATGGGGCTAAAAGGTAAGACTCTTGCTGAAAATATCATAGGCTGCCATCCCAGGGCATTGATCGAGAGAGATGTGGGAACTGAGGGGAAAACCAGCCTTCTCCAGATAAACCCTCATGGCACTGGAAAGTGCTATAGGAGCTACTATGTAATAATGGTCACCCATAGCATAAATAAGCAGGAGACCCTGAAAACTATGCAAGGCACCAGACAGACAAGAAGCACACAGTTGTGCAACAGTGGTGCACTGGTACGTCCACGGCGACCTCGCTTGTGTAGCAAGCAGAGATGCTTCTGTACTGGATGAGAGCTGAGGACAGAGGGCCAGCACTCCTCGGAGGGATGCCCCCGGTGACCCCTTGGCAGTCGGTTACTGTAAAGGTTCCTGCTGCCCATGAAGTCACGACGACCTAATTGCCGGTGCCAATGAGCTGTGTTCTGCGCTCTGTTTCTTTCCTGCTCCCTTCTAGTTGTTTGTCAAAGAACAACTAGTTTCTACGCTATGCTTACTATTAATCGTGCACACAATCAAAGTAACAATTTAAGTATTGAATGTGCCCCTCCTATGATTAGGGCAATGGAGGATATGTATAACTCTACTAGGAATAAAAAATTAACTCTAAAACAGTTTTTAGATGGTGTAGAGTAGAAACAGCTTATGATGTTTTAGAACGATACTGATCCTGAAAAAGTGAAAGTAGAAATGTTAATCGGTAATGTTCATTAGAAGCATGACAGTTCTACAGATAAGGAGTTGTAAAACTTAGACATTCCCACCAGGAAACTTCCTGGGGGGTATGTTCAGTACTTGATCAAGGGCTGATAGTAGACTCCCAGAGCTGGGAACTACCTAGATCCACTCCCCTATGAGGGAGGATATGATAAATTCGGTAATAGATGAATAAATTATAAAGGAAAAAGGAGGCTATGGCATTCTCTTCCATTTATGGGAACGCTTAGCAAGAAAACGTAAACCTTGGTGTTTATACAGTCCTTGGGGTATAAGAAATAAGTAACCTGTTATTCACCTTACACCTTTTACCCTAGTTTCTGTTCGTATAATGTTGTGGTCAATGGTGCGAGACATGCTTCTCAGAAAATGGGTACATTTCCTGCCTGATAAACACTACATGTATGCTTAGAGTAGAACAATACTTAAGATTGTTTAGATTAATGATTTCTGAGATCACTTGTTGGCTTGCTAAGTTTCCCTGTTCAATCTGTATAAAACCTTCATGAAACCTTCAGTAAATTGCAGCAGCATATTCAACTTGAGTGTGTCTGTCTGTCATTTCCTCGCCGAATCCCGAGTTCTCCTTGAGCCTTCGCCCTTGTTCTCCCTCGGTCCTGATCTCCCTGAGAGTCAGTCCGCGGCAGTGCACAGCCCATATGGATAACCAACCACCCTCCAATTGAGCATAAGGCCTGCTCAGGAGAGAGCTCACAGCTGGTACTGGGAACCAAATCAGTGCCTCACAGGCAGGAAATTCACAACCCTCAAAAAGAAGCCCCCATTGTTATCTGGACAAGTTGAATGGATATCCTTATCAACATGACTCTCAAAATTATAAGCATACTTCCTCTCCCTTAATCAAAGCTTCTCTTGATTGGAGAATCTGTTTTATTTGACAAATGGCAGGGAATACTGGGGAAATCCAAGACCCACCAATTGCATAAGAAAAGATAGCCAACTGCTCATCACAAGATGGCCACTTCTACCACATTCACCAAGGTCCAAGAGAAACTGCAGAGGAACAGCAACATGAGTATTGCTCCCAATGCTAGTCAGACAACCACCTCCAGGGAAACAGCAATAAAACACAGAGGTGAACTGTAACACATCGTAACAGAAAGATAGAGGCTACAGAGAACTCAGCACTAAAAACAAACTGCTAACACACCTGTGATAGTTTGAACGGCTGTCCCTCAATCAATTCAGGAGTTTTATTAAAGCTTGTAATTTGGATCTCCTGACTAGAGGTGGTGTCACTGCGGGCCAGTCCTAGGGTCTAGCCCTAAAGTGTGGGACTGGATTTGGAATTACAGTCTAAGGTTATGCAAAGTGCCTAGTTTTGGGGGTTCTCTGAGGTTTGGCTGCAGGTTATTGCTCTTGGTTTTGGTGGTGGATTTTCTCTTTTTCTCCATTATGGAACTTCCCCTGGATCTTTAAGCTTCAAATAAATACCATTCATCTCATAAATGGTGCCTGGTTTGGAGGTTCAGCCCAGTGATGTGTGGCTGTCAGTTACAACACCCAAGGCTCAGGAATTGTTGCTGAAGAGATGAGAAGACTGTAAAAGCCACAGTGTTAGTAGACATATCCTGAGGAACAGCCCCCACAGAAACTAACAAAGGCCCCAGTTACCCTCAGTGAACACCAAGGACCCTACAGAGGAATGCCCTCAGGAAAATGGGGATAAGGGGTGAGGGGGATATGACTATATGTAAAACATTATGCGTATATATGTTATATATGTATATGTATACATACACACGAATGTGTGTGTGTATATGTGTGTGTGTATATATATGTGAAGGATATATTTTAAAAACCCAAGAGCGGGCTGGAGAGATGGCTTAGCGCTTAAGCGCTTGCCTGTGAAGCCTAAGGACCCTGGTTCGAGGCTCGGTTCCCCAGGTCCCACGTTAGCCAGATGCACAAGGGGGCGCATGTGTCTGGAGTTCGTTTGCAGAGGCTGGAAGCCCTGGCGTGCCCATTCTCTCTCTCTCCCTCTATCTGTCTTTCTCTCTGTGTCTGTCTCTCTCAAATAAATAAATAAATAAAAATTTAAAAAGGACAAAAGTCTGCTTTGATTGCAGACCCATCTTTAAAAAAAAAAAAACCCAAGGGCCAAGATCATTCATACAAAGGAGTTTCTTTGAGAATAATAGCCTAATGGTTTAGGTTTTGTTTGCTTTTTTGTTTTTCTTCCTAAAATTCTTTGAGAGCTTCTTCAGAATGAAGTTTATTCCACTGAGGTATAAAAGAAATATTCCACAGATGCTCATAACAGGGACTTGGATTCAACATTGTGGGACTTAATTCTGAAAAAGAGAGAAAATGAGAACATAAACAATGATCCTAAACCTCTGACTTGGATAAGAGATTTTGGGGCACTCCTGTGCCTACATTAAGGTTGACCAAAGATGCTTGAGTTGGAGACAGGAAATGAGAGCACTCTGTCTGATCTTAGGTCTTAAGAGTGGACAACAAGGATGACCCCCCCTTTTTTTTTCACTCTAGAGGCCATACTACTTGTTTGGCTTCGGATCATCATGGGAAATTTGCTTTCAGTTTCCTTGGATTCCTCATGGGATGGTTTGAATTATGTGTACCCCATAAACTCATGTGTTTTGAATGCTTGGTTCGCAGCTGATGGCAATTTGTGAGATGGAGCCTTGCTGGAAGAGGTTGTTGAGGATGCACTTAGGATTTTTACAGGCAGCTCCCCTCCCAAACCAGGTGGCATAAGGCCAAAATGTATACCCCAGGAAGAAGAACAGGCTCTAGAACAAGAGGGCAACTGAAGAGGGTCTTGTATCTATAGCAAGTACAAGATTGTTGGGAATTAACAGTTGAGATCATATCTCCAGGATAAAACCAGCAACTTCAAACCAGGGGATCCAACTTGAAGATCCAGAGGAAAGCACCTATACCTGTGAGCCAATTAAAGATATAAAATTTCTCTTCAAAAAGCAAAGTTTAGTACTACCTTGATGGCAATTGATTCAGGCATTCTGTAACAGCCACACTCTGACTTCTATTTCTTTCTAGAAATCAACCCTAAATCAATGCCTAAGAACATGCACACATGCTCCTGACAGAAGGAACCATTCCTCCTGATTTTACTTTTTCTTCATCTTTCCACAGGAATACAGCATCCATGAGGTTCTATTTTATATAAGGTGGCTGGTCTCACTATCTCCTCTGATTCCTGGCTTCATTCAAAGTTACAACAACTATACCAAGAACAAGTATCTCTTACAGGCCTCCCACTCACTACAGATGGCCTACAGTAAGACCCTACATGCAGTTATTTTATTGATTTTATCTTGATGTAATTTTGTAGGTCATGAGCATCTTCAAATTTGTTGATTTCTATTAAATTACCCAATCTAGTAGAATATAGGTGTTTAAAGTCTGTCCCTATGAATTTTTTTGAACTTTGCTGGTATCTGTTTTAATGTCTCCATTTTAATCTCTAATTCTATTAATTTGGATCTTCTTTCTTCTGGTTACATTGACTAAGGTTTTATCAAGATTTTTTAATTTAATTTTTCCCTAAAGACCAAGTCTTTATTTCCTTGATTATTTGTATGGTTTTGTTTCTATTTCTATCATTTCTTCCCTGATCTTAATTATTTCTTCCTTACTACTGCTTTGGGGTTTGATTTGTTCTTGTTTTTCTGATACCTTAAGATGCCTCATTAAGCTACTTATTTGAAATTATTCTGATTCTTTTTATTTTATTTTATTTCACTGTATTGTTTTTCAAGGTAGGGTCTCACTCTAGCTCAGGCAGACCTGGAATTCACTATGTAGTCTCAGAGTGACCTTAAACTCATGGCGATTCTCCTACCTCTGCCTCTCAAATGCTGGGATTAAAGGTGTGAGCCACCGTGCTCAGCATGATATACTTTCTGGAATTTAACGTAGGTACTTAAAGCTATAAACCTCCCTCTAGGACTATCTTCATTGTATTCTTTAGGTTTTGGTATGTTATATTCTCATTTTCATTCAATTCTAGGAATTTAAAATATTTTCTTATTGTTTTCTTCTATGGTCCATTTATCATTCAACAGTATGATTTTTATTCTATATGAGTTTATGTTTTCTGTAATTTTTCTTAGTATTGATTTATTCCATTATGGCCAGATAGAATACACAAAGTTATATAAATTTTCCTATATTTGTCAAGACTTGCTTTGTGTCCTAACATGTGATCTTTATCAGAGAAACTTCCATAGGCTTCTGAGAAGAATGTGTATCCTGAGAAGAATGCAGTGTCTGTTAGTACCAGTTGACCCATGATGTCCCTTAACTGTTATATTTCTCTGTTTTATTTTTTTGTCAAGATGTCTTATCTATTGGTGAGAGCAGGCTATTGAGGTCACACTCAACCTGTTGTGTTGAGGCTAATTTCTGACTTCACATCTAGAAACTTTTGTTTTATGAGATTAGGTGCATCTGTGTTTGGTGCATATATGTTTAAAGTCGTAATGTCTTTTTTATGAATTATGCCTTGTTCAGTATGAAGTAGCTTCCTTTTCTCTTCTGATTAAATTGTTTAAAGCCTTGTTTGCCAGGTATTAGAATAGTGATATCCAGGTGTTTCCTGGTTCCATTTGTCTGGAATATCTTCCTCCATCTTTTTTATATTATATTTTTATTTATTTATTTGAGAGAGAAAGAGAACAAGAGAACGGGTGCACCAGGGCCTCCAGACACATGTACCACCTTGCACCTCTGGCTTGCATGGGTCCTGGGGTATCAAACCTTGGTCCTTTGGCTTTGTAGGCAAGAGCCTTTAATTCCTAAGTCATCTCTACAGCCATCCATCCTTTTACAGTAAGGCAGTGTCTGTCTCTGGTAGTGAAGTGAGTTTCGTTGAGTCAGCAAAGCAATTGAACCTGTTTTCTAATGCAAACTGCCACTGTCTTTTACTGGGAAATGAGACCATCAATATTCAGAGTTATTATTGGAAGGTGAGTTATATTCCTATAATTTTGTAATGTTTGCTACATTCCTAGTCTTCAATTGCTTAACAACTATCATAAAATTATTTATTTTTCCTCTATCTTCTTGGATGTGTTCATCCTCTTTAATCTAAACTGTTCCTTCTAGTATCCTCTGGGTAAACATAAATTCCTTTAGCCAACTTTCATTGTGCAAACTTTTTCTTGTTTCTTCTACTATGACTAGTGGTTTTTCAGGGTATAATAGCCTAAGTTGGCAGTTGTGGTATTTCAAGGTTAGAAATACATCATTCCAAGCCCTTCTGGCTTTTAAAGTTTCCATTGAAAATTCAGCTATTATTCTGATGGACTTACATTTGTATGTGATCTGTATCATCTCTCTTGGATTTCTCAATATTCTCTTCATTCTGTACATTTAGTATTTTACCTATGATGTGTTGTGGGGAACTTCCTTTCTAGCCCTGTCTGTTTGGTATTCCATATACCTCTGAACTAACATCAGCATCTCTCACTCTAGATTTGGGAATATTTATGAAATGATTGCATTGAAAACATTCTGTATTCTTTGGGCTTAGTGTTCTTCTATGCCCACAGTTCATAGGCTTGGTCTGTAGATTTGGTCTTTTTATGGGTTCCCAAAGCTTTGCATTCTCTGTATATTTTTGAAGTTTGTCATTATCCTTAACTAAGCATACAAATTCCTTTACCTTGTCTTCGTGCCCTGATATTCTGTTTTCCCCATGATCCATTCTATTGGTGAGACTTCCACTGAGTCTTTTACTATACTTGCTGTATTTTTCATTTCCAGCATCATTTATTTTACATCAACATTTCTATCTCTTTACTGAATTCTATTTTAATCTCTTCCATTGACTTTTTAATTTTATTTAGGTGACTTTTGTGTTCTCTGGGAATTCTTTTATTTATTTTCACTTAGTTGTTGATCTGGAACTCACTCTATAGCCCAGGCTAGCCTTGAATTCATGGCTATTCTCCTGCCTCAGCCTCCTGAGTGCTGTGACTAAAGGAGTACACCATCACACCCAGGAGAAGCACCTTGGGGCCTTTGGGACCTTTGATGGGCTTTTCATTGGCAGGCTTTTTCTGAGCTTATGCTATCCTTGACCCATCAGTCATAATCCTCTGTATAAATTTAAGCTTAATCAGTCATAAAGTTCACCCAAACTCAATATTTAATTTTCATATGGGCAAGGACAGATTCCTTCTCAGTGCATAAAAACTTTAGTTCAGAATGCTACTTTGGAAAGCCACTTTTTCCAGGTCCCTCTCTGTTGCAGGGAGCTGTTATTTTCACTCTCACTAAACTGTGCTTGTTTGCCCTTCTTATATCCACATCTGTCATTCTGCATGCTAGTAAGACAACAAACTCTGACCCAAAAAATTGGTAGCACAGTTCTTCACCATGCCCTTCCACCATGATGGACTGAATCTATGAACCAAAATAAATCTTTCCATTTTTAAGCGACTCTTTTGGACATTTGATCACAGTAACAAAAAAATCGAACATACTGCCATTATCTGCCTAGGTATTTAGGGTACATTTCTTAATATGTTAAGTTTTAGTTTCCTCATCTATATAATTGATTTAAAGTCTTGTTAATGAGTATTAAATAAGATAATTTTTAATATCCATAACATTTTATGTAAATTCTGACAATCACAATATGATAATAGATAATAATAGAGTTGATCAATTAAAATTGGTAAAGGAAACTCCAAGCCTAATCACTCTTTCAGCTTTCAAACATTTCCCAGTGAATTTGATGTCAGTGCTGGGGTTGGCTAAGGGCTTCATAGTTTTCAGCCACTGAAACAAGCCTACATAACAGAATTTTAGTTGAGGTGGCAATACTGCTCCATTTGGGAGTCTCTACTGTTTGAGTCCAATGGGATCTGTAATGAAACATGTTAGATTGGATGGCCTATAAACAACAGAAATTCATGTATCACAGTTTTATAGATCAAGTCCAAGATTGAAGTATTGACTGATTACAGGTGTGGAAAGACATGATACCTCTCACTTCATCCACATATGGTGGAAAGGCAAGGTAGCTCTCTGGTCCTCTCATGAGGCATGAGACAATAACTTCATGATCTAATTACCTCTCAAGAACTCACTTTCTACTAAAATCACTTTGTTAATAAGCATTCAACATGAATTTTGGAGAGACAAAATATTCAATCCCTAGTACTTACTCTACCTGAAATCCCCAAATGGGTTAACATCTTAGACCCTCTGATTGCATAAAAGACATTAACTTTAAGGCATACAAAATTGCAGATTAATTGCCTCATCAATAAATGACTATCTCCATCCTTAATTTTATACATAGTAAGAGGAGTAAAATGTTTGATTTTATCCTTTTGTTAAAATTCCTACTAATAACCACAAGAGGGAGTGTTTTGCTATTAAATAATATTATGTATGCAGTATTTTCATTTGCTGCTCAACCAGCCACTAAGAGCAAGCATATTCCTAGCTATATCGTAACTTAATAGTTGTTTTATACTTTTTATATCGAAAATTTTAATACATGAACATATTTTAATTTGATCATATTTCCTTCCTACTTCCTTCTTCTTTTTGTCCCCTTTCTCACCCTCCTATTCCACTGAGCACCCTCCTCTTTCCAAGTAGCCTTCTGTGCTGAAGTCTTTTTGTCCTCCTCTGTCCTCTATGTTAAAATCTTAATGGGTTTAGAATTGTGCAGGTCTTGTGGGGGTATTGACAACCACTTTGAAGTCATGAATGTCTGATCAGTTCATGTCAGGAGGACAGTGCCTCACAGTACACCTTTCTACCTTGTGGCTCTTACATTCTCTCAGCCCTCTCTTTGTCAGTGTTTCCTGTACCTTTGAGGTTGTGCTAGACGTCACCTTTGGTATTGAACTCTCAGCAGCTTCTGATTTTCTGTTTTTATAAGTTTTGCATCTCCTCATTTGTCTACCACCATCTCCATGGAAGAGGTTCTCTGGCGAGTGGTGAAAGCAACACTCATATGTAATCCACCACTCTTCTGGATTGTTTCTGGGCCCGGGGGGGCAGGGGGGCTATGATAGAAATGACTCCTTCAGTGCTAGACACTCCACTTTTTTTTTTTTTTTTGTCATTTTGATGAGTCTTGGGTTTCCCTGATATTCACTGTAAATAACATGATCTCCAGCCAGGAGTGAAAGTGGCTTTGATCAAAGGGGATAAACATAGACACTTAGAAAGCCTTTTTCTATCTATCTATCTATCTATTTATCTATCTATCTATCTATCTATCTATCTATCTAATATAGAATATATGCAACATATTTTATATATATTTTGGAGTGCAGGCTTGTCTTGAACTCCTGATTCTCCTGCATCCTCTCTTCAGCATTTTCCTACCGGCATGCACCACTACAAACAGGTAGAAAGATTTTTGATAGATAAAATCTCTTCATTTAGCCAAAGATAAGTGGAATTATCCCCTAAGGGCCTATGAACTTCCAAGCCATAGGCTTCTGACTTAGTTTTCAGTACCAGGCATGTATTCCTGCCCGCTGAGAAGGGCCTCAAATTCAGAGAGCAGTTGGTTACCCCCATAACTTACGTGTGACTATTGCACCCGTGGGCACATCTTTCCTGGCTTGTTGATTATATAGCTTGTAGGGTCACTGTTTATTAAAATTATTGGTTACTTTTCTCTCTCAGTAGCTGCCTAACACTTTCTAGCACTATGACAGCTCACAAACAGAGAGGTAGCTTCAAGCTAAGTTCTAGCTTGATTTCTTATCTTGCATCTGCAGCATGTGGTATCTTTGGCAATAGGGTCTTACCATCTGTAACTGAATGCTTTTTTCCATGTGATAATCTATTTTCAGAAGGAAACAATTATGGACAATTCTGGTACCTTTTTTTTCAATTCATTCAACAGATTAGCTCAGTAAAATGAATTTCAAAACATAATTTTATGGCTAGGGAGGAGTTGTATTAATCTTCTCATTGCTGAGACAAAGCACCCAATCAAAGCAGCTAATGGGAAAAAAAGGTTTATTATATTATTTTTTTTAACTTTACCTAACAGTCTCGAAGGAAAGCTTCATGGTGGCAGGAAAAAGATGGTAGAGCAGACATCATCTCCTTGCCAACATTAAGTGGACAATAATAGCAGGAGAGTGAGCCAAACTAACACTGACAAGTTATGGCTAATAAATCTCAAGATCCACCCTTAGCAACACATCTCCTCCAATAAGGCTCTACATTCCAAATTGCCACCAGCTGGGAATCCATTCAGAATGCATGAGTTTATGGGAGACATTTGATTCATGCTACCACCAAAGGTAGATAAGTAGGTAAAGTGCCTGCCTCACAAACCTGAGGACCTGAGTTTAATTTCCATTATCTACATCAAAAAATATGCTGGGCATGACAGCAGAGGATAGTGTTTCTGAAGATAATCCCTGAGTACATGAGAACACACCCCCCACATTAAATAATTAAATAATGCATTTAATAAAAATATAATTTTAAGCCAGGTGTGGTGGCACACACCTTTAATCAAGCACTCAAGAGGTTGAGGTAAAGAATTGCTGTGAGTTTGAGGATAACCTGGGCCACAGAGTATGTTTCAGGTCAATCAGGACTAGAGTAAGACCCTGCCTTGAAAAAATGTATATAATTTTATCTTTGAATCGAAGGTACTGTCTTATTTAAGAGTCACTTTGAGAATATATTGAGCATGTTTGTATATTTCTTTCTCTATAACTGTCGCCTCCTTGTTGCATGAGGTACAATAATTATTTGGTCTCCCCTTCATCTATCTTTTGAAATTCCTATACTCTGTACACTTGGGGGCACCATAAGGTTAGGAAATCACTAGATTTAAATCAGAAGCTGGTCATTTCCAATGAAGACATGACCACAACATTATATTGTATTATTGTGATTTTTTTTTTAATGTGCAGCCTGAGAGCCTATTCTGTATAACACAGCCTGGGTAGCCATGATGGTGCCTTGAGGTGAAAGTACCCTTTGGGTTAGAAATGGTATGCTTGGAATTAAGCAACTACATATATTAGATGGATCATAAATATTTGCTTCTTTGTGGGTCTTTCACATTTCAGGTGACATGGAGTTGTGTTCATATTAGGTTTCCCTGATTCATTACTAATGGACAGTGTCAACTGGGAAATAAGAAATCATATGTGCTAGGCCACTCAGCTTCTGTTGTGAATTCCTCTTCTTGTCTGGTGAATTTTCTATACAGCTAGAAATAGTTTCTCTCATGCCTATGTGACAAACAATCAACTTTTACCCAGGATGAGATTTATTAATTTTCTTTTTTGCATGAATTTTATAAGATTTTTTGGGGTGATAGACAATATTTTTGAGGTACTAGGACAAATATTTGAGTGCTTTAGCTGGCTAAAAACATTAAGATGTTGCAACTTATTTAGTGGACAGTTGACAGGATTCCTGAAAAAAAAAAAAAAAGTAATATGTGAAACTAGAAGTAATGAAAGGATGAAACAGATGTGAGAAAGTAACCTGAAAGACCTAGAGAGTTGCTCACAAGAAGCTCAAGCATCAAGGAGGAAACACCCTCAAAGCCAGTACAATGATGACATGCTACGTTTCCTTATAATGAAAAGGTTTTATTGAAGTCGAAGCCTGGGGACACACCATCACCATGCTGCAGCTGGGAGTTTTTATATTCAAACTGTGTTAGCTAAAGAGAAGTGTTTACTTTGGTTTATGGCTTCAGAGTTCATGATCAATTGTCCTTGTTGCTTTGGGGCCTGTGTTTTCATATCACAGTGGGAGCATGTGAGGAATAAACTCACTTCATGTCTAGAAAGGAAAAAAAAGAGCCCTGGTCCCCATAGTCCCTTCTCTGTAAACCCCTGTTCCCATGCCCTTGAAGACCTTCCACTTGGCTCTGTCTCACCAAGTTTTCACCACCTCCTGATAGCCACAAGCTGGGGACGAGGCTTTTAAGACATGTGTCTTTAGGGATAGAGATTTTACTACAAACTATAACAAAACTAGTTTAAACTAATAATGTGCTCTAGGGCAAGATCCTGTTTAAAAAGAAAAACACACTGCAGAAATTCACATACTTCTTTTGGAGAGATGGCTTGGTAGTTAAGGTGCTTGCCTGTGAAGCCTAAGGATTCATGTTCCATCTCTCTCCATATCCCACATTAGCCAGATGCACAAAAGTGAGGCAAGTACAAAGTCATACATGTCCACTAAGTGGTGCAGGTATCTGGAGTTTGAATGCAGTGGTTGAGGCCCTGGTGTGCCAATTCTCTCTCCTTTCTCCACCACCTCTCAAAAATAAATAAGTAAATGTGCTTAAAAAACAGAGATAGTATCCAGGGGCATATATAGTGCTTAAAGACCCACTTTTAGTGACCTACTTCTGCCAGCCAACTTCACCTTTTAAAAGCTCCACTGTCTTCAAAACAGTATCACAATCCAGGGACAAGATGCCCAAAACAGAAATCATACATTCAAGCATATCACCCCAGAGGCACTCTCCCTTCAGGTGAAAGTCTTTTGTATGATTTTTCACATTTTATCCTCAAGCCTTTCAAGGGAGGAGTTCACCTCAAAAGCCCTTTCCTTTTGAAGAGAGGAGGGCACTTAATAGGATGGTAGTGTATATATGTAAGTAGAAAAATAAATTAACAAGTGAAAAGGCCCAAAGTGAGGTCAGGGGAAGAGATTGAGTAAAGGAAAGGTGGAGGGAGGGCTAATCAAAATCTAAGAGGATATAAATAAATTATATGGAAATCCTCTGGTTTTGGACAATGGAACACTCAGGAGCCATAGATTGTTTCTAGAAAATTTTCAGTGCCAGGGATGGGATACCTTCCAGTAAGTTGTTGGCCAGGGAGGTCCCTGATGCCCCCAAAACAATATAGGCCATTGCTGAGGCCCTTGATTTCCCACCAGGAACAGATGGTATGACCCTCCTGCTAAAGACTCCACATACTTGGGCTGCAAGGCCACTGAGAAATCCTGCTGGAACTGAGCTGATACCCTCCTCCATGTAGACCAGTTGACAGAAAGCTGGAAGAAGCCATTCTACATGCAGTTCACTGGGAGAAAGAGATACCACCAGTAAAGATACTCAACAGTGGACACTGCAAGCCCTATAATTGGCCAGTCAGGCCAAATGATCCAATGGGTGCAATAGTGGCATGTCTGTTATGGTGGAAACCAACTGACCACTAGTTGGACTGGAGGCCCGCTCCATGGGAGGGAATACATCCCTGATACTGAAAACTTAAAACAGGGGTAGTCATGAGCCCTAGGGGTATAACACCTGCTGATGTCTGGATAAATGTATATACTATGCTTATCAAACTGCCCAGTAAGCACTTCTCTTAATATTCATACCCTTATATTAATGCTACTCTCACTTTGGGTAGAGAATCTTCTCTTTCAGATGGTAGTGACCTTTGGACAACTCAGAAGGTATCATGGTGTTGGAAAGAAGTGACTGGAGTACTGAGTAATATCTCAATCACACCTTCCAAGGCTCAGGGTTTAATATGGAAGAGGTGGCAGAAAGAATGTAAGAGCCAAAGGAAGGGTTGTACTCCTTACAGTGTGTTCCCTTCAGACACAAAATGGCCTGGATATCCATGACCTCAAGGTGCCTGACACTACCTAAACAAGACCATCATAAGAGGAGGAAACGATCATGACATCAAAATAAAAGAGAGACTGATTGGGATGGGGAGGGGATATGATACAGAATAGAATTTCAAAGGTGAAAGTGAGGGTAGGAAGGGTATTACCATAGTATATTTTTTATAATCATGGAAAATGTTAATAAAAATTGAGAAATAAAGAGTCCTTCCTTTTATTCCAATGCAAAGTCCTTCTCTTTAATTTCACAAATACCTAATCTGAAATTTGTCATAGCTATATCTGCACTTGCTTTGTCTGCAGCTTTATATACACTCTTATCCCAAACTGCATGTTTTCTACAATTTTCTAGTTTGCTTTTTGCTTTTGAATCTCTTTGTAAATCTTGCTGAAAGTGCCATCAACAACCATGCTACCGCTTAAATGTTATGCTGCCTTGAAATTTTCTCTACCAAATAAATTAGTCCATCACTTTTGAAGTTAGCTTCACCAAAACTTTCAGGACAAGGGCAGAACATAACAAGGCAGATTCTTCGTCAGAATGTAACATACATGACATTTAGTCCAATTCCTGATAGGGTCCTTATTCTGAAAAGCTCATGAACACAGTTATTTGCTTCTGCATTTTTTTAAAAAAAATTTTTTTTAATTGTTTATTTATTTATTTGAGAGCAACAGACAGAGAGAGAAAGAGGCAAACAGACAGAGAGAGAGAATGGGCGCGCCAGGGCCTCCAACCACTGCAAACGAACTCCAGATGCGTTGCACCCCCTTGTGCATCTGGCTAACGTGGGTCCTGGGTAGTTGAGCCTCGAACCGGGGTCCTTAGGCTTCACAGGCAAGCGCTTAACCGCTAAGCCATCTCTCCAGCCCTGCTTCTGCATTTTTTATTGCCATTCTGGTCTTTTCACATCTCATGAGAATCATTCATGGAGTTCTGCTTTCAGCATTCTAGAGTTTCTCGTCTATATTTCAAACTCTACCAGGCTTCTCCCTGCAAACCTGTTCCAAAGACCTAAGAACCACACCATCAGGTTTATTACAGTTAACAACCCCAATTCTTGGTATTCATTATTTTTCTCATCACTGTCACAAAATACTTGAGAAAAGTAACTAAAGGGAGGAGATGTTTATTTTGCCTCATGATTTCAGCAGGATTTTAATCATTATAGGAGAGCATAGCAGAGTGGTGGTGGGATCATGTGGCGGAGCCTTATTCACATTATGCTGACTCAGAAGCAAAGACCAAAGGCAGAAATAAGAGAAGGTATAACCTTCAAGGGCTTATCCCTGGTGACCTACTTTCTCTGCAGGCCTCCCCTCCTAAAGGTTCCACAGCCTTCAAAACAGTGCCCCATCTTGGAACCAAGTTCTCAAAACATGAATTTATGGAAGAAATTGCACATTCAAACCATAACAATATTTCCTCACTTTAAAATTATTTGCTGTTTTAAATAAAGATATCTATACAGTTGTATGGCGTTCAAAGCTGAGTGTCACTAAAAAATTATTGGATCAAAATCTGTTGTGATGTAGGAAATTAAATATGAGGTGTGACCAGGCATGATGATGCACTCCTTGGGAGGCTGAGATAGAAGGATCTCTGTGAGTTCAAGGACAGCCTTAGTCTAATTCCAGGTCATCCTGGGCTAGAGCAAGAACTTACCTCCAAAACAAAAATGATGTGTGGAGTCAAGAAATCTTGACAATGACTTTTGCTTTTCATGTTAGTTTCCTTGCTTTCAAGCATCATATAACGTTAAGATTGTCAGATCCTCAGGACTGTGAGGGTCAAATAAAATCATGATTATGAAATTTATTTCTGTATCATAAAATGCGATCAAGTATTGCTATTATTAAAGTTCATGAAGCAAAAAAAAAAAAAAATTTTGGCAGCTGAACTAAGCAGACCCCACCAAAGCAACTCAGTGTTGGTGTGGGGTCCAGCTCCATATGTGTGCCAAGGTGGAGGCAGATTCTACCTGATCACCACCACCAGTTTTGCCTTCTTCTCTCTTCAGTATTTGTTGTTGTCTGACCTTTCCCTTTTGCTCTTCAATTTTTTTTGCTTTTCTTATTTGTTCTTCTTGTGACTTTTTGTTTACTTTGTTGGTTTGGCTCTTAAACTTGCTTTAAAAAAAAAAAACAATTGCTGTGCAAATAAGTAGCTGGACTTTCCTGGCCATCATGAACCAGTGAAAGTGGTGGCTTTTTGTTTGTTTGTTTGTTTTGTTTGTTTGTTTTTTTTTGCCTTTTTGATATTCCTGCCAATGAGATAATCACATGCCTGACCAAAAATTCCAGATTTGGGGAAAATCTACCATGTTATAACTTGTCTTGTGATAATTTCTTTTAAGGCATGGAATGCATGGACTCCTCTAGAAGGAAAAGGATTTCCTTTGCTAGAAATGCATGTTTCCACTGCCAGTCACTCAAGATTTTAAATGTTTGGGCAACGTCAGGAAAAGAGGTAATCTTTGTGTCCTCTCAACTCTTTGAGCAAGTTGGGCACTGTCTCAGGCCTACAGAGCCCTTGAACAGCCCAGAAAAGGGAACGAGCTATAGCAGCAGGAAGGACCCTAGGATAGGGAATAAACTACAGCAGCAGGAAGGACCCTAGGATGGGGAATGAGCCACAGCAGCAGGAAGGACCCTAGGATGGGGAATGAGCCACAGCAGCAGGAAGGACGCTAGGATGGGGAATAAACTACAGCAGCAGGAAGGACTCTAGGATGGGGAATGAGCCACAGCAGCAGGAAGGACGCTAGGATGGGGAATGAGCCACAGCAGCAGGAAGGACCCTAGGATGGGGAATGAGCCACAGCAGCAGGAAGGACCCTAGGATGGGGAATAAACTACAGCAGCAGGAAGGACCCTAGGATGGGGAATGAGCCACAGCAGCAGGAAGGACCCTAGGATGGGGAATGAGCCACAGCAGCAGGAAGGACCCTAGGATGGGGAATGAGCCACAGCAGCAGGAAGGACGCTAGGATGGGGAATGAGCCACAGCAGCAGGAAGGACGCTAGGATGGGGAATGAGCCACAGCAGCAGGAAGGACCCTAGGATGGGGAATGAGCCACAGCAGCAGGAAGGACCCTAGGATGGGGAATGAGCCACAGCAGCAGGAAGGACCCTAGGATGGGGAATGAGCTACAGCAGCAATAAGTATGACAGGTAAAGGGAAACCAATAAAAACTCGTTATTAGTTTCTTATGGCAGAGGCACGAGTTCTGAGAACAAGTGCTGAGCCAACAGCCTCCAGGGGAGTCTGGGGACTCTGAGAGACTCCAGAATTCATGTCTGAGTTCCACATAGCCAAAGCAATAGAATGTAAGCCAGTGACAGAAGGAAACATCTCCATAGAGGTAAGATTTCTTGCATAAGTATAACCTTAGCTTTTAAAAACATTTTGCATAAAGGGAGCAGATGTATGTAAGTCAAACTGGTCAGCTCCTGCTGCTGTGCACTTCTTCCCCAGATTTCAACTAGAGATATTCCTGCTGTGCTACCCAGAATCTCTAAGACCCAGCACCATAACAATTCCTCTAAACTATTGTGAAGATTTATTTTATTTTTGTTTTTTGTTTTTTTTTTTTTTTGCTTTTCGAGATAGGGTCTCACACTGGCTCAGGCTGACCTGGAATTCACTATGTAGTCTCAGGGTGGCCTCGAACTCTCAGTGATCCTTCTACTTCTGCCTCCCGAGTGCTGGGATTAAAGGCGTGCACCACCATGCCCAGCGAGATTTATTTTGCTGCTTTTATTTTTTTGTTTTTTTTGATGTAGGGTCTTGCTCTAGCCCAGGCTGCCCTAGAAATCCCTATGTAGTCTCAGGGTGGCCTTGAACTCACAGTGGTCCTCCTATCTTTGCCTCCCCAGTGCTGGGATTAGAGGTGTGCACCACCATGCCAGGCTTTATTGTGAAAATTTTACATATGAAAAGGTGACATGCATAAAACAAACTCATGTGCTTATCACAAATTTAACACATGGTAGGTGTTAGGGGTTGGATGGAGAACATCTCCCAAAGGCTCATAAATATAAAGTTTCAGTTCTAGAAGCAAGCAGAGCTCAGAGATGGTTTGTTTTGGATATTGCTGGATCACAGGGCCATGATTTCATGAGTGGCATAATTCACTTATAGATTCATGTCTAGAGTATGCTATTGGAAGGTGGGGGGAACACTAGGAGACAGAGCCTGGCTGGATGCCCCTGATTTTGTCATATACTAAGGCTAGAATTCAGCCAGGTTTCTGCCTGTGGAACTCATTTTTAGTGCTGTGTTTCTTTTCCTTCCTTCCTCCCTTCCTTTCTTCCTTTCTTCCTTCCCTCCTTCCTTCCTTCCTTCTTTCCTTTCTTCCTTCCTTCCTTTCTTCCTTCCTTCCTTCTTCCCTCCCTCGCTCCCTCCCTTCTTTTTCCTTCCTTCTTTTCTCTCTCTCTTTCTTTCTTTCTTTCTTTCTTTCTTTCTTTCTTTCTTTCTTTCTTTCTTTCTTTCTCTCCCTCCCTCTCTCTCTCTCTCTCTCTCTCTCTCTCTCTCTCTCTCTCTCTCTCTTTCTTTCTTTGCTATGTTTCTTGAATCTATACTGTGAAGATGTACAATAACCAATTCCAAACACTTCAGAGGAACATCAATTGCAGAACAATCAACTGTATTCTGGGGCACAGAATGATGCAGCCTGAACATGGCTACTATGATCCCTTTGTACAGGAAAGGCCATCTCTGAGCCACCTGGGGCATCACTGAAATTATCACTGTGACTACTGTAAGTTATGTGTCAACTGACATTACACAGTTATTCTCATAAACTTTCAGTCAGTTTTCGATTTAAAAAATTATCGTCCTTTAAAGGAATAAAATGTAATACATTAGATATTTGTGGCTCTACCAGTGGCTTTTTCAGTTCAGATTGGTGCACGAATCCTGTCCTAAGGTTGTATAAGAGTGAATGGCATGCTCCATTAAATGTTAGGCCACATCCAGATGCTTTCTGGTTTGAGGCTTGATTCCCCAGGATCCACATTAGCCAGATGCACAAGGTGGCACATGCATCTGGAGTTCATCTGCAGTGGCTGGAGGCCCTGGCATGCCCATTCTCTATCTATTTGCATCTTTCTCTCTCTGTCTGTCTATCGTTCTCAAATAAATAAGTAATTTTAAAAATAGCTTCATTATAACTAAGCAGTTATTACTGTCTGTATTTAAATTCCTTGAGTTTACCATGTAGCATCTCCTCCTTGCTAGTTGTGAAAACTTGGACATCCTTCTCAACCTTACTATGTCTCAGTCTCTTCAGCTATGAACTGGAGATGTTACAGGTTTTAGAAAGTGGTTGGGATTGGGGCACCAACAAGGAGGCAGACAGGGATATGCTGTAGAACCCAGCAAAGAGGGAGGGCTGGAGGCAGGTTTGGGCTGATTGAAAACAAAAAGACTAATGGAAGCTACATGATTTGAATCCTTGTGCCCCTTCCCATAAAACTTGGCATCTTGAGGACTGTTCACCAGAAAAATTAAATGAAGACAAGTGATGACAAGACCAGAGTGAGTCAAAATGCTAGAAATAGGGACTGTATTAAATTCTGTGTGAAAAGTGGTGATATCCCTAAGCCCATTTAATTTAGCTTGATTTTTGGTGTGTTATATTGAGTCATGAGTTTATGGAGATTTGTTACTCCAAGGAAACAGACATGGCAAGAACAAAGGTTATTATTATTATTATTAATACATTATTATTAATGTATTAACAAACCACAGCAAAATGCATAAATAAAACATACACCATTCTTTGTGCTAATGGTCTCTGTAGTCCTGTAGTCATACCTGACACTCCTTAATCAAACCTAAGTGAGAATCACTTATATCTGTTTATAAACCCCAGGCTCTCAAATGGGAGCATCAAACATCTGAAGTAACTCAAATGCCTAGTCACTGAATTCTCTGGAAACTTCTGTAACAACAGGCATGGTGACTAGGGCAATGGTAGTAGGATAGGATTCAGCTGGTACTGTCAAGTGGAGTTCCTACATGACCATGTAGTTTGAATCCCCTCTGAGCATGGTTGGCTGGTCCAGCATAAAAGATAGATGCTGCCAGGCCATCTATGACTTAACCTTGTGCCTTTCCCCGTAACACTATTCTACACTCTTTGCTCAGTGCAGTTGAAACCCATGTAGATTTGGATGGGAGGCACAGACACTCTGTCTGTAGGAAGAATGTTAAATAATTTATTGCCAGGTTTTACTTTTTAAACTTTTTATTGACAACCTCATATCTAGGTTTTAAAACTACCATAGGTAGTCATGAAAAATGCAACTAGTCAGGGGCTCATTTGGGAACTGAAAGCAGAAGCTAAAAGGAAAATTAGGCTTACTCTAGTTATAAGGGTTACTGTAAGAAAAATTATTTATTTATTTGTTGTTTTTTCAAGGTAGGTTCTCACTCTGGCCCAGGCTGACCTAGAATTAACTATGTGGTCTTAGGGTGGCCTTGAACTCATGGTGATCCTCCTACCTTTGCCTCCTAAATGCTAGGATTAAAGGTGTGTGCCACCACACCCAGCTAAGACAAATTATTTTCATATCACCCTGCTGGTGGTCCTGCTTTAGGCTACAATCCCTAATAGTGCACAGAACATGGTACACAGCAAGAATGAAATCAACATCCTTGAGGTAATGAATAGTTCCAAACATAGCTCTTCTTGATTACTTAAAAGAGTGAAAACAAAATTAAACGTTTGCAAATTCTTGTGAATTGTTCTGAATATACCACTGCTCCTCTGATGACTAGAAGAAGGGAGGTATATGTAGGCTAAGTGTTATTAAAAATTCTCCAATATTATTAACTACCTTTCTGGAGACTTATTTTAAGGCCAGATCTAATTAAAATGTTCTTTCTAAATTACTGGTAAAGAGGCCTTTGCTCCTCTCTGGAGTGGTTATGCGTTCTCTTCTGTATTACACACTAAAAACCAAACTTGTCTCCAACAAGTGTTTTCTAAAACAAGCAGGTGTTCTTTTAACCTTGGAAAAAAGGCAATAACCCCAGAACTTGTCTTCCCTCCTCCTCTGGAGTGTGGCCCATCCACACAGTTCCTGAATGAGGAAGTTGGACTCTGAACAGATGGATAATTAAGCAGGATAGTCTACTGAGAGAATTGTGGGAACAATGAGGAGCATGGTATATTACATGGGGGTTTAGGAGCAAGGATGCATCTAAGAAAGCAGGTCTGGGAGCCACTGTTACTCCATGGAAAGGGTAAAGCCCTGCCTTTAATACAAATCCAACCAATGCCTTAGGGATTCTTTCACCATCCTTTGCTTTTAAAGTTTGTTCAATGATTAAAAGGGATTGCTTGGGTCTTTGAAAGGGAAGGTTAGGTCTTTTTAGACTAATGGAATTTTTCTTTAATTTGAAAACCATCTTGTCTAAAATACTGTAGTGACCAAACCAGTGTTTGCATTACATTTCCAGATGTGACTCAGTAACTGAGGCTGGACTCGTTTCCCACTAAAAGCACTATTAGGATATTGGACAAGTATCTCTACAACAATCGTCCTCAGATTTGCACAACAGTCAGGGAAGGACTATGAGTCCCAACAGGAGGTAAACAAGCTATGTGGGTATACAAGAACCCCTGTTTTCTTTACTTCTGGAAGGGGAGCAGAGACAGAACTCAGGGATCCTGTGTTAAGAACACAGAAGTCAGTGCTTGGAGAGAGAAAAGCAAAATTTGTTTGGAAAACACTATGATTAAACCTAAGTCTTTTTATTCTAGTAAAACATAATTATAACAATAATAATAAGTCAGAGGTTAGGGAAGTTGAGGTAGCTGGAACTTGCAGAAAGGGAACTAGAGGTAGAGAGTGTGCAGAAAGGGAGAGTGGGAAACATGTATAGAGCTCCACTGGCATCTGTTGTTGAAAAGAATCTCCATGCGTTGGGAGAAAGCTCTTTAGAGCTGAACAATGAGCCAATCCCATGTTAAGAGTACTTGATATTACTCCAGAGAGCCCCGAGGCTCTGGTAATTTATGTGTCTTTTTCCATTCAATAGTTCTTATTCTAAGTTACCTGATGGTCTATCATGATATTCTATTTGCTCTTTCATTTAATATATTTTTAACTTTTTATTGACCATCTCCAAGCATATAGGCAATATACCACAATTATAAAGTCCTCTCACAACCCCCCTTTTCTACCTACCAAATCCCTTCCATGGAATCCCTTCTTCTTTCCAACTATTTTCTCTTTTATTTTGATGCCATCATTTTTCCACTCCTATTATGCAGGCCTTGTGTAGATAGCATCAGCCACTCTGAGGTCATGAATCCCATGACTACTTTGTGTCTGGAAGACAGTATTGTAAGTACTCCTTCCCTTTCTTTGGCTCTTACGTTCTTTTTGCCACCTCTTCTGCAATGGTCCCTCATTCTTAAAGGGCATCATAGATAGAGATGTCTCGCTTAGTGCTTTACACACCACTGTCACTTCTTCTTTTTTTGTGTGTGTTTAGGTAGCATCTCACTCTACCCCAGGCTGATCTGGACTTCACTATGTAGTCTCAGGGTTGCCTCGGACTTATGGTGATACACCTACCTCTGCCTCCCAAGTGCTGCGATTAAAGGCCTGCACTACCACGCCAGGCTCCACTGTCACTTCTTTTTGACACTTTGATGAGGTTTGAGTCTCTCCAGCGGTCACTGTTATATCAAATGAATAGCATTAGGGGCTGGGGAAATGGCTTAGCAGTTAAGGCACTTGCCGGCAAGGCCGGAAGACCTAGGATCGATTCCTCAGGACCCACATAAGCCAGATGCACAAGGTGGCACATGCATCTGGAGTTTGTTTACAGAGGCTAGAGGCCCTGGTGTGCCCATTCTTGTTCTCTCTCTCTCTCTTTCCCTCTTCCCTATGCCAAATTACAAAAAATAAAATAAATGAATAGCACTAAAAAGGCATAAACATAAGTACTTAGTGGGAAGTTTGGTGAGCATAATGTATGCATTTAGCCAGACAGTGGTAATAGTTTTGTCCCTAGGGCTTATGATAGCCACAGACAGTAAAAGGATTTTTTTTAAATCTATTTATTTGCAAGCAAGGAGAGAAAGAGATATTATGGGAATGGCAGGGTTTTTGTTTTGTTTTGTTTAGTTTGATGCTGCAAATGAACTCCAGGTAGATGTACCACTTTGTGCATCTAGTTTTATATGGGTAGTTGGGAATCAAGCACAGGATGGCAATTTTGCAAACAAGTACCCTTAACCTCTGAGCCATCTCCACAACCGTAGACTTTTAATTAGTCATTCAGCACCAGGTGTGACTTCCTTTCCATGGAGTAGGTCTCAAATCCAATCAGACAGCAATTGGTTTCCCCCATAATAGACATGCCACCATTGCATGAGTTGGCACATTTGGCCTGGACTGCTATAAAACTTGCACTGTCCACTGCTGGTTAAGACTTTTGATGACAGAGCAACTAGAGGTCTAAGCTACTCAGAAGCAAACAACCTGACATGATGCTCACACAAGTGCAATAGTGGCATACAGCCATGGTGGATAACCAACTGCTTTTGGATTGGCTAACAGATCTGCTCAGTGGAAAGGAACCCATATCTGGAACTGGGAAACAAGTCAGATTCATATGCAGATAATGTGTGTGCTTTCCAATATCAAGCCCCCACTAATCTTGGGCTACCAGAGGTTCTACACCCATTAAATTCTTTCTAAACTAACAATGGTTATCCCTGTTTAACCTGTGCTGATTTCACTCTCCTTTGAAGAATCTGTTTCCCTTTTTCAGATGGAAACAGGACCTGAGGAGAGAAACAGCCCATCACACTTCACCAGGGCCCCAGCTGAAACCATAGAGGAATTAGGGAAATGAGTAAGAGTTCTGCTTTCTCTGTGAACCTGATATCAGCACAAGGTAAAGGAGATAGGCACTAAGGACACTCAACACCTACCAAACCAGAGACCCACAGGCTCTTAAGAGCCCATCATTGAAGTAAACTTAAAATGCACCCAACATGGCTCAGGGAATTTTGTGGAAGAGGGGGCAGAAAGATTGTTAGAGCCACAAGTTGGGACATCATGCGCAGAGACATTGCCTCTTCCCCATAACTGACATCTACTCCCACAATGCATGACCCACAATCCCCATGGGGATGTCTGGCATCCCTAATGAGGAGGGTCCCTTTGGAAGGGGGGCAGGGATGAGGGAAAGGATGATACCAACATGTACTGTTTAAATACTGAGTATGTCCATAACTAATAAAAAAATTTAAAGACTGTTGATGAATTTTCTTCCCCAACAAACTACATTTCCAACATCATAATAGCTAGTCAACAGGGAGGAAACTTCCAGCTTAGCTCTAGCTTGATCTCTCAGTGGTCTTCAGCCCAAGAATGTGGCATCTTCAGCTATAGGGTCATACCATCTAGTTCTGCTAGGTAACAAAGAGCCTTGGCAATAGCCTGTCATGTTTTGGAGGCATTAGGGGTCTTCCCAACCAACAACTCACTGGAAGGTATCTCACTCTAGCTCTAGTTTGTTTTTCTGACAATGGCCTTTGGGCACAGCATTTTTATACCCCCACAGGGAACTTATGCACAAACTCTCTCTTTCTTCTTAACACATATATTATTTATCTACTGAAAAAGTAGGCTTCCATATGGCTTATTCATAACATATTTAATTGTGATTAACCCTTCTCTCACCCCATCATCTCCTCCCCTGACCCTACTTAGACTATTTACCCCAGTATTTTGCCCATGGACTTACATATCTACAATACCATTCCCTTAAACTCTTTCCTTTCCTCCCTCTTTTATAGCCCCTTTCTAGCTTCCTGGTCTCAGCTACTGATTTTCACTCCAGCTCACATACAAATCTAAAAATTTGAAGCTATGATCCACATATGAAAGAGAACATGTAGCATTTGACTTTCTGGGCCTGGATTACCTCACTTAGTGCAATCTTTGTATTACCTCACTTAGTATAATTTTTTTTCCAGAACCATCCATGTCTCTGAAAATTTTATAACTTAATTTTTTAATTTTATAATTTAATTTTTCTTTATAACCAAATAAAACTTCATTGTGCAAAGGTACCATATATTCATTATCCATTCATAAGTTGATGGTATCTATGCTGCTTCCATTCCCTAGTTATTAAGAATAGAGTAGCAATAAATGTGAAAGAGCAAGTATTTCCATAGTAATATATAGAGTCCTTAGGATATATGCTAAGGAGTGGTAAAGCTGAGTCATATGAATAAATATTTTTAGCTATCTCAGGAACCTCCACACTTATTTCCACAATGGTGGTGCCAGCTTACATTCCCCCCCCCCCCCGCCGCCGATAATTGAGAAGGGTACCTCTGTACACACACCATCACCAGCATGTATTGTCCTTTGATTTATTGATGATAGCTATTTTGACAGTAAAAAGAAGGAATCTCAAAGTAGTCCTAATTTGCATTTCCCTAGTGTATAAGGATGTAGATTATTGACCATTTTATTTCTTATTTTGATAACTCGCTATTCAGCTCTATAGCCCATTCCTTATAGATCAAGTCAGTATTTGGGTTGTTTGAGTTTTTATTACTTAGTTGTTTTTGTTTTTGAGTTCTTTTTACATCCTAGATGTTAATCCTCTGTCAGATGCATAGCTGGCAAAGATTTTCTCCGATTCTGTAGGCTACCTCTTTATTACCAGCATACTTTGCTATACAAAAGCATTTTATTAATTTCATGAAGTACAAATAATTGATTAGTTGTCTTACTTCCTGAGTGATAGGGATTCTATTCAGAAAGTCCTTGCTTGTGCCTATATATTGAAGTATTTTCCCTACTTTCCTCCTAGCATTTTCAAAGATTTAGGGCTGGGGCTGGGAAAATGACATAGTGGTTTAGTATTTGGCTGCAGAGCCAAAGGACCAAGGTTTGATACCCCAGGACCCACATATCCAGATGCACAAGATGGCATACATGCCTGAAGTTTGTTTGCAATAGGTGGAGGCCCTGGCATTCCCATTCTCTCTCTCTCTCTTTCTCCCACTTTTTCTCTCTCAAATAAATAAAAAGATTTAAGTTTGATGTATAAGTCTCTGAGTCAATTCTGTGCAAAGAGAAAGATAAGGATCTGTTTTAATCCTTCTACATATAGATATCTAGTTTTCCCAGCACCATTTGTTAAAGGGGCTGTCTTCAGTGAATATTTTTGGCAGTTTTTTGTCAAAAATCAGGTGGTTAGAGCTGCCTGAGTATATATCTGGGTCTTGTATTCAGTTCTATTGATTTACATGTCAGTTTTTGTGCTATTACCATGCTGTTTTATTATGGTGGCTCTGTAATATATCTTAAAAACAAGTATGGTGATACCCACCAGCCTTAGTTTAGTTGCTCAGAATTGCTTTGGGTATATGAGACTTATGGTACTGCCAGATGAATTTTAGGCTTGCTTTCTGTGTTTCAGTGAAGAATGCCATTGGAATCTTGATGAGAATTGCATTAAACAAGTAGATTGCTTTTACTAAAATAGACATTTTCACAATATTGGTTTTTACTATACATGAACATGGTATAGTTTTCTATTTCCTAGTATCTTCTTTGATTTCCCTCTTGGGCGTTTTGAAGTTTTTATTATAGAGCTCCTTCACTTTCTTGGTTAGGTTTGCTACAGGATTTTTTTTTTTTTTTGAGGCAATTGTGAATGGGAGTGCTTTCCTGACTTCATCCTCAGCACAACTGATTTCTGTGTATTATTTTCTATCTGCTACTTTGCTGAAAGCATTTATCAGCTCAAACAGTTTTCTGTTTTCTTTTTTATTTATTTGAGAGAAAAGGAAAGAAGCAGATAAGAGAAAGAGGTAGAATGGGCACACCAGGTCCTCTAGCCACTGCAAACAAACTCCAAACACATGTGCATCTGGGTTATGTATGTCCTAGCGAATTAAACCTGAGTCCATCTCTCCAGCCCTTTGCAGTTTTCTTTAGGGTCCCTTATTATGTAAAGAATTGAGTCATCTACAAGTAATGAGTATTGGCCTTTCTTCTATTCTTATTTATATTCCTTTTATGTCTCTTGTTTTATTGCTATAGCTAGGACTTCCAGTACTATATTAAATAAAAGTGGATAAAGTAGACATCCTTGACATGTTCCTGATTTTAGTGGAAATGCTCAAAGTTTTTCCTCATTATAATGTTGGCTTTAGTTTTGTTTGATTTTTTTGAGTGAGATTTATGTGGCTGATATTATATCAATCACTGAGGACTCATAGGTACATACATAAGTTGCACGCTCTACTTTCAAACACCAGGAGATTCTCCAGGATGACTTGATGAAAAGCACATGGTATAAATGGGAATTTGGAGTCCTGACATGTTGTAAACTAGCCATAGAAACAGCTCAACCCACATTCACATTATGAAGAGATTGTTCCAATTTACCTCACTGAAGGTGATGCCTGGACATCCCAGGGGTTCTTCTTATTTACCATTAAGCCATGTGAAATCATAAAATAATTAGGGATGGCATGCTTTTAGAGAATTAATGTTCTAACAAAATGGGTGATTTTGTTCAGCTGGGCTATTGAGAACAACATATTGCATACTTACTGAGCTCTTCTGTACCCAGATTCCTCTACAGGGTAATTGAAAGTGAATTTTTGAATTATCAGCCATTAGACATTGCCTTCATCTCTGATTTCCTTGAATGATGAGTCAAAATATGTAATTGAGGGGTGGAGATATGGCTTAGCCATTAAGCACACTTGCCTGCAAAGTCAAAGTACCCAAGTTCAAATCTCCAGGACCCACAGAAGCCAGTTGTACAAGGTGCCACATGCATCCAGAATTTGTTTGACGTGGCTGGATGCCCTGGTGTGCCCACTATTTCTCTATGTATCTATCTTCCTCTTTCTTTTTCAAGTAAATATACAAAAATAAATATTAAAAATATATACAGTGAGATCATTGTATTAGAGTGCCACTTTGCATGTTCAATTAGCTGAGGTCTGCTTGGCACTCACTAAGAAAAGACAGGTAGCAAAGGGACACTGTATGATTAGATTCAGAAGTGATCTGCCAGCTAAACAGGGATATGTTTCAGAACTCTATCTCCTTGTATCAGAATTTTATGGTCATAGGGTCTAAACTCCCAGTCCTATGGCAGTGTTATCCAAAGTTTTTGAATTGATACTAAGAAAAATTTTAAAATTCATAAAATGAATTTTTGTAAGTGTATTAAAATTGTAACTGGGAAGAATTTAGATCCCCAGCACCCATGTAAAACTAGAGACAAACATGGTACATGCTAATGCCAAGAGAATACTCAAGCTACAGCTAGTCTGGCTTTCCTAGTTACAAACAATAGTAAAAAAAAGGCCTGCTCTAAACAAGGTGCAAGGAAAGGACCAACACCCCAAGTTTGTCCTCTGACCTCTGCACATGTGCCACAGTACACATGCACCTGGGCATTGCATAAGCCTATAAATATGCACACATCACACACACACACACACACACACACACACACACACACACACACACACACAAGAAAGTACTGTATTAAAGTCAATTTTTTTTAAGTTCAGGTTTTTAGTGCTCTGAGTACACATGTCATTTTGAACTACTATGCAGGGAGATAATAAAATTATCAAACTTATGAATCTTTATTTATTTGGGGATAATCTCCTAATGTGCAGAGTACATAGGAAAATAACCAGGATCATAATGAGCAAGTGATTTTGCTGGGATTTGAACCTAACCTGTTTGACTGGAGAACACACACTTTTGAGCACAATATTGTTTCTTCCTTTTAATATTTTTCTTTTACAAGAAGGATTTTGCTTAAGCAAAAACTTACAGATCATACTGAGAAGGGAATTCTTGGGATAAAGACAATAGATATTGATGGAATATGTTCTATCTCTGGGTCTACACGTAATAATATAGGAGAGACAAGGGAATATAGCAATAGGTTAGACCCTTTAAAAATACTGATTTATTTACTTGGACAGAGACAGAGAGAAAGAAACAGAAAGAGAGAGAGAGATAGAGTGCACACTGGTGCACCAGGGCCTCCTGCCACTGTAAATGAACACCAAACACATGCACCATTTTGTGCATCTGGCTTTACATGGGTCCTGGGGAATCAAACCTGAGTGGTCAGGTTTTGCAAGCAACTGCCTTTAACTGCTGAGCCATCTCTCCAATCCTGGCTCTACCTATTTATTTACTTATTTATTTTGACAGCTTCAATACTTACAGAAAATAAAGCACGATAATTTCCTTTCCTTCCCCACTTTCCCCTTCACAAATCCACATTCTAATATATACCCTCCATCTCTCCATTAGTCTCTCTTTGATTTTGATGTCATCATCATTTCCTCCTTTTATGAGGGTCTTGGGAAGGTAGTGCTAGGCACTGCAAGGTCATGGATATCGAGGCCAATTTCTTTCTGGATGATTGCATTATAAGCAGTCCTACTCTTCCTTCTGCTCTTACATTCTTTCACCACCTCTTCTGCAATGGACCTTGAGCCTTGGAAGGTGTGATAGAGATGTTTCAGTGCTTAACAGTCTTCTGTCACATCTTGTCAGCACTATGGTGTCTTTTGGGTCATCCCAGTGGTCACCACCATCTGAAAAGAGAAGGTTCTCTAATCAAAAGTGAGAATAGCATTAATATATGGGTATGAACATTAAGTAAAGGGCTTACAGGACAGTTTGGTGGGCATAATATATGAATTTAGCTGACAAGAGCAGGTGTTATAGTCTTAAGGCTCATGACCTCTCCTGCCATAGGCTTTTGATTAGGTTTTCAGTACCAGGCATATATTCCCTCCCATAGAGTGGATCTTCAGCCCAATTAGAGAGCAGTTGGTTTCCCCCATAACAGATGTGCCACTATGTAAGTTACCCTGTCAGCAGCCTTAGGGCAGGCACCACAGACAAAGTTTCATCCTCCTGCCTACAGTGGCCTGACGAGTTCCTGATATAACATTGGCTGGGACCATAGCTGATAAGGTAAAACCTTGGGTCACAAGGGTAGCATAGAGAGTTAATATATTTTAACTGTAAACAAAGTTTATAGCCTAGCTTGTTAGATTCCCAGAAATTGCAGGTTCACTTTTTGGAAAGGAGTAATGACATAGTTCATTGCTATTTTAGCATTCTAATTTCAAACATTCTATATAAAATAATATTATTTCTGTTTTCCTGTCTCATGAGGACCAGCAGGTGTAGGTGCTCAGATGGTCAAGGAGCACATCTCACCATGGAGGGGTGCACTGCCCCCTCCTGCAGGGAGCAGACCTGTTTCCAGGTGCCACTCTTGGGCCAACTTCACAGAAGAGCAAGTGGACTGGCCTTCTTCAGCTGTTTACGTGTGAAGTTCAGGAGGCAGGACGGGGCCTGAGATGCTCTTCCCCACCCTAGATCCTCAGGCTGGGCAGCAGCTGGAGCCATCCTGCCCGTACCAGGACACCCCTGCATCTCTGGGCTCCCTCACAGCAGCAGTGCCCAGCACCACCTGAACCTGAGTGCTTGTGCGTTTTTGGTTTGTGTGTATGCCCTTTCTTGTGGAAAAGCACTGTTTTGACAATTCAAGTGACTTGTTGCATTTATCATAACTTTGAAATTGAAAATTGTAAGAGAAAAACTCCTGATTGTGCTGTGGTTGGAAATTTTATTACCAAGATGTTTATGCCACCTTTTTTTCCCTCAATCATTTGAGGGAGTACTTGATTCTCCTCCCTGATGGCTTTAGTCTTTCTTTACTATATCATAATAAAGCTGCATTTCATTCTGAAAAAAATAATATTATTTCTATGTAGGCAATTCCCACAGAAGATTTTGTTAACTGTGCTACAATTCTTCACTCAGCAGCAAGAGACTTCAACTAGAGTCTGGAGTGTTTTTCCCTGTCTTTCCATCCTGCCTCAACCTAAGCCCAATCTTATTCTTTATAGTATCAACTACATTCATGACTCCTGGACTCTGGAATGTATGCTGACTCTGTTTTTCTGAGCCCTGGAGTTTCACTGTGTTTCCTCAGCTCATTCCTCACCTTTGCATTCAACCATCACAAAGACCCTGACCATATCATATTACCCATTACAATCACCCACTTTTCAAAGTGTATATTATGATTCAGGCTCTGTGCTAGCAATTGCTGCCAAAGGCTATGCCAGAGCTGATACAGGAATCTGGGAGATGTAAAACAGGCTTTGTGGTTAAGGCCTATTCTAGAATGTGGTTTAGAAATGCCATTCTCGATGGGCCACCACAGACTTAATTTCCTGAATTAAGCACTTGCCTACTCATGCCCTAGAAGATTAGTCAGCCCTGTAACTTTTTTTTTAAAACTGTCATTTGTTTATTTGCAGACAGAGACATATGTATAGAGGAGAGACACAGAAAGAAGCACAGAAAGAAAATGGGCACACCAGGGCCTCCAGCAGCTGTGAACTCCAGAGGCATTTTTGCATCTGGCTTTATGTGGGTACTGGGGAATCAAACCCAGGTTGATAGGCTGTGCAGGCAAGTGCTTTAACCACTGAGACATCTCTCCTGCCTTCCCTATAACTTTGTAGCTTACTCTATATACTGACCCATGACAGAGAAACTTGGCATTCTGAAGGCCAAAGGGATTCCCAAGGAGAGACAGATGGGTGTGAGCTAAGCATGCTTGATTTCTTTTCCTTTTGTAAAATTGAAATTAGCCACAGAGAGAAATGAGAGAGAGCTTGGAGAGAGATTAGAACTTCTTCCCATGTTTTTCTCTTCTGAGGAGTAGAGTAGCAGTTCCTGCCCCTTTATGGGTAGTTGGAAACAAGTGAAGGAACTCTTCTGAAATGTTTATAATAGGAGATTAAAGAGTTTAATAGTCTCTCAAGGCAGTCAGAGAAAAAAGAAAGGAATTTTCAGAGAAAAGGAAAATATGATGTGAAAGTGCACAGGAGGAGGAGATAAAGCAGAGAGTTACAGGAGGGATATGTTCCCAGTACTATTTTTAACTAATTAAATATAAAATTCACATTGCCTCCTTCCTTCTGTCAGGGTTGTATTTTTGTAGATTAGTACTTTTTAATTCATCCATCTATTCTATAGTGTCCATTCAATATTTACATGTAGTAGTGACCATGGACATTCAACAATAAATGAAATAAAGATAAACCCTACAATAAAAATAATATTCTCTTGGATTAATAATCTAAGAGAATTAATTGTTATAAGACATTGCTTTTCTGGTTATGTGGGAAGACCTCAAGGTAATGCCACAGAGGGTATAATTTTGGAATAGGAGTTACATCATGAAGGAAAGGGGTATCCTTTGAGTATTATATTAATAGAGGAGAAAGATGGAAAAGATGGTAGTAAATGGGTTAAGAGACTCATAAATGAAGTGTGGAGGGGCTCCCACCTAGTCTTCACTTGCTGCAAAACTTTTGCTTGGTATGAGCATGTCTTTGATTAAGATAGGTAATACCTATGTAAGTTCAAAAGAGGTCTAGGAAATTAAACTCAAGTTTAAGAATTGAGTTAGTGAAACAATGAGTGGTTAGACTGTTCTGATGTCTAAGGACATGAACTAATAATTTCTTTTTGTAAAGGGAAGATGTAGGATTGAGGACTTAGAGATAAAGAAGCTAAATTAGTTGTAAGGAAACATAATAGATATAGGAACTGGGGTATCCTGGTGTATAGTCCCACAAAGTAAGATCTGGAAATTAAGAGAGTAAAAAAAATAATCTACTATGTAACATTCCATTGCTTACTCCAATGGGAAGGGAACAAAGCCAGTACTTGCCAATATGGAACCTTGTTTCTGAGGATGGGAAAAGTCTCAGTATTTGTAATGCTGATGAAAGGACAGTAGCCTTGTTACATCTTTCTCCAACCTCAACTCAAGACTCCTGGCCCTGTTCTATAGTGTCCCAATCCATAGTGCTTACTTACCACCTCTTAACACTGTCACTATAATCTAACACTGTCTCCCCCATTAGAATGTATGATTCACCAAGAGGGATCTTACTTGTTCATTAATGCAACCTGGGATGCATGTCAAGCTATAGGCTTTAAATGCTTGTTGCACAAATAAATTATCTAATTCCAAGGAACTAACTAACTAACTAACTAGCACTAAGGTGTTTTATGACAAAAGATGATCCTTTGAGAGTGAATTTTCTCTAGATCATTCTCAAGGTCTGAATGACAAACCAATGAACTCAAACCAGAACTAGGTAACTTGGAGAGAGAAGTTGCTTCCAGGGAAGGATTTAAATAAAATCTGATTTGGATTCTACTTCATGAGGTGGAATAAGATGAAGCTAGTAGGATCCTTTGGTGAAATCTCCCAACAGGATTCCAAGTTGAACAGCTCCTCACACACCACATTGATAAGACCTAAGAAAATTAGGTATAAGAATAGATAGAGTGCCTGCCTTTAAATATAACGCATTGAGGGCTGGAGAGATGGTTTAGTGGTTTAGCGCTTGTCTGTGAAGCCTAAAGTTCCTGGTTTGAGGCTTGATTCCCCAGGGCCCATGTTAGCCAGATGCACAAGGGGCACATGCATTTGGAGTTTGTTCGCAGTGGCTGGAAGCCCTGGCACACCCATTCTCTCTCTCCCCACCTCTTTCTCTTTCTGTCTGTCAGTTTTAAATAAATAAATAAAATAAACAAAAAATATTAAAAACTATATCACACATTGAAAATACGGACTCCAGTATTTGTGGTTCATCACAAGTGGTTGGTTTTCCTACAGTTGCTACATGAGAGACAAAGTTGGATACTTTAGTTGATTTTCCTATCAATGACTTGGATATGTCAGAATTCCTAATTAATCCAAATGCAGGTCTTTGCTGCTATAATTTGATTGCTGTTTCCAACCACTATGGAGGGAAGGGAGGAGGACATTATAATGCTTTTGCCAAAAATAAAGATGATGGAAAATGGTACTATTTTGATGACAGTAGTGTCTCCATCTGCATCTGAAGACCAAATTGTGTCCAAAGCAGCATACGTACTCTTCTACCAGAGACAGGACACTTTCAGCGGAACTGGCTTTTTCCCTCTTGACCGAGAAACTAAAGGTGCTTCAGCTGCTACTGGCATCCCCGTAGAAAGTGATGAAGATAGCAATAACAATGACAATGACAATGACTCAGAAATGAAAACTGTATGCACACTAATTAATGGAAGTCCTAGGAGCCATAAGAGAGACTTTCCTGCTGGTGGTATCTATGGAAATGAAGTAACCCACCACATTAAAATAAAAGTCTGAGATGGGGAGTTTCAGATAATCCAATGTAAATCCTTTATCAGATTTTAATTTGTGCAGTACTTGAAGTGAAACACAATGAAAACTTTAACAGAAATTCTCTCTTAATACATTTATAGTCTTGTATTTACAAGCTAAATATATAGGAAATCACAAATAAATACCTTTTAAGTTTGAAAAGAAAAGAAAATACTTATTGAAGAGTTTCTTGCATCTTGGCCCAACTGTAAGCAGTTCAGTGTGAAGAGATACCTCCTGCTTGGGGAGAAGAGAGAGAGAGAGATTAAATGTGGACCTTAACTTGAAACCCAGTACTAGGTGCTCTACATGACCCCTATTGCAGGCCAATAACTGCCAGACTGACCCAATGGACCTATGTTGGGTAATGAGGATGACTGCTTTCACTGTCTCAGTCTACACTGAGTAAGAAGCATGATGACTTCACCCACTAGGGAACAGGGCAGAAAAACTGACACAGTGTTTTGTCTTAGAGACCCAGGACACATAGAAACTGAAATCGCTGTATACATGCCCCAGTCCAAAGAACCTCTAGATGGACGTTGGTTCCAGGAAGATATCTGTGCAGTGGTAGGGCAGGCTCTAGTTTCAGCTAGGCATCACTTCCTGCTTTCTAGGATGCCTGATACACACCTGACCTCCTACCTAGATAGCACAGTGCCTACTGCTATGAGTCTCACACATCACTCAGCTTATATCAACTTAAATGACCTAGGAATTGCCTCTGACAACACAGTCCTAACTTTAAGCAGCACAATGTGGTATAAGACCCCCTTTACTGGGGTTAATAAGTACAAGAAACCCCAGAACTCAGTGCTAGACTGTGAAACTTTAGCATTATGCAGATTCAAGTAGTCTCCACCTGACTGGGACAGCTTTGGTGGCAGGGGAAGCAACATGGCTATTGTCAGATTGCTGTTCCACTTTGCATCACTCATGTCTGGTCACAGTGGTTCTGGATCTTAAGTCTTCCTTAGCAATAAGCTGTATGCAGCAGTGTGGGCCTTGGTCTGACCCCAGTGCTGTGCTGGCCTTGGCAGGCTGTCTGCTGAGGGTATGACACCATTTGGTAGCATTAGTTGGCCACAGTGTGACAAACAAGCCTGAACATAGAAGTCCATCCATAGTGAGACTGTTCAAAGCCAGGCACATCCTTCACTTCTTAACCACAAACTGGGAATGATTGACAAGATCTATTGGCCTACTCTGGCCCCAGCAAAATGTTTGTGGGGACAGATGGCTCTTTCTACATGCTGTCCTATTTCTTTCTGAATAACACATTTACAATGTATGGGGGCTACATTTGGACTTGGATTGCCCTCTAGCACTAATGCTGAAGTAGTGATAACACACCACTGGTACACTTCCAAGCAAACTTGGACCCGGGCACCACTCAGTGCTGAAATAGTGAAAGTAACCACAGGCTCAGAGAAGATAAGAAGCTTGCTTAGATTTCTGGAAAGGTAGGCACATATAAAACTAGATTAGGAAGACTAAATCAATACCAAATCCTTCATTACTCAAAGTTATATGCCACTAGGCATTAAGAGCTTTCAAGAACTATTACCTTACCTAATAAATTGCTATAAACTGACAAAAATTCTAATCTGTATGGGAAAACTCAAATAATTTTAACAACTGTTTTAAGACAACTCAATGTGCTTGAAGGAAACACACAGGAATGTTTCAATATCCCAGCAGAGAAACTTAACAAAGAGAGGGAAGCAATTAAATTCAACAAAAATTCTTGAGCTGACATACACACAGTTAAATTAAAAGCACAGTAGAAGGCACCCATAGCAGTTCACATAAAACAACAGAGAAAGAATGAGTGAGTTCAAAGACAGTAAATCTGCAAATATACAATTAGAAGGGAAAAGACTAAAAATAATAGGAATGAAGAAGGCTTCTGGGAACTTTGAGACAATATTTAAAGAGCAAATACTTAGCTTATCAAGGTTTGAAGGACTTGGAATGCCAAAGTGGTAAAAAGCTTAGTCAAAGAAATAATCACAGAAAACTCTCCAAACTTAGAGAGGAATACAAATATCTAGGTATAGAAAGGGAAAGGTTGCCAGTCAAATTTAATTAAACCATTTCTACCCATGGCATTTTATAAGCAAGCTCTCAAAGATAAAAGAAAGCTCATATTCTGGAGACTGCAAAAGAAAAGAATTAACACAGGGGGCGTCTCAAAAGAAACCTTATAGGAAAGAGCAGAATGAAATTTTTCCAATAATGAAGGAAAAATTTAAAAAAATAGCCATTTTCAGTGGCTAGAAACCCTGGCATACCCAGTCTCTCTCTCTCCCCTTGCAAACATGTCTCTCTAACCTACAGCACTATGCAGCAAAACCATCTTCCAGAAATGATAAAGGCAGCCCTGGAAAAACAAAAGTAGAGAAAATGCATTTCTACCAGACCTATTCTACAAAAACAAATGCCAATATACATAAATAGATTTAGGATCCAGTAAAATAATGGTTGGATACTTTACATTCTCCTTGAAGCAATGGATAGATAGTCTGGACAGAATATCAACAAAGAGAGACAACAGGGTTAAATTACACTCTTTACCAAATGGAGCTAACTGAAATCTACACAACATTCTACTAAAATGCTGCTTTGTAAGCATACTTCTTATGAGCGCATGGCGCACTCTCCAGAATCCAGCATGTTAGGCAACAAAAAAGTCTAGACATTTCTTTTTAAATGAAGACACAACATAGAAAACATACAGGATACAACAAAAGCAGTCCTAAAAGGAAGTTTATAGTACTCAATGTTCAAATCAAAAGAATAGAAAGTCTCAAACAAACAATCTCTCATCTCATCTCATCTCATCTCATCTCATCTCATCTCATCTCATCTCAGGGAACTAGAAAAACAAGAGCTAAACAAACCCTAAATTAGTGGGAGGAAAGCCATAATAAAACCATAATAAAGGTTAGAACAAAAATAAGTAAAAGAGACTTTAAAAAGTACAAAACATTAATGAATCAAAAAGCTGGTCTTTGAAAAGATAGACAAATAATAGATAAACCCTTTGCTAGATTCATCAAGATGAGAGAGAAGGCTCATAATGAAACAGATTAAAAATGAAATATTAGGACTGGGGAGATGGCTTAGTGGTTAAGCGCTTGCCTGTGAAGCCTAAGGACACTGGTTCAAGTCTCAATTCCCCATGGCCCACGTTAGCTAGATGCACAAGGGGGCGCATGCGTCTGGAATTCGTTTGCAGTGGCTGGAGGCCCTGGCACACCCATTCTCTCTCTCTATCTGTTTCTTTCTCTCTCTGTCTGTTGCTGTCAAATAAATAAATAAAAATAAATAAAAAAGATGAAAACTTTTTAAAAAAGGAAATATTACATAAATGTAATGGCCACTAGAGATGATTATGAAAAAGTATATGCTAACAAATTCTGTAGCCAGGAGAAATTGACAGACTTCTAAACACACACATTATCAACACTGATTCTTGTAGCAACAGAAAACTCAGACCATTAACACATCATGAGATTGAATCCGTATTGAAAAGCTTCACTCCTGGATTCTACTATGAAATTTAAAGTATTACTACTGATTCCTAAGTTATTCCAAAAACAACAACAACAGAAAAAAACAAGAAAAGAAGGAATTCTACTAAATACTTTTACAAGACCATCATTATCTTGTTACCAAAACTAAGCAGGGCACAACAACAAGGAAAAGTATAGGGCAATATCTTTGATGGACATAGACGTAAAAATTCTTCACAAGATGCAGGTAAACTGAATCCAACCACACAGTTAAAAGATTATTTTCCATGGCCTTTGTACCAATAATGCAAAGATGGTTCAATATATAAAAGCAAACATAACACACTGCCACATCAGGGTAAAAACTATCTAGTTATTTCAATAGATACAGACAAGGCATTTGACAAAATTCAACATTCCTTCATGATAAAAATGCCAAATAAATTAAATGTAGAATCAATGTATGTTGGTGTACCATCTGTAATAAGCCAACAGCTAAAATTATCCTGAATGGGAAAGAAAATAACATATATTCTCTAAGTTGTGGAATACAAGGATATCTATTTTTATTCAACATAGTTCTGGAAGTCTTAGCAGATCAATCAGACAGGATTAAATCAATAAATATATTCACATGTTAAAAAGTCTAATTGTCACTCCAGTTAATTAGAAAAAAAATCTACTAAGAAGCAGTACTAATAATTAGCACTAATAAATGAATTTCACAATGTTGCAAAATATGAAATGAATATAAAAATCAGTAGTGTTGCTTTATGACAATATAAAATTACCTAAATCAAAGAAGCAATTATATATATAATAACCACAAAAGGGCTAGAAGGGGCTAGAGAGATTGCTCAGTGGTTAAGGTGTTTGCTTACAAAGCCTAAAGACCTAGGTTTGCTTTCCCAGCACCCATGCAAAGCCAGATGTGCAAAGTGGTGCATGCATCTGGAGTTCATTTGCAGTGGCTAGAAGCCAGGGAATACCCATTCTCTCTGTAACTCCTTACAAATAAGTAAATAAAAATATAAAACCTCATCTCTCTTTTTTTTTTTATTTTTAGGAGAACAAAGCTGAGACAGAGAGAGAGGGAGAGAATTGGTGTGTCAGGGCCTCAGCCATTGAAATCTAACTCCAGATGCTTGTGTCATCTAGTGGGAATGTGTGACCTTATGCTTGCCTCACCTTTGTGCATCTGGCTTACATGAGATTTGGAGAGTTAAACACAGGTCCGCAGGCAAGTGCGTTTACTGCTAAGCTATCTCTCCAGCCTCTAAAACCTCATCTTCAAAAAAAATCCAGGGATAATTTCTACCAAAGAGATGAAAAATCTCTACAATAAAAATTTAAAAACATTAATTAAAGAAATTGATGACATAAAATATGGAAAAGGTAACCTATGATCATAGATTGGAAGACTCAATATTGATCTAGAATTGATTAGAATGTGGCTACCAGAGGCTTTGCAGAAGGATGTGGATATATTGACCAAAGGGTTACTGTGTTACAGTGTGAGATGAGGAAAGTTCTGGCATGCTATTACAAAATTAGGTGACCATACATAATATATATGTTCAGAAATCTTTAATCAAGGATTTTGAAAAGTTTTACCATAAAGAAATTCTCTTTGAGGAGACAGATATGTTCAATCTGATTTAACATTATGCCACATATACATACATTAAAACATTATAGATTACCCCTAAATATATAGATTTTGTATTTTGTGTATTAGAATAAATTTATTTTTAAAATATTTATTTATGTTGAGAAAGAGGAGAGAGAAGGAATGGCAATGTGAGGGCATCCTGCTACTGCAAATGAGCTGTAGACATATGTGCTACTCTGTACATCTGGCTTTATGTGGGTATTGGGGAACTAAACATGGGCAGCCAAACTTTGCAAGAAAGCATCTTTTACCACTGAGTCATTTCCACAGCTCTCGAATAAATTTTAAAAAGAACAATACTGCAAGAAACTTGGACCTATAACATTAGTCTTCCCCACTTGTCTGTCAGTTAAGACAAAAACATTCAGGTAATCTTCCTGTCTTCCCCTGGTTATGTAGCACACCATTCTATAGAGAATTACAACTGGTTAGCTTGCTGAACGGCTTATGACCCAGGTGAGTCCTATGCATGTGGAATCTTTAGGCTGTAAAAGTCCTGTAATGCAGCTGGATGCCATACGTGAATCTGAGGAGTCTTCATTCATGGGCTGTAATTGAGATGGCATTGAAAATTGTTTTTCCTTAGCCAGATGCACAAGGGGGTGCAGGCATCTGGAGTTCGTTTGCAGTGGCTGGAAGCACTGGCATGCCCGTTCTCTCTCTCTCTTTCTCTCTCTCTCTCACTCTTTCTTTCTCTGTCACTCTCAAATACATAAACAACAACAACAAAATATTTAAAAAAAGAAAATTGTTTTTCCTTCTTTAATCCTGTAATTATTTTTACTTCTGAAGACAGGGATAATTACATAATGGTTATTTGGGGTTTCTTTTGCCCCCATGATGTATGTGTTTGGTATTTTGTTTGTTTGTTTGTTTTTTGCTTAGATGAAAGTACAGGTTCTTGAAATCACAAAGAAAACAACAGTAGCCACATAATTTGTTCAGTAATGGCCATCAAACTTTATTTGATTAAATCATCTCCATGACCCTTGGGGTGAAATCATAATATAACTACAATATTTCACATGATCTGAGGCTTAGACTTAACAATTTATCCAAACATACACAGGAAAGAACACCAGGTGATACTCAGACCTGTGTCTCAGAGGCAAATCTAGGCCACTGTACATAAGTTGCTATAATCATTGTGCTAGTGTCTTTTACATCACTGTGGTAAAGTATCAAAAAAAAAAAATAACTTACAAGGGAAAAGGCTTATTTTGGCTTAAAGTTTAGAGGTTTTGGTCTGTGGTTGGCTAGCTCCATTGTTTTGGGTCCTGTGGTGAAAAGAACACCATTGCAAAGGGTTTGGTGGAGCAAAAATGCCCACCTATTGGTGGACGGAAGCAGAGAAAGAGAGGGAAGAGAGAGGTAAAGGAAGGATAAGGGAGAGGAATAGGAGGGACTAATACCAAGACATACTGTCTGGCTACTGTCAACTTGACTGGTTCAGGAAACAATTAAGAGACATGGCTGTTGGGCAAGTCTGTGAGGATATTTCTAGGAAGGATTAACTGAGGAAGGACGATACTTGCTCTAGAGTGAGTAGCCTTCTGCTGGAAGCATAGACATGCAATCCGAGGGAAAAACAGGGTTGCTTCTGCCTGTCCACCTTTGCCCTGTGCTGGGGAGCACATTGACCCTGTTGCGCCATCCTTCACTTCTTTGGCCTTCCAACACCAACTGAAGACCAGGGCTCTTCAGGAATCCTCCAAGCCTTCAGAGCCAGATTAAGACTGCTGAAGCATCTACCTTGTAGACTGAGCAGCTGCCAGGTTCTCTGACTCTCCAGAGTAAGATAGGTATTGCATAAGCCATTGGGATAAGCCCCTGTTATAAGAAATACTCATTTTACTCTAGAGAACTCTGACTAATACACAGGTTCTTTAAGGAAATGTCACCAGTGACCTATTTTCTTCCAACTAGGCTTTACCTCCTTCACTTTCTGATATATTCCAGAAGTCCTCTAAACTACTAGTTCATTAATGGATGAGTCCATTGATGAGGTCAGAGTCTTTGCGGTCCAGCTATCTCTGAACATTGTCTCCGTGGACTGGCTTCCACACATGCTAAAGAGAATTGGGAGAAACAGGGTGTGATAGCCTGCAAGTCAGTTTTGTTATTCTGTCTAATGATTTATAGATTTAAGAAGGATATGGACTCTTGAACTTTAGGAGTACAATAATTTTTAGATTCATTTTTTGTATTATTGAAATTATTCTATTATACCAAACAGAAGAAAAAGTAACTTTACCTCTCAATTTTATTTGCTATTTTTCTAAAAATACAATGTCAAGATTAATACTGAGATCTTAACTATATTGTTAATCTTTCTTTTTCTTTATGTTGTAACTGGAGTATCTGAAATAATATGGAAACCTCTAACCTCTCTTTACCCTAGCACAACCATTCTTTGTATCATATGAAGCAGAGAAAATAGGATAAGTATAGAGTGGAATCCAACAAGACTGTCTTTCCAGCTCTGAGTCTTAGCCTATTCTAATAATGTTTGTACCATTAATATCTTTCCTTCTTAAGAAAGCTTATTGAGTCCTCTTCCCTGCCAGGACTCAGAGAACATTGCAGGTGGGTGACAGAAAGTATATTAGTGCTGTTCTCACTGCTAGCTAGCCAGAGAATCTTTTCTTATGGCAATGTATGTAGAAACCGAGGAGAGTCTCAAAATGCAACAATGCTGCAAATAAGAGGCTGCTGAGAATTCAACACTAAATGAGACATCTCTATCATGCCCTCCAAAGGTCAGGGAGCATTGTGGAAGATGGAGGAGAAAGATTGTAAGGGCCATAGGGTAGGTAGGAGTGCTCTGAGGCACTGTTATTGTGACATGAAGTAACTTTGTGCATTCAAGACCTCACAGTAGTTATTGTTACCCTTGCAAGCTCACATGATTCTAAGTCTATCAACATTCTGACATAGAGTACAGAGGAAGACAAAAAGAATGAGAAATATCTAAAGACAAGAAGGACTATTTGGAAAGAGGAGGGTGTTTGGTAGACTAGACATGAGGGAGAGGGAGACAAAAGAGAGTGACAGGAAGGGAATATGATCGAATTACAATATGTTTATTTATTAAAGCTCTCAATAAAATATATATATAAAGATTTTTCCTTCTTTGCTGTCTTTCACCTTCCTGCCTTTAGTTTTCCTTTCTTCCCTCTCCCCCTCCATCTTTCCCTTCCTCCCTACTTTTTCTTCCTCCTTCCTATTTATTTGTATTTTATTATCATTATTTAATATTATGATTATTTTGGTGTTTCAAGGTAGGGTCTCACTCTAGTTCAGGCTAACCTGGAATTCACTATGTAGTCTCAGAGTGCCATCAAACTCAATCCTCCTACCTCTGCCTCCCAAGCACTGGGATTAAAGGAATGCACCACTGTGCCTGGCTTATTTTTCTTTCTGACATTAAGAGATAACGAGTCATTTATGCCTCTTTTGCTAATGCATGTATTTTTAAATTTTATTTATTTATTTATTTGAGAGGGAGAAAAAAGGAGAGAGAGAGAATGAGAATAGGTGCACCAGGGCCTCCAGCCACTGCAAACGAACTCCAGATGCATGTGCCCCCTTGTGCATCTGGCTTACGTGGGTCCTGGAGAGTTGAACTGGGATCCTTTGGCTTTTCAGGCAAATGCCTTAACCACTAAGCAATCTCTCAGCTCTAATACATGTACTTTTAAGTGTTTTGAAGTAATGTCTACAGAGGATCATACTATGATAGAAATTTTTGAATGTTTTCCAAATTCTGCCATATGTGTTTGTTTTAGTTTTGGTATATGTATAAGTTACTTTTCTCATTGCTGTGACAAAATACCCCAATAGAAACAACTTAAGGAAGGAAGGGTTTGTTTTGGCTCATAGTTTGTGGGTATAATGCATCATGATGAAAAAGGCATGGAAGATACTAAGGCAGGTGATTTGCAGTCAGGAAATAAAAAGCCATGCATGCTGATGCACAGCTTTCTTTCTCCTTTTTATTCAATCCAGGATCCCAGCTCGTGGAATGTGCCAACCACAGTTAGGGTGGGTCGGCCCACCTCAATTAACCTAATTGCAAAAATCATTTACAGAATGCCAATAGATTGGTCTCCTAGGTGATTCGAGACCCTGTTAATGTGACAGTATTAGTATCCGAGCATGATTGTCCCCAGATATTGTCCTTGTTTTCTTGAAGAGCTTATCCTTGTTCTTTCCCAGGATTAGTGGACTTCTGGCTGGGTGTGGTCAAGACAAGTCCTTCAGGGTATATAGGATAGTGGTGAGATGAATGTCAAGACTATGGTATTGTCCTTTGTGCCTTTCTTGGGTTATTGCTGGGCAGGTTGCAGATCTTCCACAGTACTGGATCATGTTGGGCACATCTACCATGCAGCTGGTTTCTGCCGAGAGAAGGCATCACCTGGCTCTGGTAACTTTTTTTTTCCTTTTGTTTTTCCAGCTGAGGGAGGGAGGGACAGTGGTGGCTCTTTTGGCATTATTCAGGCTTTTTTTTTTGTAATTCATTTGTCTCTCAGCAATTTATTACCAATGGAAACAATGTTCTCCAGTATGTATCCTCTGTTATTGTACTTTAGATGAAGTGCAGTTTCCTGGTTGTAGCCTGGCTAAAGCAGGCATGGACCATCACTTTACAACTGCTGAAACAAGCAGCTTTGATAAACTGTAACAGTCACTTGATGAAATAGTTAGCTTAAATTCTGAATGAGCTCATACTTAAGTGAGCCAGTAAGGTAATTTGGGGTCAGTGATTTCTATATGGATTCTTATTTATTTATTATTTATTTGTAGTTTTTGTGAGACAAGGTTTTGCTATATCACCCTGGAATGTGAACTCTCCTACATCAGCCTCCTAAGGGTTGAGATTGATTACAGGTATGATCTACCATGCTCAGCTTATAATATTTTAAAATCAATAAGCTTTATTTATAAAAGCAACTTTACATTCCTAAAAAACCATATAGAAAGCATAGAGGGCTGGAGAGATGGCTTAGTGGTTAAGTGCTTGCCTGTGAAGCCTAAGGACCCTGGTTCAAGGCTCGGTTCCCCAGGTCCCACGTTAGCCAGATGCACAAGGGGGCGCAAGCGTCTGGAGTTTGTTTGCAGAGGCTGGAAGCCCTGGCGCGCCCATTCTCTCTCTCTTTCCCTCTATCTGTCTTTCTCTCTGTGTTTGTCGCTCTCAAATAAAAAATAAAAAATAAAAAAAGAGAAAGCATAGAATTTCTGTATATATCATGGGAAAAGAAATGTGGTTTTCTGGAGCTTTCTGTATAATAATGTAGTAAATAATAACTACTTCTATGTCAAATGCTTTGAGAAGAAACATGAGTTATGTGTCCATTCAGCTGGAGAATTATCTGAGTGCTTTTGGGTTCTGAGAAAATGGAAGAGAACAGTGGCTGGGGTTTGGGTACTGCTCACAGAAAAGGGGAAGGAAGTCAGAGGCTCCCCTCATAATTAGGTGCTGTGTGTTGCGGGAAAGAAGGAGAGACTGCACAGATACAGTTTTCAGAACCTGAGAAGACCATAACAGAAAAACTGCCAGTTTGAGGCAGTTGCCCCTCCTCTCTCCTTCCTCTTTCTCTCCCTTTCCCTTCTTTCTGTCTGTCTTCCTTCTTTCCTTAATGAGTTTTGCACTGTTACAGGTAATAATAGAAACAATAATCAGTATCATGTGCGCATACATACACACATGTGCACACAACATTTCCATCTTCATTATGGTATGAGGAAAGTGTCTCTAAATATAATATATAAAAGTCATTATTTCATAGTATACTAATGACTAAGTACTGTGTGTAAATCTAGACATAGAATCCAAGGGTTGTGTTAAAGGATGAGGTGGAATCACTTAAAGAAGAGTTCATTAACGATGTGACCTCAGGTAAAGACTGGAGGAAGTTAGTCATGGAATATCTACAAAAAGAGCATTCTAGGTAAAGGGTGTGCTGCAGTTGGGTTCACACTGCTGGCAGAAATCACCTGACCAAGAGCAGCTTTTGGGGAAAAGGGTTTATTTTAGCTTACAGACTCAAGGGGAAGCTCCATGATGGCAAGGGAAAATGATGGCATGAGTAGAGGATGATATCACCCCCTTGCCAACATAAGGTAGACAATGCAACAGGAGAATGTGCCAAACACTGGCAAGGGGAAACTGGATCTCATATCCATAAGCCCACCCCCCAAAATATACTGCCTCCAGAATGTGTTAATTCTCAAATTTCCATCACCTGGGAACCTGGTATTTAGAAAAGCTAAGTTTATGGGGACACTTGAATGAAACAATTCTGCCCCTTGCCCCCATAAGCTGATAACAATACATGATATAAAATACAACACATTCAGTCCAACTTTAAAAGTCCCCATAATTTTTATCAATCCCAATGATGTTCAAATATCCTCATAATCCAAGGTCTTTTAACTGAGCCATAATATCAAAAAATATCCCCCAAACCCATAATGGCACAGAACAAACACTCACAGTGCAAAAGATTGCATTGGGCTTAGCAAAGAAATATTAAATTAATACAAGATTTAAACAGAGTAAACATCAAACTGTAGCTCCAAGTCCAACAACTCTAGTCTGTGAAAATTTTCCAAGTCCGATAATTCTCTGGTGTTCCAATTCTACCTCTCCAGCTAGGCCTCTCACAGTCCTGAAAAACTTTATCCATGGCTGGTCATTTTCCTTAGCAGCTGTCTCGTGTTCCCATCATCTCCACTGCAACACCTGGTCTATCCTCATAGCTCCATTGGGTCTCCATGCAGGCATCTAGCAAACCTGCCTCACACTGCCCATAGCCATTTCCAAAACACAAGACCATATTGAAAATTCAATGGCCCTCTCTTTCCTGCACTTCTTCTACTTCACAGTACCAGATAGGGTGCCAATTTTCAATCTGGTGTGTGGGGGAATAAATCAGACTTTGAAGAATAGGACTCTCCTGGAGCACTCAGGCCCCTTCAAAAGAACCCACATTTTTCCTGTTGCTACAGTGCAAGTCAGCTGGTCCAATCTCAAAGGTTGTAATCTCTCAATTTCAGCTGAATGAGCAGCATTTCAGCCCAAAGCTTTCATTTCTGTGCCATATCCCTATACTCACACCAGTCCATTTCTATGCAAAGCAACCCTGCACAAATTTTCAGGACAGGGGTGTAACAGCAAGCCTCTTACACAAACTGCTTCTAGCTCAGTCCAAGAAAAGCTTTTTCGCACCCTCATAAGCCAAACCTCACAGCCCATAGTTCTTATTGCATTCAGGTCTTTCAACTCTGATGAGAATAGTCCATCAAGCTGTACTTACAGCACTGTAAGGCATCTCTTAGGCCAAGGTTTCAAATTTGTCCACATTCTTCTTGAAAATCAGCTCCAGGGCTGGAGAGATGGCTTAGCGGTTAAGCGCTTGCCTGTGAAGCCTAAGGACCCCGGTTTGAGGCTTGGTTCCCCAGGTCCCACGTTAGCCAGATGCACAAGGGGGCACACGCGTCTGGAGTTCGTTTGCAGAGGCTGGAAGCCCTGGCGTGCCCATTCTCTCTCTTCCTCTATCTGTCTTTCTCTCTATGTCTGTCACTCTCAAATAAATAAATAAAAATTAAAAAAGAAAGAAAGAAAATCAGCTCCAAAAGGCCAAAGGCACACAGTAAGGTGTCTAGCAGCAAATGCCAGCACTCCTCAGTAACAACATTACTGTTTCAATTAGGTTCACACTGCTAGCAGAAACCACCTGACTAAGAGTAGCTTTTGTGGGGAGAAAGTGTTTATTTTGGCTTACAGAATCAAGGGGAAGCTCCATGATGGCAGGGTCAAACATTGGCATGAGCAGAGGGTGGGCATCACCTCCTGGCCAACATAAGGTGGACAAAGAAACAGGAGAATGTGCCAAACACTGGCAAGGGGAAACTGTCTATAATATCCCTAAGCCTGCCCCCAACAATACACTGCCTCTAGGGGTGTTAATTCTCAAATCTCCATCAGCTGGGGACCTAGCATTCAGAAAACCTAAGTTTATGGAGGACACCTGAATCAAACCACCACAGGGTGAAAATGTCAGAAGGCAAGCATTGCTTTTTAAGTTACTTACATTTAATCTTTAACATAGTTATTACATTTCTGGATAGAAATGGTCATATATGTCAACAACAAAGATGTGTAAGTAATGTCCATATCACATCTATTCATATCATTTACAAATACAAAATATCCCTATGGTCCATCAAGTAGTGACAAATAATGAAATATAACACACTCTTAGGCTGCAGAAGAAAATAGTTTGCATGTATGCTATAACATGAGTGAATCTCAAACACATCATGTAAGCAGATACGAAAAAAATGTATACTACTTAATGTTATTTATATTTACTAAGAACTGCATAACTAACCTTTGATGGCAGCCATTAAAGCAGTGACTGCCAATAGGGCAGGTGAGAATTAACTGTAAAGGACCCAACGAAAACTTTATAAAGAGGAAGAAATGTTTCATATCTTAATTTGGGTGGTTAAATGTTTATATATAATTGCCAAGATTATGTGAACTGGTTACTTACTTCTTGCACATCTTACTTTATACTTCACTGTATGAAAGCATGTGTCTGGAGTGTTTGTTTGTAAAGGTCAGGGAAGAAGTTGAAGTGTCTTATGTGGAGGGAATGAGGAGGAATGCCATGTGAGATGAACAACAGACATAATGAGGAATGAAGTGAGCCATCGTGTAAGGCATAGTGGCCTTGGGCTTTTATTCTGGAGAAAGAGGGAGTTTTTATTGGATTTTTGAATAGAGGTGTGGCATGATCTAACATATATTCTAATCGGATCATGATGGCTTTTGCACTGAGAAATATCACAGTGCTAAACCAATCTGATTATTAAAAGACCATAGACCAGTCATAATCTGGGCTGGAGCTAAAGATGGCTAGATATGGTGACTGCAAGAAGATGCTAAGAAGAATTTGGGTTTAGGATTTAAGTATGAATGGAGATTATGAGATTGTGGAATGAGTGGTTCTCAGGTAAGATAGGGGAAAAAAGCATAAAAAGTGACTGTAAATTTTGGTTTAAGTGGATTGGGAGGAATGCTCAGTGGGTAAAGTTCTTGATACAATAGCATGAGGACCTGAGTTTGGATCCACAGAACACATGTAAAAGCTCAATTACTACTATAATACCGGTTCTGGGGAGAAAGAGACAGGACTGTAGGGCTTGCTGGCTAGCTATTCCAGCTGAATCATAGAGTTCCGGGTTCAGTTTGGAAACTTGTCTCAAAAAGGAAAAAATGGAGAGCAACTGAGGAAGACAACTAATATTAACTTCTAGCCTAGACATGTGGATGTTTATGTATGCACACACATGTGCTTAAGTACCTGTAGCTGCACATACATTCACCTATATGCATATGAACATATACAAATATGCACACGGGGGCTGGAGAGATGGCTTAGCAGTTAAGCGCTTTCCTGTGAAGACTAACAATCCCAGTTCAAGGCTCAATTCCCCAGGACCCATGTTAGCCAGATGCACAAGGGGGCACACGCATCTGGAGTTCATTTGCAGTGGCTAGAAGCCCTGGTGTGCCCATTCTCTCTCTTCCTTTCTCAATCTGCCTCTCTCTCTCTCTCTCTCTCTCTGTAACTCTCAAATAAATAAATAAAAATAAACAAAAAATTTAAAAAAATAAATATGCACACATAAAAATGTTGGGCTTGGGCTGGAGAGATTGCTTAGTGGTTAAGGCACTTGCCTGCAAAGCCTATGGATCCAGGTTCGATTCTCTAGATGCACAAGGTGGCACATGTACCTGGAATTCTTTGCAGTGGCTAGGTGCCCTGATATGACCATTCTCCCTCTTTCACTCTCTTTCAGTCCCCCCTCTCTCAAAACAAATAAATAAAATATTTTATAATAAATAGTGGGCTTTAGTGACTAGAAAGATATTGCTGTCATTAGCTGAGTTTGGATCACTCATAATCCAACGAAATCAGAGATGAAAGCAATGTCTAATGGCTGAGGATACACAAATCACCATTTCCATTTACTTTCAATTACCCTGCAGCAGAATCTGGTCATGGTTTGCTTGGTGACTATCCAGCAGGCAGTTGGATATAGGTTTTTAGTGTTATTACTAAAATCCACTCAACTTGGTGAGATCACACTAAATTGAATGAACAAAAGGGAGGAGTCCAAGCTTATTTGCCATCAGCCATCCAGCTAGTGTTTCAGGCTTGCCTATGTTAGGTGAGAAAAGAGAGGAGGTCATCAGGATGGGTGGAAGCCTCTGAAGGAGGTGTGGCACTTCTGTATTGTCCCCTTCCTGCCTCAGCCTCAAGGGAGGATAGACACAGAATGCGTAGAATAACCCTACCCCGTCACTCACATTCCTCTAAGACTCCTAGAATCATGAGCTAGGACAAAGAAGAGAACAGCTGTGCTCCATACTCTACTACCCTTCACCCCATGTTCTCTTTGGAAATAAATAAGGGACTGCACAGGCATGTTTTCTGAACCAAGGCACTCATCTGTGCTCTTCATTTTTACTGGAAAAAACACCAGAAAAAAACTGGATCTTTCACACTGTTGCAATCAGGTTCACATTGCTGGTAGAAAACACCCAACCAAGAGCATCTTGTGGTAAACAGGGGTTTATTTTGGCTTACAGGCTTGAGGGAGAAGCTCTACGATGGCAGGGAAAATGATAGCATGAGCAGAGAATGGACATCACCTCCTGGCCAGCATAGGGTGTACAATAGCAACAGGAGAGTGTATCAAACACTGGAATGGGAAAACTGGCTATAACACCCATAAGCCCACCCCCAACAATACACTGACTCCAGGAGGCATTAATTCCCAAATCTCCATCAGCTGGGAACCTAGAATTCAGAACACCTGAGTTTATGGGGGACACCTGAATCAAACCACCACATTCTGCCCCTGGTCCCCATAAACTGATAACCACATATGATTTAAAATGCAGTGCATCCATCCAACTTTAAAAGTCCCCATGGTTTTAATTAATTCCAATGATGTTCATATATCACCATAGTTCAAGATGTTCCAACTGAGCCATAATACCAAAAAATCCACCCCCCCCAACTCAAAATGGCACATAATAAACATTCACACTGCAAAAGATAGCATTGGGTATAGCAAAGAAACATTCAACCAATACAAGATTTAAAACAACCAGGGCAAACATCAAGCTCTGTAACTTCAAGTCCAACAGCTCTATTTAGTAATGAGTCTCCAAGTCCAATAATTCTAACCAGCAACAAGGCTCTGGAATTCCAATTCCACGCCTCCAGCTAGGCTACTCACAGTCCTGGAAAAGTTCATCAGGGCCGGCAGCTCACCTTGGCAGCCATCTCATGGTCCTGTCATCTCCACAGGGTCACCACTACAACCCACGGATCATCCTCATGGCCCCATGGGCTCTCCTTGCAGGCATCCAGCAAACCTGCTTCACACTGCTCATGGCCATTTCCAAAACACAAGATTGTGTTGCAAACTCAATGACCCTCTCTTTCCTGCATTTCTTATACTCCAGGTAGTGTGCCAGTTTGTTAATCCAGGGGGGAATACAGCAGACTTTAAAGAATAAGACACTCCTTGAGCACTCAGGCCCCTTCAAAAGAGTCTACATTCTTCCTTTTGCCCCAGTGCAGGTCAGCTGGCCCAATCTCAAAGGTGTAATCTCTCAATTGTAGCTAAATGGGCAGCAGTTCACCTAAAGATTTTTTTTTTCTATGCCATATTCCTGGGTTCAAACAAGTTCATTTCTACACAAAGCAAATCTGCACAATTTCTCAGGACAGGGCCATAACAGCAAGTTTCTCACACAAACTGCTAACACAGTCCAGGCAAAGCTCTTTCTCACCCTCATAAACCAAACCTCACAGTCCATAGTGCTTACTGCATTCAGGTTTTTCAACTCTGACCAGAATAGTCCATCAAGCTGTACTTACAGCACTGCAAGGCATCTCTTAGGCCAAGGTTTTAAATCCTTCCACATTCCTCTTGAAAATCAGCTCCAAAAGGCCAAAGCCACACAGTCAGGTGTCTAGTAGCAATCCCATGCCTTGGTACCCCTTTACTGTTGCAGTCAGGTTATCATTGCTGGTAGAAATCACCCAACCAAGAGCAGCTTGTGATAAAAAGACATTTATCTTGGTTTATATGCTCTAGGGAAGCTCTACAATGGCAGGGGAAATGATAGCATGAGCAGAGGATGGACATCACCTCCTGGCCAACATAAGGTATACCGTTATAACAGGAGGGTGTGCCAAACACTGGCATGGGGAAATTGGTTATAACACCCATAAGCCGGCCCCCAACAATACACTGCCTCTAGGAGGTATTAATTCCCAAATCTCCATCAGCTGGGGACCTAGCATTCAGAACACCTAAGTTTATAGGGGACACCTGAATCAAACCACCACACATACTCTTTATTCTGTGAACTTAAATGGAAAGGCCCAAAAGGAAGTTTTAGTATGAATCTGTTTAGTTTTATGTACTTTTCTACTAGATGTCTCAGTTTAACAATTATATAAAAATATACTCTCTCTACCTGTCTCTCTCTCTGTCACTCTCAAATAAATAAATTAAAACAATAAACAACAAAAAAGTTTTAAGGGCTGGAGAAATGGCTTAGTGGTTAAGCGCTTGCTTGTGAAGCCCAAGGACCCCTGTTCAAGGCTTGATTCCACAGGATCCAGATGCACAAGGGGTGCATGCATCTGGAGTTCTTTAGCAGTGTCTGGAGGCCTTGGTGCATCTGTTCTCTCTCTCTCTCTTTCTCTCCCTCTGTTGCTCTCAAATAAATAAATAAAAATAAGCAACAAAAAATATACCATGGGAATAAAAACTTGATTTTTTTAAAGAGGAGAGCATTGCATGATATCTGAAGTTGAAGCTTAATAAACAGCATTATTTTTGTTTTGTTTTAGATTTTTGAGACAGGGTATCATATAGCCCAGTTGGGCCTCAAATAGCTCAAAGCTGCCCTTGAATTCCTCCTAATCCTCCTTCTCTCACCTCCTGATTGCTAGGATTATAGGCATGTACCACTATGCCTGGCCAGCATCTAGTTTGATTTATTTATTCATGACTAAGACAAAGTGAGAGAGAGAGAGAGCTAGATCATGCCAGGGTCTCTAAGTTAACACAAATAAATTCCAAACAAACACATGTGTCACCCTGTGCACCTGGCTTTACATAGATATTGGAGAATAAAACCTGGGTCCTTAGGCTTTGCAGGCAAGTGTCTTAACCGTTAATCTATCTCTCTACCCCAGCATCAAGTTTTAAAGACCCAAAATGAGAACATACCTACAGAATTCTGGAAGCAGAATGATATAGTAAGGGCCTACAACCCAGCCTAGAAAACAATGTAGGTAAGAGAAAAAAAAAGTATGAAGTGTGTTAAACAGAGCCCAAGAAGTATTAATTAATGGGAGCCCTCAACTTTTGCTATTTATATCCCTGGGAGCTGAGCCTGCTCACATAACTGGGCTTCCTGATTTCTGATGCAGTAATACCTGTGAAAGAGACAGCACTGGGCTTTCATTTGCTCACCTTGAAGTAAGTAAGTTGGGCAGTAGGTCAGTTCTCAATCTCAAATTCTGTCCTTTTACTTGAGATCAGTGGTAGCACACGCTGGCGGTGGTGAAGTCAAGATTTTATTACAGGGTGATGTTTTCTTTCCAACTACTCTTGGAAGAACATAATTTGACTATCTGAGTTCTGTTGAAACTAAAAAGATTTTTAAAATTCAGTGATTAAAATGCCATCTTTTTTTTGAGAGTGACAGACAGAGAAAGACAGATAGAGGGAGAGAGAAAGAACGGGCGCGCCAGGGCTTCCAGCCTCTGCAAACGAACTCCAGACGTGTGCATCTGGCTAACGTGGGACCTGGGGAACCGAGCCTCGAACCGGGGTCCTTAGGCTTCACAGGCAAGCGCTTAACCGCTAAGCCATCTCTCCAGCCCCCATCTTTTTTTTGATTTGTTTTTTGAGATAGGGTTTTGCTCTAGCCCATGGTTTGTAGTCTCAGAATGGCTTCAAACTTGTGGTGATCCTCTTGCTTTGGCATCCTAAGTGCTGGGATTAAAGACATGCACTACAATGACTGGCTAAAATACCATCTTTTTTTTTTAAATTTTTTATTTATTTTGAGAGCAACAGACACAGAGAGAAAGACAGGTAGAGGGAGAGAGAGAGAATGGGCGCGCCAGGGCTTCCAGCCTCTGCAAACGAACTCCAGACGCGTGTGCCCCCTTGTGCATCTGGCTAACGTGGGACCTGGGGAACCGAGCCTTGAACCGGGGTCCTTAGGCTTCACAGGCAAGCGCTCAACCACTAAGCCATCTCTCCAGCCCTAAAATACCATCTTAAAGACAAGCATTAGCAACAAGAAGGGGCACTATCATTTCCATCTCTATACAGAGCATGGATATGAAGGAAATTTCAGCTTCATCAGACAACTACTTGATGAGGTTTAATGGGAATGTAAAACTAAGAACTAATGTTCTATGTGGGGATAAATATTCTGACAGATTTTCGTGACACAAAGAGTTCCCAACATGGAGGGATCTATCCTTCCAACTCATGTTTTGGTTTATACAGACCCTTTTAAGCAACTATCTTTTAGGAAATTTAATGAGAGATGTGTTCCAGAAATGATTCCCTATCATTCTTCCAGAGTAGTATAGAAATGAGTTAAGGCTGCAAAATGCAAATCAGTGATATTATACAAAATTCATTCTAATTTTCTTCCAGGAAAAAATGTTGCAACTGAAACACATTGGTTTTGAGCATATTTGAGCCCATTTTGCAACTGCAAATGTAAAAATATTGAACCTTAAATAGCAGCTGATGGTCACAGCATCTGTGCAACTGTCTGTTATGACAGAAGAAAAGTAATCTGAACTTAAATCTGGAAATTTTGTTGCTATTTTATGAAAAATTTTGTAAAATTAATAAAATGTAATTTTCTGTGGGAGGGGCATGATGTATTATTTCAACGAATAGAAAGAAAGCACTGAATAATTTTACCTGATATGTTCAATATAACTCAATAGCAGCAGGAGAGTGTGCCAAACAGTGGCAAGGGGAAACTGGCTATAACACTCATAAGCCCACCTCCAAGAGGAGTTAATTCCCAACTATCCATCAGCTGGAAACCTAGCATTCAGAACACCTAAGTTTATGGGGGACCCCTGAATCAAACCACCAGAGTCTTCTTGATTATATTACATTTTTTTAAGACAGGGTCACATGTAGTCCACATTGGCCTCCAACTCACTATGTAGCCAAGGATGGCTTTGCACCTCTGATCCTCTTTCCTTTATCTCCTGAATGCTTGGCTTATAGGTGTGCACCTCCCCTGGCTTATGTTGTGCTCCAGAATCAAACCCAGGCCTTCATGTACACTTGGCAAGTAGTCTGTCAAGTATGATACATCTTCAGCTGCTAGGATGCACATTTTATTTTATTTTTATTTTATTGACAACTTCCATAATTACAGACAATATCCCATTGTAATTCCCTCCTTCCTCCCACTTTCCCCTTTGCAACTCTGCTTTCCATTATATTCCTTCCCCCTCTCAATCAGCATCTTCTTAATTTTGATGTCATCATTCTTCCTAATATGATGTTCTTGTGTACATAGTGTCAGGCATGGATATCCAGGCCATTTTGTGTCTGGAGGAACCTGTTGTAAGGAGTCCTACCCTTCCTTGGTTCTTACATTCTTTCCACCACCTCTTCTGCAATGGACCCTAAGCCTTGGAAGGTATTATAGAGATATTTCAATTCTGAGCACACCTCTGTCACTTCTCAGTACCTTGGTGCTTTCTGAGTTATGATACATGTCTTAAACATTTTTTAAATATTTTTTGTCCATTATTGATTTATTTATTTGAGAGTGACAGACACAGAGAGAAAGACAGATAGAGGGAGAGAGAGAATGGGTGTGCCAGGGCTTCCAGCCACTGCAAACGAACTCCAGACATGTGCGCCCCCTTGTCCAGCTGGCTAACGTGGGACCTGGGGAACCGAGCCTCGAACCAGGGTCCTTAGGTTTCACAGGCAAGCGCTTAACCACTAAGCCATCTCTCCAGCCATGTCTTAAACATTTTAAATTAAGTATATACTAGTTTTTAATTTGCTTAGGTTAAAATAAATAGGTTAGATAGTATAGTATTTTACAGGTCTATTTCCTGCATATAAATACCTATTATGTGTAAATTCTTTACAATTTATCACAGTAAATTGTGTGATAGCAATAGCCCTACTTACCCTAGGATAAAACATTAATCTAAGAAATGTGTTTCCAGTTACATACCTGGTTAATTACAGACCATGATTGTTCATCTATCTGACTTTAATCCCATACTTCCTTCATTTATGCTATGCTTTTTTATTTTTTAAAAAATATTTATTTTGAGAGAGAGAGTGAGGCAGGGGAGAGAGAGGAATGAGAATATGGGTGTGCTGAAAGGGCCTCTCACCACTGCAAACACAAACTTCAGACACATATGTCTGGCTTTAAGTGAGTACTGGAGAATTGAACCTAGGCCATAAGGCTTTGTAAACAGTCACCTTTTAACCCCTGAGCCCTTTCCTAAAAACCTACTAAGGAGGCATTATAATTCAACAAATGTTCATAAGCATAAGTGATTAATTCCTTTACAAATGAATTCACTGTAGAGTTTAAAAAAGTGATCAGTGTTTAAATACCATCTGTCCTTGTATGTAAATCATTAAAATGTATGCATTATTTTCAGGAATATATTATATAATATGAGACAAAATTTCAAAATGAATGCTATGTATGTGTTCTAGATTTCAAAATATCTTTGTTGCTTTGTTTCATATGCATCACTTTCTGACATATTGGCTAATATAAGTGTAATACTTTACTTAGAACAGATGTGAATAGAAAGGCTCACATACATACAAAATATTGGGACTCCATAGCAGCCAAGGCTTATTGAATTCCTCCAGTGTAATCAAAAGGTGTTCAGGAAAGGGTAGGCACATATACAAAACAATTAGTTTCCAGAGGCACATGGTGGCTCATGTGTCTGGAGTTCATTTGCAGTGGCTAGAGGCCCTGCTATGCCCGTTCTCCTCTCTCTCTCTCTCTCTCTAATAAATAAATAGATAAAAATTAAAAAAAAAAAAAACAATTAGTTTGCTGGAGAGATGGCTCAGAAGTTAAGGGTCTTGCCTGCAATGAGTAATGACCTGGGTTCGATTTCCCAGTACCCACCTAAAGGCAGATACCCCAAGTGTTGCATGCATCTACGGTTCATTTGCAGTGTTGTGAGGGCCTGGTAAACCATAATCATTCATTCATTCTCTCTATTTCCCCTAGTAAATAAATAAAAGAAAAGAAACAAACTAGCTGGGCGTGGTGGCGCACGCCTTTAATCCCAGCACTTGGGAGGCAGAGGTAGGAGGATTGCCATGAGTTCAAGGCCACCCTGAGATGACAAAGTTAATTCCAAGTCAGCCTGGACCAGAGTGAGACCCTACTTCAAAAAAACAAAAAACAAAAAACAAAAAAAAAAGAAAAGAAAAGAAACAAACTGTCTACTAAGTTCCATGAAGTAAGCTGGTAGAGGCATTGCACAGATAACTCCACGGCCACACAGATGGAAAGATATTTCCTCCTATTTCTAATGACATGTGACACTGTGTAAGAAGCAAAAGCAACAAGGCCAGAGAAGCAGGAAAGATATGCTGTTCCAAAGATATAGAGGAAGACATGAGAATATGAAATGACCTTCCATGCTCAAGGATTAGAAGAATTAGTGTTAAAATGGCCATCCTGCCAAACACAATATGCCAATTCAGTGCAATTTTAATAAAAATGTCAGCAACATTCTTCACAGAGTTATAGAAAACAGTCTCAAAATTCATATGGAAGAACAAAAGGCCTCAGATAGCCAAAAACGTACTCAGCGAAAGGAACACCTCTGGGAGTATCACCACACCTGATTTCAAGTTGAAGCATAAGGCTCAAGACAACCAGGTACTGGCACGGAAACAGACATAAAGGTCAACGGAGTACAACTGAAGATCCAGGCATGAGTTCGAGTAACTACAGCTACCTGATCTTTGACTAAGGGGCCAAAAATGCCTCCTAGAGCAAAGACAGTATTTTCAACAAATGGTGCAGGAGAAACTGAATAGCCACATAAAGAAGACTGAATTTGGACCCCTTACTCTCACCTTGCACTAAAATCAATTCCAAATGGACCAAAGATTTCAATGTAAGATCTGAAACTCTAAATCAACTAGAAGAAAAAGTAGGGAGAACCCTCCAAGATATAGGTGTAGAGAAATACTTTCTTTTTTCACATACCTTATGGTTATTTTTATTGGGTCATTTAAAGTATTTGGCAGGCATGAAGAAGCAAAAGGGAGCAGTTATGTCTCCACTTGAATAACATCTAGAAATGAGATTCTTGAATCTGAGAGCACTGAAATTATGTAAGACATACAGATTTTTATTTCCTCACCATTACTCGGAATTGTGTTGTCTTGTAAAGTTAAGGGACAGCAATGAGGGAGATATTTAATCAGATTTCTCATGTAATAATTACATATTGGAGGTTTTTAGGTCTAGCAAGTTATTTGTATCTTCTTATGTAGTAAGTGAAAATTTGGGGTTTGAAATGATATGAACAATTTGATTCAGATGAGCAGCTTACCTGTAACAGTATTTATATTAGACTGTCTTTGCACCCCCAATGTGTTCCCTGGTACTGTGGCTTGTGAAATGTCAGGTGTTCAGACCAAAAGGGATCCATGGACATCCACATAGCTTGACGGGGACTCTTGACTTTGACTGTGCAGGACTATATCTGAACTTTACCAGCTGTTGCTGTGAGACATTGGACAAGTTCCTAAACTTCGTGTGTCTGCTTTCCCTGTAAAATGGAATGGCAAATTTACAACAGTAATTGCAAAAACCTGCTGAGGAAATAACAGGTGTCTAGTAGACCCACAGAAGTGTTTGATAAACAAGTGAATAAATGATCGGTATAATCTGAGTATTGCTGATACTTTAAAACTGTAAACCTTTCTCAGACTTTCTTACGTGAATGTGCTATGTGTGTGAATGTGCCTGGATATACTTCTTATATGGGGTAATTGACTATGGGACTTCTATTTTTTTTCTCTGCATTTATTAGTGAAGTTAATGTTCTTTGAAAACACTTTGGGGGTAAAATTGATACAAATAGTTGACTAAATATTTTCTATAGTTTATTACCTCCTGAAAGAAAGAGACCATTCTTATTGTCCGGACTTGTTCTTATTATACATACCAACTATATTTTCCACGTAGGGACCTAGTTTGTTTATCAACCATTTCTGTTTCAAAGTAACAGTGAATGTTTTCCTTTATGTCCACAAGGACTTCTGGCCAGTTTACCTCTAGGAGTCTCACAGGCCTTTGCAGCTCACTGTACATAAGGTTTACAGTGTATCATATATTGTAGAAAACTGTTCACAGTGATTTTTTAGGGAAAGATTTTCTGAATAAGATTCCAGTAGCCCAGGGAATTAGGCCAACACTTAACAACCAGGACCTCATGAAAATAAAAAGTTATTGTACAGACAAGCAAACCATCAATAGAATGAATAGACAAACTACTGCATGGGAGAAAATCTTCGCTGGTTATATTTCTGACAAAGGGTTAATAGGTAGAATTTATAAAGAACTCAAAAATCTAAACAAAAAAATCAAGCACTCCCACTTAAAAAATGTGGTAGGGAATTAAACAGAGAGTTCTCAAAGGAAGAAATACAAATGGCCATTAAACACCTAAAGAGATGTTCAACATCTCTACTCATCAGGGAACTGCAAACTAAAATGATGATGTGATTCCATCTCACTTCAGTCAAAAAGACAATCATCAGAAAATTAAATGACAGCATATGCTGGTAGGGGTATGGGGAAAGAGGAACCCTCATCCACTGCTGATAGTGAGTGCAAACTTGTACAGCTGCTATAAAAATCAGCATGGAGACTCACAAAATACTGAAAATAGAACTACCACTAGATCCAGTTTTACCTCTTTGGGGCATATACCCTAAAGACTCTACCACAGAGATGCTTGCTCATCCATTTTTATTGCTGCGCTATTCACAACAGCCAGGAACTGGAACCTGGTAAGGAAAAATGAAATAATCAAATTTGCAGGAAAATGAGGGACTTGGAAAAAGTCATGCTAGGCAAGGTCACACAGGTTTGGAAAGATAAAAGCCACATGGCCTCTCATATGTGCTTCCTAACCCAGACCAGCAACAGTTAATTGTAAGTTGTAATAAATATCAACAATATGAACATGGTGCTAGAATGAAGATAGGAAAAAGCAAAGTAGGGTAGGCAGGGAGGAAGAGCTATTTGATGGTTAGCAAAAAGAAAGAAAGGTGTATAAAAGTCTCAAGGGTAGAGGGAAGAGGGGGTCAGGGAGGAATTCACAAATCTAATGGTAACATGAATCAATTCCATAGAAATCTTCTTCCTGGATATCATTCTACAAGCCATTATTCTCAACAAGGGGTGGAAGAACCTGAAGAAAAGAGCTATATAAAAGGTTGAGAAAGCATAACCCTAAAAGCATGGGCTCTGGTTGGTAATTCATAAGGCCAGAATTGGGTCCCCCCCTCACAGAGAGTTCACAGAGACATGAGTACCCAAAATAATAAAGGCCATTACCAAAACACTTGGTTGCCTGCAAGAGCTAAAAGGTAAGTCCCTATTGCTCAAGACACCATAGCCTGAGAACACAGGACATCAAGTGATCAGGCTGGAACTGAAAGAGAATCCAGTTCCTTCTGGGCTAGCTCTCATAGTGCTGGAAAGTGCTATAGAGCTTGTTGAGAATAATGGTTGCCAATCATTTAATAAACAGGAGATACTGCCAGATACAAAATAAATAGCTGAGCAAGGAGCACACACTTGTGCAATAATGGCACATAGCAAGTAACCAACTGCTCACAGGTTGGACATGAGACCCACGGAATGGGTGAGACTCTGATCCGGCTCTGGGATCCAAGCTACAGTCTCTAGAAGATGAAACCAATAGGCCTCAGAGAGAACCTCTGCAGCTCTTTAAGAAGAGTGGACACACACATTAGTATATCTAATAAGTAGGCGTATCCTCTTTTATTCATACTGTTCTCATTTTTGGTTGTATAATCTGTTCTATTTTACAAATAGAAGAGAATACTGTAGAGAACAAGGATATATCAATACATCAAAAGCAGAGAGCTGACTTCTATCATGAGATGGGTCACCTCCAACTCATCTTTCCAGGCCCATAAGTCATTACAGAGGAAGTGGAGACACAAGTACTGCCCACTGCCCTCATGGCCAGCTTAAAAACTAGTTTCAGCGAAAAGGCAATCAACACCATAGTCACTCAAGCCACACCAGAACAGAGATCCAGAGTTGAGAGAGAGAGCAGCACTAAATCCGATCCATATCTTGCCCATCAAGGCTCAGGAAACATTGTGGAAGGTTCTAAGAGCCTCAGGGTGGGTGACCGCAGGCATCTTGTCACCCCCCCCCCCCACCTACTCACTTCAGAGACTGAGGACTCTTGATTCCCACAATGAATACCCATAACTCCAGTGAAGAAGACTCTCAGTAGAATTAGGGTAGGGGAGAGAGATCTAGAGGGTACAAATATTTTTATTAGATAATAAAAAGATATGGTCATCCTTTGGTTCTCTTTCCTTTATACCAGACCTTGAAAATATCCACAGATCACTTCTGAAACCTTCAGAGTTCACCAGAGCACATACACACCCAAACTCTGTCATTTTACTTCCTTCAGTCCCAGCATTGCTGCCCAGGGTAAAGTGTGCTGCAGATTCCCCATGCCAAAGAAGCAGCTGCAGCTGCCCAGGGCTCTTGCTTTGGCGTTCTCTCCCACCTGCTGGCCATGCCCCCACCCCACGTGCCCCAGCGTGGAAGCAATTTCACTGTGCGGAAGCCACTGATGTAGGTGGCTTTAGCCCAGAAATCTTATACTGTGCTCTCCACTGGCGTGTAGTGATCCCTCCAGCTCTCTTTTGCGTCACACTCCTCGGATTATGTGTCTCAGGCCTCTCCGATCTGGTGGAAGAAGGGAAGCCACATTCTCACAATACCCAGAGTCAGCTGTTTCCTCTGCCCTTCTTTCTCAAACTGCAGTGATTTTCTGACTTCTGTGCTTGCCTGAGTCTCCACTTAAAGAGTATGGGGTTCTGAAAGAGAGCTGTGTGCTTAGAAACTGTTTTTTCAGATTTTTCTACTGACTGAATCCTCTTTTAAGCTGTCTCTACTTTAGTTTCTTTTCTTTGCTTAGGAAGCTTAAAACAAATTTGGCAGCTGGGGAGAAGGCCTGGTCCATAAAGTGCTTGCCATGTAAGTATGAAGACCTGAGTCCAAATATACAGCCCCCACATAAAAGCCAGGCTTGTCAGCATGCACTTGCAATCTCAGTGCTGGACAGGCAAAGTCAGGGGATCCCTGGGGCTTGATGGCCAGCTAGTCTCGCTGAATCCGTGAGCTCCAGGTGAAAGAGCCTGTCTCAGACAATCACGGAAGAAAGTGAGGAACACATTCAATGTCAGCCTCTGGCCTCCCTGTGCATGAACACACACACACACACACACACACACACACACACACACACACACATTTTTAAGACCCAGATACATGATCCCAACTTGTGAAATAGAAACAATCTGCTACCTTTGTAATAAAATCCTATGCATTGCTTTAGTAGGTTTAAGTTGGTATCTGTCCCTTCTAACAAAACGAATCAACTGATAAATGTGGCAGGAAAGGATGAACGTAGTTGGGTTTTATTTTTGGAATCATTTCATTTCTTCAGAATTTTCCAAACACTCCACAGTTATATCCTGCACAGTGAAGCACTCTCAGATTAGTTAATAATGAGGAACCAACTAGTTTTTTGGATGTGATCTGATGTCAGGATCAACCAATTGAACAATTTATTTCTTTATTTTCTTTATTTTTAAAAATTATTTTTATTTATTTATTCAAAAGTGACAGAGAGATAAAGAGGCAGGTAGGGACAGAGAGAGAATGGGTATGCCAGGGCTTCCAGCCACTGCAAACGAACTCCAGATGCATGTGCCCCCTTGTGCATATGGTTAACGTGGGTCCTGGTGAATGAAGCCTCGAACCAGGGTCCTTAGGCTTCACAGGCAAGTGCTTTAACCGCTAAGCCATCTCTCCAGCCCACTCTTTATTTTATTTTTAATTAACATGTTTCTATGTATTTATACAATGCATAAAACTGATACATGTATATGATATTTAATGACTACATTATCATGTTTACCTTCTTAAACATTTCCTTGTGATGAGAACCTTTTAACTACTCTCTTTTATTTTTTATACGATATATAAAAACCTATTATAATTCATAGTTAACCTACTGAAGAACATTAAAACTTACTTTTTCTATCTGGTAATTTCATTTTAGTTTGATATTGGAAAATTTAACATTTTAAACTTAATCATATTTTGTAAATATTTAAATTGAAAAATCCCCTTTAGATAAACCACACTCATTACATTTGTACTTCTGTGTTGAGGATAGTACAGGCACTGTGTTAGATTTCTGATACTGTGATTAACACTCAACCAACTTAAAGAGAAGAAAGGTTTGGGGGTGGGTTAAGCAAAAGGATGATAGAAGAGTATGAAAGGAATTGTGCTCAACATATAAGCTTACAAAAGCAAGCAAAAAAACTCCCTAAAATAAAAAAGAGTTTGAATAGAGGTATCCTGCGTTGGTGGAAAAAGTCACTCCTAGGAGCTATAAATGAGAACCCCAGTGCCATGGGTGGGATACCTCCCCAGGATTTGTTGTTTGGTGAGGCCCAGAGGCATCTCAAACAATAGATGCTACTGTCATTGCTCTTGGTTGTCCAACAGAAGGAGGCCTACTATTTAGGAAGATGCCACAAGCTTTGGATGCAAAACAGAAAAATCAAACTGGGACTGATATGGAAGTTTCTTCCCTGCTGGATAGTCTGGAAGGTGCTGTGTTGATTGTTGGAGGAGAAGTATCATCAATTATACTTATCTGTGGATCCTGTGTGCTATACTGTGGATCACTGGGTCCTTCCTTTGGGCCGGCTGCACCCCCTCCCCCCCACCAGGCGCCCAGGCAATCGTGGTGGTGAGAGAGCAAGAGTCACTCTCAGGAGACAGTTTCAGTGAACAGCTCTGGGTTTATTGTCATGGAAATGGGTTTATAAGCAGTTGGGGGTTCTAAGGGGATTCGATGTACAAGGTTGCTTGCTGATGCCTAATTAGCATATGGGGACATTCATTCCAGCACTTAGGCAATGGTACAGGGGGATGGGCTTTGCAAGGGGTTGGGTGATTTAAGGAGTTTCCTAGGCAACTGGCCAAAGGCCACAGGGTTATGGGCAAAGTCCAAGTCTTATCTGAGTGTCCAAGTATCCTGGTCTTGGAGAGGGAGCGGCCTTACTTCCTGCCATCCTGGGATCAGAGATTTTGTCCAGGGGTCCAGTCTCACTGCAACTCCCAAGAATGGGGGGAGGATCATGGCTCCCTGCAATTCCTGAAGATGGGGGTGGAGCTCCCCTGCCAGCCCAGTCCAAGATATGACCAGTGGTTCAGGCTGCTGCAACCCCTCCATATCCTGGGGTCTTAATTTCAGATAGCTTAGATTTGTTTTAACCCAGGGCCCTGCATATGTCTGATGCTATACTACTGACCTGACAGGCAAGATGTGTCCATGGGTGCAATGGCATGACTGTTATAGGGTGACCAATTTCTTTTTTATTAAGGTTTTGAAGTCTATTCCATAAGAGGAAATTCATTTCTGGTACTATAAATTTTGTTTAAAGCCCATGCCTGGGTATGTCATAGACCCTAGTGGTGAAACTACTGCTGATGTGATAAAGGGATATAATGTACTTATCAAATTGCCCTTTAACTATTTATTCATAAGCCTGATATTAATAAGATTAGTAGATAAATTGTTTACTATAGAGACTCATACCTGTTCAAAGTGCTATTAATGAGTGAGTGTTGAGTTTCCAGCCCTAAATGGAACATCCGTATCCACCATTCCCTCCCACAAGGCTCAGGAGACATCATGGAAGAGAGGACAGGCAGAATGTAAGAGTTAGAGGAAGAGGTGGTATGCTGTAGAACTCTGGCCTTCAGGTATGGCATGACCACTGCAACCTTCATTACCTGTGATGACCTGCTCAACACATGCACAGGATTAGAGTAGGGAGGGGCTAAAGTGCCCCCACACCTCCCTGAGAATTTCTAGGCAGTTAATGTTTGCTAGGGGTGAAAAAGACATTTTCTTCAGTGGTGTAGCCACTGGTAAATTGCCTATGCTCCAGTAAGTAATACCCACTAATGTTCATGCAAACAGCTCTAATTAAACTCAATCACACACACACACACACACACCATGAAGCAGAAGGATAACTACTTGGTGAAAGGGAATAAAGTGGGAGTGGGACAGGGAACAAAAGAGGGTAGTGGAGGAGCGAATACGAGCAAAATATAATAACATGCATGTACAAAAATATCATAATTTTTGAGTTAATATGAAAAAAATAAAAAATGGGTTAGTAAAGTTGTTAAGACATTCCTATCATTAGTAGGAGTTATATATTAACATCTGAATTAAATTAAAATTAAGATTAACCAGACAGTGTTAACTTTCAAACCACTAGACAATTTTTTGTATATTTCCATGACTTCTTCACTCAAGGACTCTTTTTCAGTGCTGAGTATTGAACCCAGAACCCTGAAAACATTGCAAGAATGTCTACTTAGTGATATTCCCAGCTTCTTATTTCTACTTGTAATTATTACTCTCCTTTCATTCCTATCCTAACAACATTGCTTTCAGGATTGCTTTACACATGATTATTTGTTCTAGTTAAGCTACAACCGTCTTCATAATACTAGTACAATGTAATGTCAGATATCCAGAATGATTTCAATCAAATTAGCAGTTATATTACAATATCTAAAAAGTGTGCTTTTATTCATTCAATATAGTTTAACATGATTTGTTCCTAGTGTGGCATCATGAATATATATAAGCTGGTTAAATAAGATATCCCCTCAGTAAATTTCACTGGGGCTACTGGATTTTATTTTATTCAATAAAACCACATTAAGTCTGTCCGAATGGTCAAAATTTCTGAATTAATGGAGCCCAAATTAATAACATAGTGTCCCCTAGATTGTAAGTTCAAATGTGCTTTAGTGTTTTCTCCCTCTTTTTAGACAGCATATTCCTGCTTCCAGAAATAAATTGGATGGAGTGCCTTTCATCCATTGAAAGATAAATTGAGTTTTCTAGTGCAGAAGCAAAGCAACAAAAAATATAATTTTTCTGCCTTGGACAGCTCTGTGGAGTTATAGCATCATTGCATGCCAAGTTTTTGTAGATAAGAAGTCAGGTGTGGTGAGACAAGAGTTCTGAAGGAGAGAGAGGAGTATGGGATAAGGAAACCACACTCAGGAAGCTAGGGGTCTTTGCCTTCCCCGAGCAAAGGGAATACATGGTTTGGCATAAGTGAATACATGTGTGAGGATCCACCCAACCCACTTAAAGTGTAAATTTCATGTCTTTACCATTTTGTACAATCACATGTTATCTTCATATCAATCCTGCAGGGTAGGTGTTGTCGAAATTTTATTGGTGAAGGAATTGTAGCTCAGATAATGGATAGGACCAATAGAAGAGAGAACATGGAATTCAGTCCTGGCTGTTTCTCTTCTAAATGGACCTATTTATGTCTTACTCACTCTTTCTTTCTAGAATCCTCTTTTGGATCACCAGAAAGGCTTGCAGGCTGGGGTACAGTAGCCCATTGCTTTGAGTTCCTGAGGATGCCACATGATGTTTTGCCCTTTTGGATGAGTCTCAAGACACCATTTTAGCCTAGGCAGCTGTTAAACTTTATGAAGTTCTCAATGTGGGCTCTCACCCTATATATTTGCATATTTATTTGCTGAATGTCACTGCTATAAGCTCTTGAAGGACATGAGCATGTTTGTGTCTACTCAGAGGTTTACTTAAAGTATAGCCCTACACAATAAAAGCACCTAGTCACAAGAATCAATATAGAATAGAATATCCTTTTTATTGTTTTAGATTTACAGAATTGGAGTGTAGTCATGGCTGTGAGGATTTTGTTGACTTCCCCTCTTTTGAGGACTTTTACAGTTTCAAGGAACTCTAGTTTGATGTTGCAGTAGTTTGAATGTTTTTACTTTCTAAAATGTATGCTGAAATTTTTAAATATTATTTTAAAATATTTTTTGTTCATTTTTATTTATTTACTTGAGAGGGACAGAGAGGGAGAGGCAGATAGAGAGAGAAAGAGAGAGAGAAAGAGAGAATGGGCACGGCAGGGCCTCCCGCCACTGCAAACGAACTCCAGACACGTGCGCCCCCTTGTGCGTCTGGCTAACATGGGTCCTGGGGAATCGAGCCTCAAACTGGGGTCCTTAGGCTTCACAGGCAAGTGCCTAACCGCTAAACAATCTCTCCTGCCCACATGCTGAAAAATCATCTCATTGTATCAGAGGTAAGAGGTGGGGACTTTAAGGGCTGATGAGGTCCTACAGTAAAGTTCATAATTAACTTACAAAAAAGAAGAGATGGGGCTATGATGGCTTCATCCTCACGGGTGGAGTTGTACCATTCTAAAAATGCAAGTTTGATCCCTCTTACATTCTTTTTGCTTTTCCTCTTTTTACAATGAGTTGCTATAGGAAGGAGGCGCTTGACAGGTACCAGCTTCTTGGTGCTGGACTTTCTGGCTTCCAGAACTATGAGACAGTTCTGCTATCATATTTTCCCAGTCTCGAGTGTTCAATTAGAATAGTAAAAATGGACTGAGTTATTTTTCAAAATGTCTCTCATTTGAAATTTGCTTCAGTGTTTCTTGTAGGAAGACTTAGAAATGTGTTTGGAGAGGCTTAACCACTGGTGAATGCTATTCTCATTATAAGCTCCTGCTACTACTGACCCATTAATATTGGCGTTAACCTTGATTACCTGGTTGAGGTAGTGCTTTTCAGCTTTCTTGCTTGCAATGTTAATTCTTCCCTTTCCCATGTTCTACTCTTAGGAGAAGTCTCTGTGAGAAGCCTATAATATATAATAGCAGTGAATTATATTGTCATTTCTACAGACTGGTATGTATACATATGGCATCTTTCTAAACAGGAGTTTACTCTTTTCTTGCCAATATATTTACTAAAATTCTTCCAACCAGTATGCATATTTTAATTTACTCTTTTCTTGCCAATATATTTATTAAAATTCTTGCAATAAGTATGCATATTTTACCTTTTGAGTTACTATCTAATGCTACCTTATTTTCTTGCTTGAATTATCCAGCCTTAGCCATTGGAACCCTTCAGTAGCTCCTATGTCCCTTTGACACAGTCCTATTCAGTGTTTTCCTTGTTTTGAGAATTTTATTATTTTTTGGAACTACAAGATGTTCCTGGTCCATCTTATATGTATTCTATTCAGGTTCTAGAACCAGCTATTTACCCAAGGAGCCATGGGTCCAAATACTGGAAAATGACATTGGAAAGAAAGATCTGGGCATGAGGTTCTTAGGTTGTAATTACTTCTAGACCAGTAAAAATGATAGAGTAGGAAGATATGTATATATGTTCATTGACATATGTAACCATGTGCATCTATATTAAGCTAAACATTAGTTTATAATAGTGTTTCCAATACTAACCTATTACATATGGATCATTCTATTTCTAGATTGTTTCTATTTATCTGTAGCCTTAAACTCAAAATACAGAGAAACCTGCTATCTATCATCCATCACCCATTAGTTAATTTTTAGATCCTAGAACCCATGTAAAGTGATTTCAGAATTGTTAACCTATACCTTATATGAAATAACCTTATCAACTAGAATATAAAGAATCCCTTTTGTTTTTAAATCTAGACACTAATCATTTCCAATACTATTTAGGACTATCTGAATTCAGTGATATTGTCTCATACATTTATAATATTAGTATCCTTTGCAACATTTGCATTTAATTTTTGAATTCCCATCCTCCTAAATGATTTTTTAAGCATCTACATACACTTTAATCACACTTTCTGCTATAGCATACTATAGGTTTTGACAAATGCATGTTGTCAAATACACACCATTACAATATCATAAAAAGTAGTTTTGAGTTGGAGAGATGGCTTAGCGGTTAAGGGACTTTGCTTGAGAAGCCTAAGAATCCTTGTTTGAATATACAGGTCCCATGTAGTCAGATGCAAAAAAAGTAACGCCAGTGTGCAATGTTGCTCATGCGCATAAGGGGGCACACCAGTCGAGTTCATTCACATAGGCTTAAAGGCCCTGGCACAACCCCCCCTCTTTCTCTCTGTCTCTCTGAAAAATAGAATAAAAAAGTAGTTTCACCATCTATAAAAATCTCCTACACTTTATGTTGTCAGCCCTACTCATCCTACTTTCAATTTGACCATCTGGCAACCACTGATCTGTCAGTTGCCATCTCTACTGGTTTGTCTTTTCTTTGATGGTATATAATTGCAATTATCCATCATATTGTTTTTTAGAGTGGTGATTTTAATTAATAACATGCATTTAGAAGTCAACTATGTAATTTGTGGCTTAATATCCCATCTCTCATTTTTATAAATGAATACGTTACATTGTGTGGCTGTAACATTTGTTGATTTATCCACTTATGAAGGACATCTTGATTGCTTCAATTTTGGACAATGAGAAATAAAACTGAACTGAGACAACCATTCATGCTGAGGGTTTGGTATTGATGAGTGTTTTAAAGTCAAGAAGGGGGATGGAGAGATGGCTTAGCGGTTAAGCGCTCGCCTGTGAAGCCTAAGGACCCCGGTTCAAGGCTCGGTTTCCCAGGTCCCACGTTAGCCAGATGCACAAGGGGGCGCACGCGTCTGGAGTTCGTTTGCAGAGGCTAGAAGCCCTGGAGCGCCCATTCTCTCTCTCTCCCTCTATCTGTCTTTGTCTCTGTGTCTGTTGCTCTCAAATAAATAAATAAAAAATGAACAAAAAATATTTTAAAGTCAAGAAGGACAAAAAGTTATTTATAGAGCTTAAGAGAAGGAAATAAGGCAGAGCTTCTGTAAAATATGTGTGTTTTCAGGTTAGTTTGGTGAATATCTGGGAACCTGGTTGCTTGTCAGTGTGGCAGTTTTGTAAGAAACTACCAAACTTTCTTCCAAAGTGGCTGCATAATTTCTGATTCTCATCAGCAGGGAATGAGAGTTCTTGCTCTGCAAACTTACCAGCAACTGTGTTGACAACATTTTGAAGTTTAGCCATCCATTGGGTATGTAGTGGTATCATGTTATTGCTAAGTGGGTGAACTTTTCACAGAAAAGTGCTCCATTCACTCATCTTCCTTAGAAATGTACAACTTACTTATCATTTTCTGGAACAAGCTCTGTTTTACAAGTCATGAAATTGAGGACTAGAGAAAAGCAGAAACTTGACAGAGTCCAAGAGAATTAGACATAGTAAGAAATTGCACGGAGACCTTCAGTGTGACAATTTTCCTCTTTTACCCCCTTGCCCTTGTTACTTTGTAATAATAGAACTAGTGGTATATTATAAAATTTAAAGAACTCTATGTACTAAGAGCTGTTTTAAAAAGTTGTGAGACCGGGCCGGGGAAATGGCTTAGTGGTTAAGGCATTTGCCTACGAAGCCTAAGGATCCCGATTTGATTCCCCAGGACCCACATAAGCCAGATGCACAAGGGGGCTCATGTGCCTGGAATTCTTTTTCAGTGGCTAGAGGCCCTGGCATGCCCATTCTCTCTTGCTCTTATCGGCCTCTTCCTCTCTCTCAAATAAATAAACAAATAAAATATATTTTTAGGGCTAGAGAGATGGCTTAGCGGTTAAGCACTTGCCTGTGAAGCCTAAGGACCCTGGTTCTAGGCTCGGTTCCCCAGGTCCCACATTAGCCAGATGCACAAGGGGGTGCACATGTCTGGAGTTCGTTTGCAGTGGCTGGAGGCCCTGGCACGCCCATTCTTTCTCTCTCCCTCTATCTGTCTTTCTCCCTGTGTCTGTCACTCTCAAATAAATAAATAAATAGTGAACAAAAAGTATATAAAAATATATTTTTAAAAGTTGTGAGACTTCAAAGTCAAAGTCAAGAACTGTGGTATTAGAAGATTTTATGGAACTTATGATCTCAGGTCCTATGGGGCCTTGTTTATGAGACTGAAGTGAAAATCATTCTAGATATAGCAGCTTTATACAAAAGTTAGCAAAACATTTCTGACTATGAGAGTGCATCTTTATTTATTTTATTTTATTTTATTTTTTGAGGTAGGGTCTCACTCTAGCCCAGGCTGACCTGGAATTCACTATGGAGTCTCAGGGTGGCTTCAAACTCAGGGCAATCCTCCTACCTCTGCCTCTCGAGTGCTGGGGTTAAAGGCGTGTGCCACCACGCCTGGCAAAATTGCATTTTTAAAAACATATACAAGAATTAAATGAAACCCATGGAATGTTGAAGGGAGAAACATATCTTCTTATCTAGTATATTTTCCATTTGTAAAACACAGAGATGGAATAAGGACCTTCTGCTTACTTGAACATTTTATCTAGATACTAGAATCCTGATTACAGAATTTAATGATGATCTATCCCAGGCCAGAAATATTTTTATAACAATAACTGAAAGCATTCTTCAACTTGAATTTTATGAGAAAATAAAATGAATTAATAGATGGCTAGCAAATCCATATTATGAATGGAAATTGCTTGAGTGTTATAATGTATTTAGCACAAGCAAAATGACAGTAATCATCACAAATAATAAAGATCCCTTTGCTGTGGAAACAAATCTAACTCCTCCATGCCAAGGAATTGTTAAAGCCCTCTGTTAGATGTGACTAAGAAGAGTGGTTCCATTGTGGTTCTTTCTCCAAGGCCTGCTTTGCCTTCTCTATTGTGTCTTATACTATTGAGATTCCAGGATTTCCACACAGATGTGATGACTTTCTTCATAGGTTCTGCATCTAAGTGCAAAGAATTTTTTCTTATATTGGTTTTGCAATTGTTTCAAGTTTAGATGTAATATCTGAGTGCAAATTTATTATCTTTAGTTATCCTTTTCATTTAATTCCTTCAACTACTGCTGAAGCTATGAACGTACTGGATTCAGCTTCTTTAGAAGACATTTTTATTTATTTGAAGTGGGTGGATGGTTGTACCAGGGTCCCCTGCCATTGCAAACAAACTCCAAATGTATGTGCCACTTTGTGAATCTGATTTACTTGGAACTAGGGAATCAAATGCAGGCCATCAGGCTTTCCAAGCACCTTTAACCCCTGAGAAGGTTTTCAAGCCCTGGATTCAGCTTTTTGTACCTCCATGTGCAAAACACTCTGATCTATGCTTCCATGATGAATAGAGCATGGATTTTTGGTTTATGGAGGGAAAATAACTATTGTCCAAGTAGCTTGACTTGAAAACATTTCATAAAAGCACAAAGTTTAATAAAACGTTTCATAAAAGCACAAAGATTCTTCATTTTGATCAAGAAGACAATTTGTGAATTCTTCCTGCAAGTTAAGATGAATGCTGCAGGGTCATTTCTTCCTGCTAGAATGGGCTGAGGGTTGCCCTGGATCCAAGCCTTCTTAAGGACAACACATTCAAATGGCAAAGTATGCTAGCCCTGCTGAATCTACTTACGATCTATAATTTCCATGTGTAAGTACACAGAACATGTATAGAACAAGTGTATGTATCAGGATAGAACTCAGATGCCTAGCCACAGAACTTTATTGATTTTATTCTACCCCTTTCAACAAATAGGGGGGCAAGCTTATGGGATCTGTTCTCAAATTTTCTCTCAGCTTCAAGCATCTCATTCCTTCTCCTTAGTTTTCCTTTTGATATTATTCTCCCATCATATTCTACTGATACTGCCACTTCCCAGCAGCAGAGAGCTGGAGGTCAGATTGTCAGAGAGTGTCAAGCATAATTCCAGATAGAGAAGCTTTTACCTATAAGGCATGCTTTTGGAGATTCAAAAGCCCTTTTGAGTTACTAACCCAATAATTTCCTTCCTAATTCTGCCAAAGTGCTTAGAGTTTCCCAAAGTTACTTAATCCCTCGGGTTTAGGTGTTAATGTGTTACGCAAGCTATTGTTTCTTGACTGAGCCATGGAAAACTTAACTCAGATCATCAATTAAGCTGTAGCGATTAATCAGGGGAATAGAATATTCCCAAGGGAATGTGCAAGACAGATGCGATTTGTGTGGGAAGAGCAGTGGTTCTTACCTTTGATGCTTATGGACTCCTGAGAGAGCATGACAAAAGCAAGAGAGCCTCTTTCTAGAAAAGCATGCACACTACTATATGTGTAAGTCACTTTTGCAACTTGGTAGACTCAAAATTAGAAATTAGATAAAAAGTTTTAGATATAAAAATGGCTTAAAAGTCACTAAGTAAAGTTGGAGGGTTGGCACAGTGGGTAAGAGAACTTGCTGTAAGCATGAGGACATGAAAGGGCCTGAGCTGGGCATGACCAAACACATCTGTAACCCCAGTTCTGTGGGGAGCAGACTGGAGAATCTGTGGGGCTTAGGAAAACTATAACCTCTCATTCAGAGGGAGAGATTCCATCTCAAGAAAACTGTGCAGATGAGAGATAGAGAACATACACCTGATATTCTCCTCTGGCCTGTATGTGGCTGAGGTTCCAGCTTGCACATACATGTGCATATACCACCATCTCACAATAACCATACCACACACATTGCACATTTTTCAAAAGTCCTTCAGATATACTGTAAATGGTTTTGTGGTAATTTTGCTGTTTGGTAAACACAATGAAATTTGATTATCACTGATCTATACAGAAAATAGAATAAAAGAATGCATTTTTGGTGATAAAACAACCCTTCGAAGCATTTTGCCTTAGAAGAAATTATTAAATCATTGGAGCAGAATAGAAAACAGGTATAAATTCTAACACTTACCTAAAGGGTATGTTCAAGTTTGGTTTTAATTATTAAGCCACTATAACTTTAATATATATCAAAGAATTATTTGAAGTTTGTAGTTCCAAAACATATCATGGCATGCCGAGATTCAGAAGTCATAATATAAGTTACATTTGTGCAAAATGAGTCTCTACTGTATACACCAGACTAATGCCCCATTTGGAGTTGTATTGTTGTTTCAGGTGGCTGGGAGATGGGACACAGGACAGCTGTGGAAAGAGTAAGAACAGGTTGTGGTGGAAATGCTGCAGAGAACAAAGAAGGATGGAGAGGATCACAGTCAAGCTTCTTCTGACTTTCAGTGAGTCCTTGGACTAGCCCCAACTGGGGTCCTTGCTGCTTTTTAAAATTCCTTTTGTTATTTCTGCTTGCCCCTTCCCACCCTCTGGTCTCTGTCTTATATGCCCCAGTATTGGCCTCTGGCCTTTTAGCACCCAGCATGCATGTGAAGCCCAAAGGAAGTTTCCACTTGGATAAGGCAAAGCATAAGCAGTCTTATCACCATTTCCTTGATTCCTCTGGGGTTTATTGTTATTTTCTTATGCAGCATTTTCACGAGACAGCTGTATTTTCAGCTGGAAAAGTTTGTGACCTTAAGGACAGAAGGAGGGGTGTGGAATCCATTAAAAAGGCAGTTAAGAATTTTTAAAAGTCAGGATTTCTTTAAATAGCATCAACTATAGCCAGTTCCCATCTTTTTAAAAATCGTCCCTGGCTGAATAGTAGGTAGATAGCCATTCCCTCTGGTCTGACAATTCCTCACATCTTTTTTGGCACAGACTGATGAGCAATAGTTTTTCTTAGTTCTTGAGATCATTCATTGATTCACTAAGTCAGTCCATATATTTGTTACTTGGGAAGCTAATTAGTTTAATTTAGGGGACCTGACCATTGTGAAAGCTAGACTGTCTTGGTACACAAAGACACATCTCCACCCCTTCTGTAACCTTCTCATTTGGCAAAGAATAAAAGGAGGTGGCATATGATTCAGTTTGTTTGTTTTTGGAAAAAATGAAAGGGGATGACTGTTAGTACACACACATAGTTCAGAAATGTAGCTGCACCCCATTTCTCGAGATGAACCTACTCACACTTCCAGATACTTCTATTCCTATCAGAACTTAGTGCCCATAGATTAGTGCCCAAATAGGAGGCACAGGACAGATGTATTTATGCTAAAGCTATTAGGGAATGCTGTATAGGAAAAGGTGAGCATAGAGTAATCCACAGCTACCTCTGATGTCTGCTATGATAAATTTTGTTAGACTCCCCAGTTAGCATTCTTATTCTGCAGAGATAATCCCCATCTGATTAAGACAGAAATTTTGGGAGATCTTTAGCAATATTATATAATTTGCAAATGAAGTGATTTTTATGGTCTAACAGCTGTTTTTTTTTTTCAATTTCTTTTTCACATGTAATTATGCTAGCATACAAGCTCTATGAAGATGGATTTGGTCTGTTCTTTAGTTGCACATTCCAATCACTCAGAGCCGTGCCTGGTACAGAGTAGAAATTAGAAACACACTGGATGAATGATTGCATGAGTGATCTTGTTTAAACAGCTAGGATAGTCAGTCTAGGCTCTGCCTTCCTTCCTGGAATATCTTTGAATATTTATTAAATATGCTCAGATGTGATGAGAAGAAAATGTTTTGGGGGACAACTACTCATTGAGTGGGGCCCTTGGGATTTTGTGGTTAATATGTTAATTATGTTCCTTGCATTGTGATGTGTAGAAATATTTAAAAATAGGATATAACAAGAGTGGTTTTATGAAAAGGGGGATTCAGAGTACAATGAGAGGAGTGAGGGTGCCCCACCTGTGAACAAAAGCAATGTTACTAAAGGAGGTAACACAGAACATGAAAACATCTTTAAAACAACTATGTTGGTTACTTTTCTGTGATAAAATACTTGTAAAAAAACAAACAACTTTAGGAAGGAAGGGTTTATTTGGGCTCACAGTTTGAGGGTACATTCCATCATGGTGTGGTGATGAGAGTGGCTGGAGCTGTGCTGTAAGGAACGTGAGGCAACTAGTCCCATGGTATGTGCAGTCAGGAAGTAGAGGGAGATGATTGTTCATGCTTGTCTCACCTTTTCACTCATCCCTGCAGCCACGCTCCTGGGACAGGAGAGTTTTCCCATCTCAGTTAAACCTTTTTGGAAACAGCTTCACAGACACATCCAGAGCTGTGTTCCCAAGATGATTTCAAATCCATCCAGGTTGACAATGAAGACCAAGTATCACAACCACATTTCATATTAAGGCGTCATTAGCAAAGCCCTCTTGGTTAGCTAGCTGCCTCTTTCTGGGGCTCCATGTCTTTCTTGGGATACAAAGTAAGAAGCATGGAGATGTCAATGGTCCCTATGTGTGGATGACTCATATTCAGCCAAAGAACAAGTCTAAAGAAGTCAGTAATCAAGTTATTATAAAATCCTTCTTCTGAGGAAACATCTGTCTCTCTTTCAGGATGCCAGCTATTATATGTGTCTTCCAACATTAGCATATTTTCAGCCATCTGTAGTTGTTGCCTCCCATATACACAAGTTTAGTCACTATACACAAACACATATACCTTCACCCAAACTTCAATACCAGGCTAAAAACCACTGTAGCTTTAGTCCACATACATTTTCCCAAGAACACTGCTGGCCTATTTTATTTCCTATATAATTATCATTTTCAGCTCATTTGGATTCAAGGAAAAACACAGGAGTAGGGGACTTGTTTTTTGATTGTTGTTTTCCCTTAGAGTTATAGAATGGAAGGAAACCTGAGATTCATTTGCTTTCACTTCTCACTAGCCCATTCCCAAGTGAAACCTCTCATTCAGCCCCTTTTCTAAGCTATTGAAGATAAGGAAGTTATATAAATTTTGGTGGAAAATTATTCTAGAATTAATAAACCTTGTTTTTAAAAAATTAATTTTTAAAAATATTTTACTTATTTACTTATTGGAGAGAGAGAGAGAGAGAGAGAGAGAGAGAGAGAGAGAGAGAGAGAGAGAGAGAGAGAGAGAAAGTCAGATAGGGAGAGAGAATGGGCCTTATAGGGCCTTCAACCACTGCAAATGAACTCCAGATACATGTGCCACCTTGTGCATCTGGCTTATGTGGGTCCTGGGAAATCAAACCTGGGTTTGGAGGCTTTTCAGGCAAGTTCCTTAATTGCTAAGCTATGTCTCCAGCCCTAGAAACTCCTTTTCTATGCAGCTAAAGTATCTTCCATTGCCTCTGAAGATAAGTGTAAAGTTTCTGTTTTAGTTGAGCTATAGGTCTAAGTAAGAAAAAAGATCTCAGACTTAGGCACTTTTTGGTTCAAATCTGGTCTCTGCTTCTGATGAATTATACAGTTTGAGATTGTTATATGACTGTCTTGTGTCCTAGCTTCCTCTTCTATAAACAGAAAAAAATAGCTTTCATATCATGAGGATAATGTTTGTGATACTGCCTTTGACAGATTCTTTACAGAAAATTTGATGACTAGTGACTACCATAACTATCTAATCATAACGTCACAGGAACAAGACCCAGGGCTTATTGGTTTTAGGTTCTTCATAGCCCTTGGATGGTGCTATGGGTGTGACAGGTACTCAAGAAGTGTTTATAAGTATAGAATCCATTAGAGTAGGGAACAACTTGTCCTTAAATTAACCAGTTCATGCCAGGGTAAATAATTAATACTTCCTGATTCTTAGTTAGTTTACTGTAAAATGCCTGTTTTAGAAACAATCTTTTGTTCTTGAATACTTGTGATGAATATTTATTGTGTCCTGTCAGAACTCCAGAGAAGGAAGTCCTTTAGATAAAATTTCTGGCCTAAGAATTATAGTAGGAATCAACCTTTAAAAACTTCCAAATATTTTATGTGGTTAGATTCTTGGTAATTTAAATAAGATAGACATTTATTTCTCTCATGTTAACAGTCTAGAGGTGACCCTTCTATGGTAATGGGGAGTTTTGTTAAGCATAGTCTTTTATGACTCAGGTTCTTGCTCATCTTTTCAGTGTTGATAAACTGTATTCATTGTACAGTATGATATGTAGCTATATTTTAAATTACTTTTAGGAGAGATATTAGGAACTTTGTCATAATTTTTTTGTTAGAATCAAGATTAAAAGGAGTACATGTTGATTTCCTGTCCTTGGTATCACTTCATGGAAGGCCCAGGACTAGTCCTGGTTACCAAAATGAAAGCAGAGATGGGGAGTGAGGGAAAGGAGCCAAAATCTAGTAAATTCCCCTTTTACTTAGTGCTTAGGTGATTAATGATCTCAGCTTTCTCCCACCAGTGTTTCCAAAGCTCTTTGTTAGCTGCTTACCTTGACCAGGCCAAGTACTCTGAACCGCAGATAAATGAAACAGCATAGAAACTGAAGAAAAGCAGTGTGCAAGTCCTAGCACCACGGTTAGATATTTAAAGAGACAATGGTAACCCCACATTTGCATTCAGCTATCTCTATTGGTTTCTTTTAGTAGACTTTAAGTTGGTCAAGGAAAAGAATCATAGGTTAAGAAAGAAGGAGAAATTCCCTGAGGCTCTTACATATCTTTAGAGTTTCAACATCTGATTCTTTCTTCTGGGGGATGCTGAAGTTTTTAACATGAATATTAGCTGTGGCAAAACTTCTAAACAATGAATTACTTTGTCAGATTTACCAATGGACACTTTGAATTCCCAAAGAACATAGGCAAATAAACTATCAGATGTTTGTGCCACTTATTTTCCTTTTAATGGGACAAAATACCAGAAGCAGCTTAAGGAATGACATTTATTTGTGTTTGGCTTACAATTTCGAAGGGAAATCTGTAATGATGGGGAAATCCTGGCAGGAATAGATAGTCAGGTATCACATAAGCAAAGAGGAAGCAGAGAGAGAGATGAAAATCTAGTGGGGCTGGGCTATAATGTCTGAAAACCCAGCCTCTAAGTGACACATTTTCTCCAATAAGGGCCCACCTCCTAAAGATTTCACAATGTTTCTGAACAGCACCACCAACTAGAGCTTAAGAATTCAAGCACATGAATCTGTGGGGGGCATTTTGCATTCAACCCACAACATTCTTCCCCTGACCCCCATCATGACAATTTCATGATGTAAAATGCATTCAGTCCAACATTAAAAGTCCCCATATTTTTATGAATTCTAATAATATTCAAAACTCCTAAGTCTCATAATAGTCTCTTAACTGTATAAAATCAATAAATACATAAATTACATACTTCCAGCATATAGTAGCACAGAATAAATATGCCCATCCTAAAAGGGAGGAATGGGGGCATAAAAATAAAGAGTGAACCAAAGTAAACCTGCAAAATAGCAGGCAAACAATAAATCTTGGAGCTCCATGTATGGTATCTGGAACCCCTGATGAATTCCTCTGGGATCTATGGGTTTGGGAAGTTCAGCCATCCAGTTATTATGCCTGTAGGCACTCTTGTAGTTAGATTCACCCTGAGTCCACAGCTTTTCTTGGAAGATGTCTATGGTCCTTGTATCTCTAACATCCCAGTGGTCTCCATTGCAACTTAAGGCTTATTTTGCAGCTTCCCACAGTGGGCCTCACAGGGCCTCTTTTGAAGAATTCCAACCCTCCTTCATATTTCTTAGGGTCAGTAGTTCTCTGTGGCCATGGTGCAGTACTTCATGACCTCCATCTTGCATCCTTCTAAAACTCATATCACATGGACGAGTTCACTGACTAGTTTACTATGAAGCCTGCCCTTGGGCCACAGCTGTAGTAGCCTCCCTTTGAGATTTCCTTCAGCATTTTTCCCTCTGGCCTTTTTCTTTCAAAAGAATGGGTTGGGTCTTACTCTTAGGACAACTTTCCTATTGTCTTATTTCAGAGCTGTAGGTTTAATTTTTTTTTTTAAAAATGTTTATTTATTTGAGAGAGAAAGAGGCAAACAGATAAAGAATAAGTGTGGGTGGTCCAGGACCTCCTGCCACTGAAAACAAACTCTAGATGCATGTACTACTTTGTATATCTGGCTACCTGGGCATGGGAGGGTTGATCTCAGGCCATCAGGCTTTGCAAGCAAGCACCTTAATTGCTGAGTCATCTCAACAGTCCTACAGGACTCTAGCCCAGGCTGACCTGGAATTCACTATGGAGTCTCAGGGTGGCCTCGAACTCACAGCAATACTCCTAGGTCTGCTTCCCAAGTGCTGGGATTAAAGGTGTGTGCCACCACGCTAGGCTTTTTTTTTACTTATTTATTTGAGAGAGAGAGAGAGAGAGAGAGAGAGAGAGAGAGGGAGAATGGGCATGCCAGGGCTTCCAGCCCCTGCAAACAAACTTCAGATGCGTGTTCCCCCTTGTACATCTGGCTTACGTGGGTCCTAGGGAATCAAGCCTTGAACCGGGGTCCTTAGGATTCACAGGCAAATGCTTAACGACTAAGCCATCTCTCTAGCCCCCCACCCCCCTGTAGGCTTATCTTTAAAGGTGGTAATATATTTAACTATTATAGTCAAAGCAGCTGCAGTCTCTGGACCTGGGACTTTAAATTTACTTATATTTGTGCCAAACGATTTTTTTCATGCTTTTAATTGCCATTGAATCAATGCCAATTTGCCTTGAAATTTCCCCCAGCAAACACATTAATCCATTATTTTTAAATTCAGCTTTGCTCATTGCTGAATGTTATGAACATGAGTAGAATGTTACCAGTTTCTCGGCAAGAATATCACATGCACTGCCTCTAGTAAAGTTCTTCATAGAGTTGTTGTTCCCTTCTGGAACATCATAATCTGAGCCTCCATAGTCTATATTTTTCTTGGTCTTCTGGTTTTCTAAACTCCCAGCCACACACCCATTAAGTTCTGCTTTACAGCATTGTAAGATTTCTCTAGTCCAAAGTTCAAAATTCTCCTGCATTCATCCCACATACTAATACCAAAAGAGTAAGAACCACATGGTCAAGTTTATTGCAGCAGCAGCTCCACTTCCTTGGTACCAATTTTTCTGTATTAGTTACTTTCTTATTGATGGGATAAAATACTTGACCAGCTTAAGAAAGGAAAGGGTTTATTTTTGGCTTACAGTTTAAGGAAATATTCATCATGGTAGGAAAGCATGGCAGGATTAGTTAAGAAGCACTATGTCATCACAATAACAGGAAGAAAGAAGAGAGAGATAAAAATCAAATGGGACAGAGCTGTAACACTTCAAGGCCAATGCCCAATGACACACTTCCCCCAGCAAGGGGTCCACCTCCTAAAGGTTCCCCAGCCTTCCTGAGCAGCACCACAAACGCATGAGTCTATGGGGAACATTTTACACTAAAACCACCACAGTATAGAAAAGAATGTCAGAATTATCATATTCTCCTCATCTGAGCTACCAAAGAACAAATCTCATGCAGTCAAGGAAGCAATGCCACTATTAGTTAGAAGACATAAATTGAAAGAAGTAAATAAAGTATATCCCTAGGTATATATGAATACAGGCAGAAGTATAATTAGATGGTGGTGTTCTACATTGAAGTTATGCTGTATTTATTTGACTATAGAGAGTTGGGAATCCTCATACATTTGAATAAGGTTAAATTGTAATGTGAGAAAGTTTGTCTAACTTCAAGTTAATTAATATCCTCAATGAGAATAAAATTCAGGTTATCTGGATGAGTTTCACGGTTTGCTCTGTTAATACTAGAATTACATCTTTATGTTCAACAGTATTATTTTGAGCAAATGTTAAAACAAAAATAATCATCCTGGGCTGGAGAGATGGCTTAGCGGTTAAGCGCTTGCCTGTGAAGCCTAAGGACCCCGGTTTGAGGCTCAGTTTCCCAGGACCCACGTTAGCCAGATGCACAAGGGGGCGCACGCGTCTGGAGTTCGTTTGCAGAGGCTGGAAGCCCTGGCGCGCCCATTCTTTCTCTCTCCCTCTATCTGTCTTTCTCTCTGTCTGTTGCTCTCAAATAAATAAATAAATAAATAATTTAAAAAATCATCCCTATAAGAAATTTCCATGTTGAATTAAATATTTATAGGAAAGTTATTTCTTCTTAACTTCTTAAGTCCCATGCCATAGACTCCATTGGATATACAGCTGATTGTTCCCTTTAAGACCTTTCCATGAACTGATTAAGCATTCACACTTCAAGAAATCTTTTTAGTACAAATCAGGAAAGGTTGTTATAAATGAAAATAAGGTGAGATGAAAGCAATGGATATAGTTTGACTATTTACTTGCTAAAATATTGTAGTTGTAAATGGCATAGCACAATTCAGAATCAACCAACATTTCTTTAATATCATCATCTACATATCATATTTCATGTATAGATTAAAATTGATAAGTAGATTTTACTATCACTCCTTTTTGTAAAGTCAAGGAAATGAAGGCAGAGATAAGTTAATGAACTGCCTCAAACAAGTAGGTGATATGGACAGAAACTAAAGTTTGGTTCTAGTTTCATCTAACTGTAGGACAGGCTTTTCCTGCTTTGTTGATGGGAAACATTTCTCTTACTCAGTGCTTCTGATGATTCCTCAACCCTGCTGTCAGTCCATGTGCCTGAAAGTTCAAATCCATTAATAGTAGTGTGCTTTTTGGGGCGAGAAGTTAGAAGATGAAACTCACTGGAGTCTGTATATGGTTGGCTATATGTAGCTTAGAAGAGATTCCACTGGGCTGGGGAGATGGCTCAGCAGTTCAGCCAGGCGTGGCTGCACACATCTGTAAGCCCAGTGCTGACAGGATGATTTTTGGGACTCACTGGTCAGAGTTCTCCAGGTTTAATGGAAGACTCTGTCTCAAAAGATGGAAGATCAGAAGAGAAGTAAACCTGATGAATTCTTCTGAATTCTTCATGTGTGCATGAGGTGAACATACCTTCACATTCATTTGCATACATTCCAGAAGCATAGCACATGTAACACACACACACAAGTGCACATACACAAACATGAAATGATTTCAGAGAAAAGCAGAGGTAATTTTCATTTCCCACAATCCATTTGAATTGATTGTCTCTGTATTATAACATAGGTCTCCTGCCACAGAAATTTTCTTGTATCATGTCTCTATTTTTTGTATAAATTTGGCAAGCAAATTTATTTCATAGAATATTCCTAGGTTGGCAAATTTCTTTCTCTTATTAGTTAGCATATATGGTGTAAATATCTCTTTTCATAGAATTATATTGATTTAATTAGGATAAGACATCAAATCATGGGTTGCTATGTGGAGCTAGAAATCTGTCACATTCCCATGTTTCTCACTTTGTGAGTCTTTGACCTTCTGTTTTTATTATGGGTTAATATGGCAAGAATCATTCCACTTAGGCTCATTCTGATGCTCATGGCTAAATGGCTCCTTGATATGCTTCAAGAGGAGGACTGAATTCCTTTTACTGTCCTTACCTACTCCCTTTAGTTCCTGAGTACAATCATCTCTTGTCTTCCATCCACACCTAGCAGTTAGTACAACTCCCTTCTCTGTTTTACTGTGGAATCACAGCCTAGTTCCCTCTATACTTAATATTCCATTTTTACTGGTTGCTTTGATTTTCCTTAATAGTCTCCTTTAAGTGAAAATTATTGAGAGAGTTTGAATGTGAATATATGTCCCATAGGTGGAGGGTTTTTTTTTTTTTACATATATGTGTAATTTAATGTAGGTTTTAAAAAGAGAAATAGAAAGTGTTCCATTTAATGCTTTAGTAAAATAAATATTTAATTAATATAGCAAACATATCTTTGTTCTTTCTTCTGATTATGGAAAAATCAGGAGATAAGATCCAGGAAGAAGATAAAGAGTTTTTTTGTTTGTTTTTGGTTTTTTGAGGTAGGTTCTCAGTCTGGTCCAGGCTGACCTGGAATTAACTATGTAGAGTCAGGGTGGCCTCAAACTCTTGGTGATCCTCCTACCTCTGCCTTGAGAGTGCTGGGAGTGCTGGGATTAAAGGCGTGTACCACCACGCCCGGCTGAGATAGATTTTTTGATTAAGCTTGCAACTTGACTCTCCAGCAGCCTGCTGGAGGGTGTATCACTGGGGGCACGTGGTAAATGCACCATAAAGTGTGTTCAGAGCAGTTCCAACTCTAGTTACTTGTGTTTTCTGGCTGTTTTGGTGTGTCTCTCTGCTTGGATCTATGGAAGTGAGTTTCTTCTGCCCTGATGGAACTTCCCCTGGATTCTGTCCTGAAATAAACCCTTTCCTCCCGTAAGCTGTTTCTGCTTGTTTGTGCAACAATGACAAAGTAATTGCAACACTTGTTTTGCTCATTAACAAAGTAAGTTGGCAAGTTTTGTCACATTGAACTGGACATAGGAAAACAATATTAGGATCAAGGAATTGAGGTGTCCTTAGATCTCTAGAAATAATCTCAAGTAGGTAGAATTAAGTTTATGTCCAGTCTGTATGCCATACTGTTGTTGAAATAGGTATTTCTACTTCCTTTCTTATGTTGGTTATTTCAATATGAAGATAATATGCTTTCAAAACCATTGATCAATTTGGATGTTACAGACAATACAATCTTTTTTGTTTTATCTAAAGGAAAAGAGTTGTTGCTGTTCTTAAAAAAAGTGATTTCTGACAGAATCCAAACCATGTGAGAAATTTTCACAGCAGGCTTTGACTGTTTCACAATTCATCTTGTAGTAGCTGGGAGATGATGATGACTGCTTCTAACCTCAGAGGTCATAAGAAAGAAGAGAGCTATGTATCTTACATATTCACATGCATACAGACATATACATACAATGTGAATATATAGTATTTCTTCTTGAAACAGGTTCTCATGCAGCCCAGATTGGCCTCAAATTTTCTATGGAGGTATGACTTTGAACCTCTGATCCTCTTGACTGTACCTTTCTTGTTTATGCAGTGTCAAGGAATCAAACCCAGGGCTTCATTTATGCTAGGCAAGTTCTTTACCAACTGAGCCACATTTCCAGGTCTCACTCACATCTTTCTATTGCTTTCTTTCTGCTCAAAATGGCTTCTAGAATATTCATGGAGAATGGACGAAATGATCCCACAATGATATAATTTCAGAAATAGATATAATTTTTGATCCTTGTACTGATATCTGAAATCAAGCTCTTAGAGATTCATTCTCTGGACATTTTTTTTTAAAAGAGTCCAGTAACTCATATATGCTGGTTGTGTCCTTATTTTAAGCCGTATGCCCCTTTTTTCTACATAAACCACCCTAAAGTAATGTCAGTCCACCTCTGAGGGAAATTCACTGTCCACCAGCTGAAAAGTAAGCAATAAGGAAGGCAGTGAACCCCACGAAGGTTTACCAGAGAATGCTGGTAAAACAAACCAAGGACAAAATGGCAAATCCAGGCTTTTTTGCTCTTACATATGTGTATAGTACTCATTCCATTTCAAGGGCAATTGACTTTTGTAGGGCTTATATTGTGGGTTATGTTCAAGAATTAGCCATAGTGAACAATAGTTTCTAAGAGTGAATATATTTTAGTTTTCAGTGATCCCAAGAAACATGATCACAAAGTCCAGTGTGTAATTTCTCTTTTAAGTAGATGGAGAATGGTCTTGGTTTTGTTAGCTAGTTTTCCATTTGGACAATTGTGGTTCACCTTCTTCCTTCCTTAGTGGGATGAGAATATTTTTGCTGGACAGGATGGGAAACAGAGACCATCTTTACCCAAAGCAGTGTGTGACCCAGTATTTAACTGTCAGTCTGGGCCTAAGAACACAGGATAGGCATGAGGGGAGGATGTCCTTCTGAATTATCAGTGCAGGTTAAGAGTAGGTCCAGAGTAGAGTTTAGGGACAGAGTTCAGAAAGGGAGAGGAAGTGTAAATAGGAAGAAAGAGCAAGCTGTCCAAAGTGAATTTTTTAAACAGGTGAAAGACATTGAGGACTAGGTCATACATGGTCATATTTAGTTATTGACACTGGGGTAAAATGGAGCTGTACTTGTCTATTCTGTCCTAGTGCAACTTATGTGCATTTTGAGTCATTCCTATGTGCCAGATCTCTGCAAGGCCTTAGAAGTATTAATACCAATGACTCTTATTCAACACACTGTAATAAGAGCTTTATGCTTATTACTCACTAATTCTACACAAATTCCATTAGGTAAACATTCTCTTTATTTTACAGTTAGAAGAACAAGTTCAATGATGTCAGGAAATATAAGGTTTATAACTGCCTCTATTAACCTCTTGCTTCATATGAATGGCAATCAGCAGTTGAAGAATTTCTGTACTATTGGTGGGTAGGTGAACTTGAACTCAGCTTTTTGGGTGGTGAGGAATCTCTACAAGCAAAGAAAGAAACTTACCTGTGTTCTCCCCTGTGCATCCCACCTTCCTGTCCACTATTATGTTGTGAGGCTAATAGAATTAATATAGCACAATATACGATGGAGTAAAATGTGAATTCCAGTGGTATGACAAAAAGAAGCTCTGAGGAACAATACAAAATACAATGGAAGGAGTCTTGAAGGAGAAAGACAAAAATTAAGGGAGAGTGTCTATTAAGTCTTTGTTCTTTATACTGTGTAATAGGAATTAATGTTAGCTGTCCCTGATGCTCTTATGGCATTTAAACATACTAGGGATGTTACCCAAAACACATAACCACTTAGAGAAACAGAACAGGGATGGATGAACTACTGGCACTTACAAGAGATATCACTAGGCAGGTAACTTACCACTAACTGGTATTGATCACATGTATGATGAATTGTAAAGAATATAAAAGAAAGCATGCAAAAATATTCTAAGTTATTCCTTGTATAATGAACAGACTTTGGATCTGTTGTGTGGCCAGGCCAATGGGGATGGAATGAGTAATACCATAAGAAATAACATACAAGATAGTGTGTTCAGCACAGACTTGGCATAAGACACTGGGATGGAAGATGAGGCAGAAAAAGTGAGCTGTAGTGGAACATGTACAGAGCTGGAAAATGAGGAGCTATTGAATATTTTTAAAGGAAACTTAAAGGACATTTGAGGAAAATTGGGTGGGTATCAGGTCCTGAAATAGGACCTGTTCTGCCACATATTGAGCTCTTGCGTCTTGTAGTTCTCTCCCTGTCATACTTCTACCTGCTCTTTATTTGTCCAGTTTTGTTGCAGTCAGCTCCATGTTCTTCTTCCAAACAGAAACATTTTATGGGAGGAAGGAATTTATATCAGCTTACAAATCCAAGGGAGGTCCCATTAACGGCAGAAGAAGCTACTTACTGCAATACATTCAAGCAGAGAGAAACATCAAAGCAGCAAGCAAAACCAAAAGCAGCAAGCAACACACCAACACCAGCAGACAACACAGAACCCATCAGAACTCAAAACTGCTTTCCACACATTTTTGGGCTGCTGGAGACTTAAGCAGGAAGCTTAGTCTTAAAATACATGAGGCTATGGGGGACATACCTTCACATTCAAACCAACACCACTTTCTTTCCACAGCTTAAATAAGACCTCACTTGAGAACTTTGATCTCTCTCTCTCTCTCTCTCTCTCTCTCTCTTTTAGTTTTTTCCATGTAGGGTGTCACTGTAGCCCAGGCTGACCTGGAATTCACTATGTAGTTTCAGGGTGGCCTTGAACTCAGTGATTCTCATACCTCTGCCTCCCAAGTGCTGGAATTAAAGGTGTGTCACCATGCCTGGCTGATCTCATCTATCATATCCCCTTTATTGCCTTCATGGAAGTGGCTATAGTCCAAAATTATCATGCATACTTATTGTTGACTTATTTATTGCTTCTTGGACTTAATGCAGTGATTAATAGCTTCATAATGTCAGGGACCAAATCCAACCATTCACTGTTGGACTCTCATACCCAACCATATATTTTAAGTAGTGCTTAGCTCTGTTAGATGAAAAAAAAAGATTAAAAGAACTGATACAAAAAACTGGAATCTGGACAATATTTTTGATGGATAATATAATATTCTAAGCATGAGATAATAAAATCTTAAAAGTAATTTATTGGGAATAGAGCCAGAATTGAAGAGATAATCATGTGCATTTTTGAAAAGTGGAGATGGAAAGTAAAAGAAAGATTGCTTAATTCTGTCATATGCCTAGTTATTTGTTTGCTTTTGTCCCCTCTTTGACTAGGACTTTATGTCTTAGTTTCTGTGAAAATTAGAGAGGTCTCACTTTTCTGGACAAAGCTGCACAAATTCCTTTGATAATGCGAACAGAAATGACAGGACATTTAAGGACATGCAGCCATAAAAGTGCCTCATTCTCTCGTTATTCCAAGTGAAATTCAGTGCCAGGTGTACCCCAGTGTCCTCCTTTCTCCTTGAAGTTGGAACTTTTCTCCCATCTGAACAATACTGGCTATGGAGCTCACATGGCTTTTACAACCGTGGAAGGTGGCAAGGATTAACTGGCAGGTAGCTGATCTTTGAGCTTGAACAAGGTGAGTATTCACAGGGGACAGTACCATTACAACCACTGACTTGCTTAAGCTGACAGTGATATCCATTCTTACTCTTCTAGTACTTTGAGATCACAAATATAACCTTTTATAGAATATAAAAGTACTAAACACACAATATACATAGTTACTGGCACTATTTATATATTAACATATTTAATCCTCATAAAAAACTTACAATGATTAGTGTACTCTGGTCTCCATTTTATGGAAGAGTGCATCCAGACACAGAATATTTTAATGATTTATCCAAGTTTCCCACTTAGCAATGGCATGGCTGAAATTTTGAAATTTGCATTCAATATGGCTTCAGAATGAACATTCTGCAATCTTATGACTTGATGGAGGCTCTCTTCCTCAATGTGCACATGCAGCTTTCCTACTGTGATGGGTGCATAGATCTTGTCCCTGCAGTGGGTTGGAACTCACATGGCTCACAAGTGCTGATGATGTGTAATGCTTCCTAATTCTTCACTAAATTGTAGCGTAAATGTGACCAACATGGGAGAATATGCACCACAGACACCAACAAACACTGCAAGTCAAGGATTGCCACTCCCACCACTAAGAGAGATGGCTAAGGACTTCACAGGATTCTGCTACCTTGGAATATTTTGTGCAATACACACACACACACACACACACATCGTCATCTGCTTTCTAAAAGAAAAAAAAAATGTTGGTTTCCAGAAGGTCTCAAGAGTTTTGAGAGTGGTTTGTGGAGAATCTCTCAATAGCTTTATAACATTTACTTGGAAGTTATGCTTCTTGAGTACTTATGAGAGATTGACATTTACCATATGCAATTCAAGAATATATACCTATTAAAGAAAACTTAGGATGGAAGAGACATTTTCTTTAGTGGTGTTGCATGTGCTTTGGTAAACAAATCCCCACCTATGCTCAAACAAACAACCCTAATTAAATATAGTGAGTCACACATGTACATGTACACACACTCACACACATACACACACAATCAAAATAGAAGAGGGACTAGCTAAGAAGAAGAAGAGGTTCAGTGAGAGGGAGAGGGAGAAGTTTAAAACAAAGGGGGGGAAATGCCCAGAGACACAACACTGTCAGCTTCAAAGTGGTTCTGTCGACTTGCTCATGTCAGGAGTATTTATCATGGAGTGACCTAAGCTGGTAGAACATTAGAACTCTGGTACAACATAATGAAGGAAAAATACAGGGCTCAGGGGTCTACAGGCCTACATCTTTTTAGTAGAAGAGTTTTATAATTTATTTGTGAGGAGAGAAGAGAGAGGGAGAGAAGAGAGAAAAAAAGGAAGGAAGGAAGGAAGGAAGGAAGGAAGGAAGGAAGGAAGGAAGGAAGGAAGGAAGGAAGAAAGAAAAAGTATAGGCACCCCAGGGTTTTTGCCACTGTAAAAGAACTGCTGATGCCTGTGCCACTGTATGCATCTGACTGTACATGGGTATTGGGGAATTGATTCCAAGCCAGCAGGCTTTTTTTTTAAATTACTTTTATTAAATACAGACATATTTAGTATGTAAACAATACATGTTGGTACCATCCTTTCCCTCCTCCCGGCCCCTTTTCTGTAGAGGCCTTCCTCATTGGGGATGCTGGTCAACCCCATGGGGATTGTGGGTCATGCATTATGAGGGCAATAGTCAGTTATGGGGGAGAGGTAATGTCTCTGCAAAATGTCCCAACTTGTGACTCTAACAATCTTCCCACTCCCTCTTCCACAAAATTCTCTGAGCCATGTTGGGGGCCTTTTAAGTCTACTTCAGTGATGGGCACTTAGGAGCTTCTAGATTTCTGGTTTTGTACATGTTGAGTGTCCTCAGTGTCTATCTCCTTCACTCTTGTCCAACAGGCTTTTCAAGCAAGTACTTTTAACCACTGAGCCATTTCTTTAGCCCTCAACCTACATCTTAACAATTACTTGGTATCTGATCTTGGACATTGTTTTAAATTTTTTCAGTTCCATGTTTTATTAGGTGTAGTAGATCAGATGAACCTATAGATAGTTTAATTTCCTAACATCTTCAATAAATGCTAGTTACCTGCCCATCTAAGATTCATTTGCAGGGACCAGACCACACTGTCCCATAATGCTTTTCATGTGAGGAGGAACCTCATTCTACATTGACTATAAAGATATGAATGAGGCAGTGTGAGCAGGAAAGTGGGTCAGAAAGCAGAGAGCATACATGGCAGAGCTGTCTGCATAACCTAGTCAGTGTAGCAAACAAACACCAACCGAAACTATTGAGTAAGGGACATGGGAGTTAGCTCAACTGGTAAAGTGCTTGCTTCCTAAGTAAGAGGATCTGAGTTTGACCTTCCAGATTCTTTGTAAAAGTGCCCAGTGTGATGGTCCAGACCTATAGTCCACATGAGGTTGTCTTCTGGCCTCCACATATGTACAAATTCATGCACTGCACATGCACACATATGAACAAAACACTGAATAATCACAACCGTATTAACTGCTGCACAATCCACTTACAGAAACGACTGCAAACTACAGCTACTAAGACACTACACAAGGAAAGGCTAAATCTAAGAATTGTACAACAGGCGGTCAGGTTAGACATGTTCAAGGTGGAGTCTTCTTGCCTAGGTTATTAAAACAATAACTGTTAACTGGGAATGCATATTTAAAGGAAGAAGGAATAAAAAGGGAATGGAACTAACTTTATTGCTTTCTTTTGGCATCTCTGTTCTGCTCCTTTTTCTTATTTTGCTTATTTCCTGATTTTTGTTTGTTTTTTTTTTTTTTTTTGAGGTAGGGTCTCACTCTAGCCCAGGCTGACCTGGAATTCACTATGGAGTCTCAGAGTGGCCTCAAACTCATAGTGATCCTCCTACCTCTGCCTCTCGAGTACTGGGATTAAAGGCGTGTGCCACCATGCCCGGCTTTCATTTCCTGTTATTTTTTGTAAAAAATATTTTATTATTTATTTGAGAGAGTGTGTATGTGAGGAAGAGACAAATATATAGAGACAACGAGAGTTCTAGGGCCTCTAGCCACTGCAAACAAACAAACTCCAGATACATGCACTACCTTGTGCATCTGGCTTACATGGGTACTGGGGAATTGAACCTGGGTCCTTAGTTTTTGGAGGCAAGTGCCTTAACTTCTAAGCCATATCTCCAGCCCTCTTTTCCCCCTTTTTCACTGCCTGGCTCTCACTCTACCTTCTTACTTTCTTCCTCCCTCCCTTTCTCCTTCCTCACCTTCCTTCCTTCCTTCCTTCCTTCCTTCCTTCCTTCCTTCCTTCCTTCCTTCCTTCCTCCCTCCCTCCCTCCCTCCCTCCCTCCCTCCCTCCCCCCCCTCCCTCCCATCTGTTTGCATCTTGTTCTTACTCCTTTATGTGGTCCCAGGTATAAAACTCTGTGTTCAGCTGTTTTTGCCTTTAAGTTGTAAGGCATCCTTAAGGGCAGATATTTGAGGTGAAGGAAAACTTGAAATCATCCTTCCAGGTCACCCCTGTTTTTCAAGTTCTGAAGTAACTTTTCTTTCTCTTGTTTTATCCTACAGTACAGGACACTCTTGTCCAGTTGCTAACTGTGTTAAAGTTGGCCCTGGGCAATTGAGATTGCTTGGAGCTGTCAAAGGGCCATTGTGCAGACAGTGTTAGGTGAATTACGGTAGGTGGCGCTCTCCAGCCAGGAAAGTCAGGTGAAATAAGGTGAAAAGGTAATGTTACCATGCCTGGAGTCTAGAGAAAACTGATTCTCCAATGGAGAAGTGAGAACAGCATGCATTAAAGAGGATAAGCATAGTTAATTCAGAGAGGTTTTGATGGGTGTAGCCTCTCTTGAGGCCAAAGACTAGTAGGTACCTCTCACTGAAGTCTATGACCCTTGTCTCTCTGACCAACAGCTCACTGTAGGATGCTACCCATTTCTGGAACTGGCAGTTAAAAACCAGAATACATGGTTTTAGGATTAGGCTTCGTCCAACCCTCTCAGGAGCCCTTCTGCTCAGATGATCCCCCCTCCCATTGAGGACGTTTTGAAGGGCAAGTAGGGGTGATAAACTCACTACCTGAAAACATCACTGAAATTCATTTTGGCTGATGGAATTGAGAGTTGAGTTGATAGTCTGCCAAGGAGGCAGGTGGATAGTAATCTTTTAGAGAAAGTCTTTCAGATTCGTTGGAAGGCTCTTTTATTCCTTCCTAGCACTTAATTTTTGCATATCTCTAAACTTCTTGGTGATACATAAACATATAATCAACAACTACAGAACTTTTTCAGAAGTGTGAAGGAAAGTCTATTTCTGTTTAAGAGGAACCTTGGGGACGCTTAGAAAGGAAGGCTCAGCCTAAGTGGGGCAAGGTGTTCTTGCTGGAGTGTTGCTATGGTAACATGTACTCTACAGCTGGCCCAATGAAAGGAGAGCACCTGGCTCAGGGTTTAGCACAGAGTAGGGACTCAGCAAATGCTGAGCACTTTCTCTGTCCATATTCTATGTTCAAGACAGTGGGACATTTCCTTTGTTCATTTTTCCTTTACATTGTCCCCATGAAGAGTAGCCAATGTGTTGTGCGCTAAGTAGAAACATCAGGTCCACCAGCAGCCCTGTATGATGACTGTTCATCTAGTTTCCCCTTGTCCTATGTCCTCTGGTTCCATTGCATGCTGGGATTTCTAGAGATTTTCTTCTCTTTCCATCGCATATCTCCAATCTCTCGAGAATTCCAAAACCCTTTCTTGTACCTTAATTCACCTTTTTCCAGGGGTCTCACTCAGTGGAGGCGAATAAGTGGTTATAGAGATCACTCTGGCTTACAATTGAGAATATCTACAAGTCTTTCCAGAATGGAAGTCTTAATATCATGTTTGTTTATCTAGCTCTTTTGTGTGCATGGAGGTCTTTAGCCATTTTTATCCATCCTATTATGTAAACTTAGAGAAATTTTGTCCTGTGATGGGAGTGAGGACACAACACTCAGCAGCTTCTGGGACGTTCTATCTGCTGAATACCTGGAACCCTTTTACTTAAGGGAAACCAACACAAAGAAAACAGGCTGTTTTGCTAAAAAGAGTATCACAAGAAACTGGATTCATTAAATTTCTCCATGCTGTAACAGAATACCTGGCAAGAAGCAACTTAAGGGATGAATGGTTTATTTTGGCTTGTGCTTTCAGGGGATATAGCCCAACTTGGTGAGGAAGGTATGGTGGCCGAACTGTTATGTAGGGGTCACATTGTATCTGTAGTGAGGCCATCTGCAATGACTCACTTCCTCCAGCCAAGCTCCACTTCCTAAAGGTTCTACAATGGTCCAAACCAGTGTCACCAACTAGGAACCAAGTATTCAAAGATATGAGCCTGTGAGGGATATTTTATATTCAAATGACAACAGAAAGAGAATAGCCTTGGGGGCTTCCTTCCACCACAGTATGAATGCAAGCTGAGACTGTCTTCTTATAGAGGCTGGCTTCCTGGTACCCTGGTGGTAGGACACAGTGAATTGTCACACTGTCTCTTCCTTACCCAGTGACCCAGCTGAATCAGCTCTCCAAATTTCTCTCCCGAAGACTATGGCTAAAACTGAAATGGTCAGTCTTGCATAGGATCAAAGATTAGGTTTTGAAATTAAATAGAGATATCAATGATTTAGAAGGATCAAAGACAGGATAGAAGAAGATTTTGTTGAACTATAAGATATATTTATCACATAATCATTATTTTTTGGAAAATGCCACAACTCTGCTATGAAAATATATGTATGTGTGTGCATATACATGTATGTATGTATGTGTATATGCGTGTGTGTCTACATGGCTCCATTTCTAAAAGACTCACCAGTGTTTTTCTCTAATAAATCCTAATATATATTGAATTACCTGGGAATGACAGACATTCATGTTTTATTTTCTCATTACTATAGTCAGTAGCACTGAAGTGATGGTGGCTTGATAGGTTTGGACTCCTCAATCTTTGAGTTCCCTCAAGTTCAGAAGTTTTCAAAATTCAGAAGTGTAGTGAATTTGGGCTGTGATTGCTCTTCTGTTTGGGCATGAGAGATGGAAGAGACAGAAATACTTTCTATAAACTTATTAAAATGTTTCTGATGTTTCCTGTATGACTGAGTGGTTCAAACATTTAAGTTGTCTTTACAGTGAAGTTTTTCTTCATTGGAGGGAAGAAAGTTAAAATGCTTCAGGAACTTTGGCTGCTCTGTGCAGCACTTAACACAGAAGTGAGAAGGTACTCTGGATACATTTGTTGATTAAGTGATTGAAAAGCCAGCTCTAATTTGCTGCTCCACTCCCTCCTATATTAATAAAAACAAACGTCATCCTGGCACACCGACTGTAATCTGGAAATGGGTTTTAGAAATCCACTCTACTGAATAAATGAAGCATTATAGCCCATTATTGCTGAGGTCAAGAAGCTATGTTAGGCTAGATGGAGGTGAGAACCGAGGGAATGGGGGGGCAGTTAACCATTTCAACATGTTGATAGAGAAGGAATTTTAGCATCTACATTTTCGTCTGCCTGATGTTCTTACTAACAGACTAAAAAAATAATAATGTCTGAAAATTGTCAAGAACTGTGAGGGGTTGAGATTCTTTTTTTTCTATTTGTAAGTGAATGCATTAGCCTGCTAGTTTCACAGATACTTTTTGTAGAATGCACATGACTCCTGGGTCAGATACACAGGACTTTATTACTCAGAGTACTAGAAACAGCCAGAGTATCAGAACTGTGTGTATATGATAGTTTGCTGAACCCCATTGTCCTTAGGGGAGATGAAGACAGCCAGAAGGTATCTATGTGACAATAGAGGAACTTGGAAAGTTGGAGACGCCAAGCCTATATAATGTATGTTAATTTAAGTATGTCTGCTCTCAGTCTAGGAGTAAATACTCTATCTTTTGAGATTGCTTTTTATCTTTTTCAAGGAAATCCTTGATAAACAGAGAAAGTCAGGGCTTCTGCTGTAAGAGATGTGGAAAGTAAGTCTGATAGGAAGTTGCTGTCATGCAGCAGACCTCTAGATGCACATCACCTCTGAATCTGATTGTACTCTCTGGCTCTCTCCTGTCATTCATCTAAACTAGAGTCGAGTTGCTCTCAATACCTCCAGTTTCTGCTCTTATACTGAGCTTGGGGTTACTATGAATATCTTTATTTTTCTGAAACCTGTTCTTGGAGGAGTCCTAGAGACCTTTGCAATAAAGAAAGTGGCAATGGGGCCTGAGAGATTGCTTAGTGGTTAAGGCACTTATCTGAAAAGCCTAAGGACCCAGGTTCAATTCCCTAGGATCCATGAAAGCCAGATGCACAACGTGGCACATGCTGGAGTTTGTTTGCAGTGACTGGAGATGCTGGTGTGCCCATTCTCTCTCTGTCTCTTTCCCTGTTGGCAAGAGTGAAGGGAAATAGGAACACTCATTTACTGTTGGTGGGAATGCAAGCTGGTACAATCACTGTGGAAATGAATATGGAGACTTCTGAAAAGGATGAATATTGAGTTACCAATAAGACTTGTTCTTTTTTTTTTCAGACTTTTTATTTTCTTACTAGGAATTTACCCTAAAAGCTACACATCTCAGTTCAGAGATATTTTCTCAACCACATTTATAACTGCTCAATTCACAATAGCTAAAAACTGGAATCAACCCAGGTGCCCATCATTGGATGAATGGATAACCAAGATGTGATATATGTACAGGATGGAATTCTACTCAGCAGTAAGAAATAATGACACATTGAAATTTGTAGAAAAAATGGTTGAACTTGGAACAGATCATTCTAAGTAAATTCACACAATCACAGAAAGACAACCATTGCATGATCTCACTCACTCATCTGCAGTTCCTAAGTTGATCAGCCCAAGTTGCTGACATAACTTAATAGTATCTTGAGGCTTGGACAATAGGGAGGGTAGGACTTGGGGTAAGGGAAAGGGTAGGGCAGTGCCACAAAACTGAATCCAAATTGAACAGGTACCATAGAATCCTATATTCTGGAAGTCAGACTAAAAGGTGGAACCCTCAAGAGAACCTTAGGAGGGCCACCTGAATCGAATCACCCTGGAGAGGGTGAGAAAAATAATCTAACCTCAAATTTCTCCTGTTTCTCTTTCTTCCTGTCTTTTTATTTTTACTTTTCCTTTGGTTCTGATCTGTAATTCCCTCTACCAAGATGTGGCCTACATCCACAATGAGCTGTTGATCAGAGAGAATTACTAGATCTCCCAAAACAAACAAGACAGACTTCTGTCTGAGCACTTGATTTAGAACCAGAGGTTAATGGTAAGAGTTTATGCTGAAGACACCAAATGCTGTTGGTACAGACCATGGAGAGACCTGGTTGGAATTCAGAGGAGAGCCAGTCCCCAGGCAATTAGCCCTAGTGCTGGAAGGTGTTACATGAGCTTCCAGGGAATAGTGGCCAACATCTGTTCAAGCAACTCAAAGTATAAGCAACTCAAAAGCAAACATCCAGACATGATGCTCACACAAGTGCAATAGGGGCACACAGCTATGGTGGGTAATCAACTGTTCTTGGATTGGTTAATAGATCTGCTCAATGGAAAGGAAACCATACTTGGAACTGGGAACAAGTCAGAATCATATCCACATAGTGATTCTGCTTTCCATTGTCAAGCTCCCACTAACCTTAGGCTATAATAGGGTCTACCCCCTATTAATTCTCTCTAAATCAATAATGGTTATCCCATGTAACCAGTGCTGACTTTGTTCTCTGTTGGAAAATTTGCTACTCTTTTTCAGATGGGAGCTGGACCTGAGGAGATAAACAACCCTGTGTACTCTACCCCAGCCCCAGCTGAAACCACAAGGAATTGGGGTCATGAACTAGAGAGCTGTTTTTTCAGGGAATCTGATATCAGCACAAGGGTGAAGGAGATAGATACTGAGGACACTCAACAATTATCAAACCAGAGATCCAGAGGCTCCTGAATACCCATCACTGAGGTAGACTTAAAATGCTCCAGCATGGCTGAGGGAATTTTGTGGAAGAGGAGGCAGAAAGATTGTTAAAGTCACAAGCTGGGACATTTTGCACAGAAACATTCCTTCCCCTCCTGCATAATGCATGACCCACACAGTCCCCATGCACTTGACCCACATCCCCAATGAGGAAGACCTCTTCAGAAAAGGGACAGGGGGGTGGGAAATGATGGTACCAATATGTGTTGTTTACATGCAAAATATGTCCATATCTAATAAAAATAGAAATAAACACACAAAAATTATTTTAAAAAGAAAGTAGTAATGCAAATAAGTCTGATGAAAAGAAGTAACTTAAGTGAGAGCAATAGTAATCCCTGATTGACCTAGGTCTGTGAGGGAGACAATAAATAGGAGAGGGAAAATACAACATGGCAGACTGTAGGCAACAAAAGAAAAGCCAGTAAGGCAAATTAAAAAAAAAAAAAAAAAAGAGTGAGAAGGCAAGACATATCCTATTCCTTCTTTTTTTAATGTTTTCTTTTTTTTTAATTTAATTTATTAGTTTTCTTTTCAGTAAATACAGGCAGTTTGGTACCATTATTTAGGCTCATCTGTGATCTACCACCTCCCATTAGACTCTCCTTGTTGATGAAAATGGGTTGTGCATTGTGGAGTTAGCTCCCAGTTATTGGTATGATAAATGTCTCTGCAAATCATGACCCAACATGTGACTCTGACATTCTTTCTGCCTCCTCTTCTGCAAAATTTCCCTGAGCCATGTCGGGTTCATTTTTGGTCTGCTTTGGTGCTGAGGTGTTGGGGGCCTCTGAGGCTCTGGCTCTCTGATTTGGTAGGAGTTGATTTTTCTCTGCATTGGTCTCCTTATCCTATTCCTTCTTATAAGGAGGTTATATACTATGGAGGATGAGAACAGCAGAGAATAGTCATCTGACAGGTTGGTAACCACTGCAGGTAAATACAACGTGAAAGAGAGTAGAGACAAAAAGGAAAAACAATCAGGAAAGGTGAGAAATGCACTTTAAAGTTCAAATCTGAGTACATTACTTAAATTTTCTCTTGAATATTTTTAATCTGCATTTTCAATAGAATCAGGGACCGTGTTTAGCATCTATTTATGGAAAGCAAAGCAGTGAGTCATAGCACACTGGTAAGGCTAAGGCCCCAGAGGAAACTCTGTGGGCAGTGAAGAAACAAGCTTTCATCCCCTGAACTAGCTGCAGAAGATAAGCATTCTTTTTTAAGTTCTCTGTTTAGTATAGTGAACAGTTTAAAGGAAACTTGAGGAAAACATGTTATGTAAGAGTAAAAAGTGAATATTGGATGGCTACAGCTTACAGAGAAATTTAAATCAATGAGATTGTTGTTAAAGGGAATGTGTGATAATGGGGACTTCACTGGATCCACCAGACTTTACAAGTAGCTCCTCATAAAGGTTCTCCACAAGATACCTTCTTGATTGACCTTCTTAATCTCACCATCCACACAAGGATTTGCTCACTCTCCTTCACAGCATTGTAGATACTGCTGTGAAGGTCTAGCAACTTGCCCTCAACCGGACTATCTAAGTCAGATTCTGCTCCCCAGTGCTTAACTATACTAGTAAAATAATGTGGAAGAGTGAGGGCAGAATCTTGCCATTTCTTTCCTTCACTCTCTCTTTTGCTCCAACTATACTTTCAAAGAAACTTGTAAACATTATGGAAGATAGCTGTTTTCCCACAGGATCACAGGACTCCACTCAAGCAACCCTTTCTTTGAAAAACTTAGGAAACTAGAGGCTGAGTCAAATAAAAACATGTGATTGAAGGATGTGTTAGGCTATTGGGAGGTGGTGGGAAGAACACCTTAGGATTTTTAATGTACTGTAGTCTTTTGTGAAAAGCAGGCAAGGAGCTTGCTGAAGAATCTTCCCTCAACAATTATCTGTTGGGATTCTTACTCCCTGATTTTTTTTCTACTTTCATGGGTATGTGTGCATGTACGTGCATGTGTATGCACCAGCGAGTTTCATTAGGGACATTAATAGGAGCTAGGACACCATACCAGTGGCTATACCACTAAAGAAAAATGTCTCTCCCTCCCCTAGTAATCATTAACTGCCAATAGCTGCTCAGGGAGGATTTGGCCCTACAAACTTCTCCTTCATCCATGACAGAATGTTGATGGGCTCAGTCTTGTGCAAATCTTGTGCAGTTCACCACAGCTGCTGTGAGTTCATGAGTGCAATGGCCATGTCATGCTGACAAGTCAGTGTTCCACAGCACTTACCTAACTTCTCATAACTCATAAATTCTTTCCACTTCCTCTTCCATGGTTATTCCTGAGCTTTAGGACTGGACACGCTACAATCACTTATTCTCAGCACTCTCACCAGATATAGGAGTCTTCACAGTCATCGCCACCCATTGCAGAATCTGACACTTTTAATAAGCAGCTGAATTTCCTCATGAACTTTTGTGTCTTTTCCTCCTCATTGAAGTGAAGTAATCTAGTGTATTGGAAATTTGGGAATGAGGTCCAGCTTTCCTGTAAAGCAGCTGCATTGTCATGCACACTAGTCCCAGAATCCATGCTGAGGATGAGATAATAGTTATAAGGTTAAGTCCTAGATGGGTGAAATTAACCATAGTTATTATATGAGCCGCTTCCTAAATCTGTTTTCCTTTCCTACAGAGATGATGACTTAAATTAGCTTTGACCAGAAAAGAAATTCTACATAATTTTCTTTTATCTCCAACTACCATTATTCCTCCTACCCCCAGTGCTCTGATTTGGCAAAGTAGCCTCCTTCTTCCTTTGTGTCCTCCTGTAGAGAGTGAATACTTTAAATCTCATGCAGCATTGTTCAAGTGTTACTATCCACTCTTGCTTTCTCTGTATATTGATCCTGTAAATGTCGCCTCTTTCAGGTTGGAAATCTCTTGGGGCTCAGCATGAGTATTGTGAATTGTGTCTGCCAAAGTGACAAGCACATAGCTGTTGAATAATGCTCTGTGCTAACTTGAAGACAAAGCCAGTGGCCTTCTTTACAGCTTAATAAGAGTCAAGGTGGTGGTGTGTTTTCCTCCTGACATTCCTAAGAGAGGTCTCATGCATTAAAAATTAAGAAGAGAGAAAGAAATAAAAAAAAAAAAGTGGGAAAATGTCCTAGTCTTGCCCTTTCAGATGTGTAGAGAGCATTTCCATCATTATGTGAAATTCAACATGCTTTAAACCAGACTCTCCATTTTCCCTCTTTAAGTGGTGTTCCCTGATTAGCGTTCTTATTTCAGATTGATTCTCATAGCTTCCTAAGCACAAAACCCCTGAGTCATTTATTACTGCTGCCTCTTCCACACACTCATATCCAATCAGTAATCAAGTCCTGTTGTTTCTGCCTTCACAAAATAATTTTCACATCTTTCTCTTTCAGTTACCATGGATACCATCGACTCTCCCCTGGCCCCCACTTTTTTTTTGCCTCACGCCTGGACAACTATAGTAGCTTCCCACATCTCTAAGTGCCACTCTAACCTGCATACAGCTGCTGCCATGAAGAACACAACCCAAATTACAACAGCCAGGTTCTCAATAGCAGATTTGCTATAAACAAAGGCCTTGCTATAGGGAAAGGGCTGCATAACTAGGAGTTTCCGGGAAGTACTAAAGAGGTGAATGACTTACATATCATCCTCTGCTTGCTCTGATATTCTGCTTGCACACTTCTCAGCTGGCATTGGGGGATGAGCCTTTGTTTATAGCAAATCTACTATTGAGTACCTGGCTTAAGGCTCCTATCCAGGGATATGACATAGCAAAAAACAAGATTGTTCCAGCAGCAGCCATTCCCCTCTCATCTGGTCTCTTTTAGATCTCTTCGTCTGACCATTATGTTTGAAATCATTTCTTTTCACTTCCTTCTTACTCTTTAGGAAAGAGCACATCCTTGTATGTCATAATTCTTTTCTTTAAAATTTTTTTTTGTTTTATTATTTTTAATTATTTATTTGAGAGTGACAGAGAGAAGGAGGGAGAGAGAGAGGGAGAGAGAGAGAGAGAATCCAGGGCCTCAGGCCACTGCAAACGAACTCCAGATGTCTGCGCCCCCTTGTGCATCTGGCTAACGTGGGTCCTGGGAAATTGAGCCTCAAACCGGGGTCCTTAGGCTTCACAGGCAAGCGCTTAACCACTAAGCCATCTCTCCAGCTCTCATAATACTTTTCTATAAATCTAGAAGTTAAGATAAATTTTGTTTCTAATTCTAAATTTTACTGATGAGAAAGGAGCTATTACATTTTAGAAATAAGTTGATTGCTAAGCAAACCTGGCTTATATATAACTATAGTTTTGCAATGGGCTTTAAGAGCCTCTCTTACAAATTCATAGCTTAATATTCATATTCCTTGCATTCTAGGCACAGCAAAATCCTCCTAAGGCAAATAATAAGCAGAGTTTAGTAGAATATTATCTAATGTAATATGAGATGATAGGAAATCATAACTAATAAAATATTATTCAGTGTTACATTAGCATACTGTATTATAATCACTGCCTCTCTCTTCTGTCTTTCCTACTAAACTAAAAGTCTCCTGTACACATATGTGACATTCAACTTTGAGTCTTCATATGAGGCTAAGTTATGGATAGCTTTCATTTCTTCCTGGCCCAATGGCAAAGACAAATAGGGGATTTAGTAGTGTAACTTCATATCCCCAGACAGGAAATAGTACATATGGGGTAGAGAGGATAGACAAGCATCATTCTGGAAACTTTTGGGATCCTAAGCAAATGAATCTTACCAAGATTGACCAGACAAGACTTCTCAGTACTGTCAGTAGGTCTTCATAATGGCCAAAAATAGACATTTTCTTTTTTTTTTTTTTTTTGCCTGCTAAGGAGATAAAAATGAAATCTCTTTCTCTAGAGCTGCCCAAAATTGGTGCTGACTCTTCCAGATAATCCCAGGCATGCAAAAATTGAGGTATTCTTATGTAAGTCATAAGGATAGTGTGACAGTTATCAACTGTTAAACTCATAGGACATGCCAGCGCCAGTCAAGAAGCTTTACATATGCTGATATATTTAATCCTTACCAGGGAACAATACACTGGCTTCTGTTATCATCTGTATTTCATGTAGGAGAAAATGCAAAGGGGTTACTCAACCAGTCAGAAGCAGAGCTAGGAAGGGAACATAGGGAATATCACTCAGTCCCAATGTTATGTGGTTGTAATCTATCTGAAAATCCCACTCAGACAATTCCAACAGAATATTTGTGTCTAGATTCAAAATGTTGCATTAGAACCAAGCTGGGTAGCCTATTTCCCATTTCTAGCTTGCAGCCTTCAACAAATATGTTGACTAAAGGAAGAAAAATTGATCTCAAGAAGCAGAATATACAAGGATGGGTCAAAAGGAAATTTATCTAGAGGAAAATGTCCTGGGGAAATCTACTAATGAAAAAGTCATAGAAAATTTACTTTCATAATCTAAATAGTTTTAAATAAAAAATGGCTTTACTTAAAGTAATACTTTAACTAAAAGCCTCCTAAGGCCATAGGATAGATGAACTAGGCCAAAGAGATGCTACGGAAGTGGAATTTGCAATGGGTGCTCAGCATCTTCAATGCTTCCTTCCACTTCCTGAGCCCCATCCACCCCATGAAACATTTGACACCTTGCTGTACTTCTGCGTATTAGAATTTTTATTACTTTCCACTGTAAAACTAAAACATTTTAAGAGTGATAAAAGTAACACTAACTTTTCAAAGTATGTTTTGGCACTTGGTTTATGATATTTTATTTGAACACACCAACACAAGCATGAGGACATCTAGGAAAATGGCTCTACCTTACTAGATCAAGTATGCACATCAGTTTTGATTGGGAAGAAAAAGAAGGGAAAAAATCATAGACTTAAAAAAAATATATGCTTTAGCTTTTACACATTTACCACATCTAGATATAGTGATTAAATTTTCTAAAATAAAATTTTGATGTTGAACATTGTGTAGAGGAGTCATTTAAAATCCACACTGTACACAGCTCAGTATTTGTAGTGGCAGCATTGTGCAATAGAGGCAAAAAGACCTGGTTTTGAGTCCTGATTCCATATCTATAGGCTTGGAGTAAATTAATTGACTTCTTGTGGCGGTTTGATTCATGTGTCCCCCATAAACTTACGTGTTGTGAATGCTAGGTTCCCAGCTGATGGTGATTTGGGAATTATCGCCTCCTGCAGGCAGTGGATTGTTGGGGGTTGGCTTATCGGTATTATGGCCAGTTACCCCTTGACAGTGTTTGGCACACATTCCTCTTGCTGTTGCTCACCTGATGTTTGTGAGGAGGTGATGTCCACCCTGTGCTCATGGCATCCTTTTTTTCTGCTATCTTGGAGCTTCCCCTCAAGTCTGTAAGCCAAAATAAACCTTTTTCTTCCCACAAGTTGCTCTTGGTTGGACGACTTCTGCTAGCAATGCGAACATGACTGCAACATTTCTCTAGGTCTCTGCTTATCTAAAAATATGGGGACGTTTATTGTATTTATATCTCTCTGAATGTTGTAGGCATTTTGTAAATATAAATTCAATCACAAAGGCAAAGTGGCATAGTGCTCACTATATAGTAAATATAAGCTATTATTATTATTATTATTATTAATGATAGGTTGGCAAAATACCTTTGTGTTGGCATAACTTTCTAAATAGAATTAGCTTCTAATGAGCAATGTGTAAAGGACAGTTTATTCCTGCCTACACATTACAGGGGAGTTATCACAATAGAAGAAATGAGAGTAATGGAATACGTGTGGTATGAAAGCAAGAGGGCAGGGAGGATAAGGAAAAATAAAAGAGAAAGACGATGAAAAAGAACAAAATGTAACTCCTGAGGAAGTGGCGGCATGAATATGAGTGCTGCTCTTACTGCTAGCCAGAGAAGCTTCTCTATGGAGATGGTGAAGACATGGGTGTGACTCAAAATTCAACAAAGAAAAATAAGAGGATGTGGAGTGCTCAACACTAAATGGTATTTCTGCCATACCCTCCAAAACTCAGGGAACATTGCAGAAGAAAGGGCAGAAGGGCTCTAAGAGCCACAGGGTGCATAGGCATACATTAGGAGGCGGTTCTACTGGCATAAACTGACTGGTGTATTTAAGACCCCACAGTGGTGACTGATACCCACACAAAGCCAGCACCATTCTGAGATTTTCAACAAATTGACACGGAGGATGGAGGGTGGAGGACAAACAGGAGACAACAAAACAGAGGCAAGACTACTTTGAAAGAGGGAAGTCCTTAGGGAATGGAGGCAGAGGTCAAGGGAAAACAACAGGATAAAAGGGTGGGAACATGGTCAAATCCCTGCACGTTTGGGCTGGAGAGGTGGTTTAGCGGTTTAGCGGTTAAGCGCTTGCTTGTGAAGCCTAAGGACCCAGGTTAGTGGCTTGATTCTCCAGGACCCACATTAGCTAGATGCACAAGGGGGCACACACATCCGGAGTTCATTTGCAGTGGTTGGAGGCCCTGGCATGCCCGTTCTCTTTCTCTCTTTCTCTCTCTCCCTCTTTCTCTGCCTGTTGCTCTCAAATAAATAAGTAAAAATAAAAAAAATTAAAAAATCAGTGCATGTTCATATATTAAAGTTCTTAGCTACAGTGAGACCCTACTGTTGCAGTCCAGTTCTCATTGCTGGTAGAAAGCACCCAACCAAGAGCAGCTTCTGGGAAAAAGAGATTTATTTTGGCTTACAGGCTCAAGGGGAAGCTCCACAATGGCAGGGGAAAATGATGGCATGAGCAGAGGGTGGACATCACCCCCTGGCCAACATAAGGTGGACAACAGCAACAGGAGGGTGTGCCAAACACTGGCAAGGGGAAACTGGCTTTAATACCCATAAGCCAGCCCCCAACAATACACTCCCTCCAGGAGGCATTAATTCCCAAATCTCCATCAGCTGGGAACCTAGCATTCAGAACACCTAAGTTTATGGGAAACACCTGAATCAAACCACCACACCTACCTTAAAATTAAACGAAACAAAACAAACAAACAAACAAAAACCCCAAAAAACAAAACAAAAAATAAATGAAACAAATAAACAAACAAAAAACCTACTTAGGGCTGAAGAGGTAGCTCAGTGGTTAAGGCACCTACAAATCCTAATGGCCTGGATTCGATTCCCTAGTACCTATGTAAAGCCAGATGTGCAAAGTGGCACATGCGTGTGGAGTTTGTTTTGCAGGGGCAAAAGGCTCTGATGTGTCTATTCTCTCTTTCTCCTTTCAAATAATAAATAAAATCATAAAAATGTTCTCATTAAAAATTATTTCTGAGAAAAAATGACAGTAGATATGGAAGATGGGGTGGATTTGGAGAGATGTAGTGGTGCAGTTGCTTAGGATCAGGAAACCGCTGGATTTTTGCGGGAGTTGTGAGAAGTGAAAACATGTATGGACAGCACTTTCCCCTTCAAGTCTGAGAGCATTTAGAAGAGGGTTCTCAACAAGATGGCAGACACAAGAGAAAGTTCCAACTTGGTAATCAAAGAATGATTTTTGCATACTGAATTTGAAGATAATCCTTTTGCATACTAAGTGGAGATGTGCCCCACACAGTTGTACATATCGATTTGGAATTTAGTCAAAAACTTATATCAGAGAAATATCCTTGCCAGCCATACAGTTATAAGTAAGAGTTGAAGTTGTGAATGGGCATGGAATTCTCTTAGGGCAGTGCATGGAGCAGGATACCTAGGATAAATGAGAGACCAATGGAGGAGACCACACTTGATTGTGAGCTTGAGACAGTAGGGCCTATCAAGGAAGTGGTAAGAGAGAAACCAGGAAGACATTAGCTTACAGAACCCAGAGAAGGGAATAGATGCATAAAGGATAAAGTAGTCAGGAGCATCAAGTGCCTCCCAAAGTAGAGAGGAAGGACTTAGAAAGTCACATGACTGGCAATTGAAGGAGGTAGAACCTATGGAAGAGCTAAAGTAGATGTTGAAATCAACCGACTGGCTGTAAGGAAAGACGTGTTAACTAATGGAAAGCGGGCCGGGGGAGGGGGGAATTGGAGGGAAAAGAAGGAACTTAATGACTTCAAATAACCATTTGTTATCTTACAAATTAGTATACGACTTCCCTGGGCTCTCTGCTTAGGAAATTTGTATAGGTTGAGGGTCTTGGTCTACAGAATCCATACACATCATACTTCCTTCATGTTATTAGCAGAATTCAGTTTCTTGTGTTTCCTTATGTTTATTGACTTGGGGTACTGATATCTGGATCTCCTCATGGGGATCTTCCATTTTCAAAAAAACAAAACACACAATTTTTTTGGGGGGGGGGCTTCAATTTTCTCTGACTTGATTTTAGCTGCAAAACATTTAAACTTTTTTTTTTTTTTTTTGGCGGGGGGTGGTGGTTATGGTAGGCTCTTGCTCTAGCTCAGGCTGACCTGAAATTCACTCTGCAGTTTCAGTCTGGCCTTCAGCTCACAGTGATCCTCTTACCTCTGTCTCCCAAATGTTGGGATTAAAGGTGTGTACCAACATTTATGGCTCATTTAAACTTTTAATTGTGGTTTAGCAGAATATAAATCTTACCATCTTAGCAATTTTTAAGTGTGTAGTTCAGTAGTGTTAACTATATGAACATTGTTGTGAAACTATCTCGAGAACTGTTTTATCTTGCAAAACTGAAACTCTATACCCATTAAATAACAACTCTCCATTTCCTTCTTCCCATACTTCCTGGAAACCACCTTCTACTTTTATATTCTATGTATCTCATGGAAACAGGATCATCCACTATCTGTCCTTCTGTGATTGTCTTTTGAAAATTATTTCACTATTTAATCATTTAAAATTATCTCCAGTTTTATCCATACTATAGCATGTGTCATAGCTTCTTAGCAAGCTAATTTCTTAAAAAATGTTTTATTTATTTATTGCAAACAGAAAGACAGAGAGAGACAATGGACACACAAGGGCCTCTAACTACTGCAACCAAACTCCAGATGCATGTTCCACTCCATGCATCTGGCTTTATGTGGGTACTGGGGAGTTGAATACTGGCTGTAAGGCTTTGCAAGCACCTTAACTGCTGAGCCATATCTTCAGTGCTGGATGTGAATTTTTTTTGGGGGGGTTTAGAGGTAGGGTCTCACTCTAGCCCAGGCTGACCCGGAATTCACTATGGAGTCTCAGGGTGGCCTCAAACTCATGGCATTCCTCCTACCTCTGCCACCAGAGTGCTGGGGTTAAAGACGTGCACCACCACGCCTGGCTGGAATGTGAATTTTTAAGATGCAAAAGATGAAAAATATAGACATATGTGATAACTGTAAATAAATCATCCTATGTATTGAAACTGGACAGATTCTACATGAAACTCTATACCTGAGTCATTTATTTGTTCACAAGATTTTTGTGCTTTCAACCTTCCAAATGAAAAAATAAATATACAAGTATACCTGGGGATAAGTAAACCTTTAAACATCAAAGGGTTGTTTAGTTAGCTACAGATAGCAATCAAGACCCTGTCAAGAATGGAGAATGGGAAGGCAACTAAGTGCTTTTAAAGGGAAATGAAGAGTCCCTGGAGGGGATGAAGTGGAAGTGAAAGGTGATAAAAAGGTCCCAATGTGATCAGAAGTTATCCTTCTTATGAATCCTACCCAAGTCACCTAGATTGCCTTAGAAAGTATGTTGAGACCTTTATAAGACAGAAGTGTGATTTCCTTGAGTTTGGCTTGAGTGGGCATTATTTCTGTTTGCATTTCAAGAAGGTAGTATTGCAAAGGGAGAGAGCCCAGAAGGGTCCCAGTGATTAGAAAACCAGGTGGAAACTTTCATGATGAGCAGATTATTAGAAATAGAGAATGGCATATGCCTGTGTTTGAAAACTAGGGTGGCACTTTGCAAGGGTACATCCCTTAGGAGCATTCTAGAGCATTCAAATATTTTCAGCCAGGATCCTTCCTCTAGTCTAAGCCTCTTATCTAATGTATATTCAGTGGTCTACTTGACATCTCTATTTAGATGACTAAAAGGAATCTCAAAGCGAACATTTCCAACACTGAACTTAATTCCCATTCCTTTCTAAATCTTTGCCTCTCCTAGTCTTCCTAAGTTCCCATAGTCTTGCCATTATTAATACAGTTGCTTAGGCAAAATACTCTAAACCTTTTTCCTTTGTTTTATGCAGTTTGTCACTAAATTCTAGTAGTTCTGTCCTGAAAGATATTGGCTTCCTCCCATTGTCTCTTCACCACCCAATTCAAACATTACCATCTCTAACCTGAACTACTGCAATCATTCATTACTGGTGTTTCTCCCTCATTTTTGCCAGTTCTCTACCATAGGGATTGGGTTCTGATAACCTCTCTGCTCTCATCTAATTCTTCTCTCTTGCCACTTATTTATTTTTATTTATTTATGACAGAGAGAGACAGAGAGAGAGAGAGAGAGAGAGAGAGAGAGAGGGAGGGAGAGAGAGGGAGAGAATGGGCATGTCAGGGACTCCAGCTGCTACAAATGAACTCCAGACACATGTGCCACCTTGTGCATCTAGCCTATGTCCATCCTATGGAATCAAATTTGGGTCCTTTGGCTATTCAGACAAGTGCTTTAAGTGATAAGCCATCTCTCCAATCCCCTCCCTGCTTCCTTTCTATTGCTCAAACCACCCAATTTTGTTCTTACCTTATGCTATTCCTTTTCCTAGAACTTGCTTCCTCCAGATCTCGCCATTTCTGTCTCCTATGGATATCTCTGACCTCAGCTCAAATGTTCTGTACTTAGAAAGGGTACCCCTGGTTATCTAACTTAAAGAAATCTTTCACACCTGTTATTCTATGCTATGCCATCTTCTCTTATATTTCTTCAAAGATCTTTCCTCTCTCTGGAGTGATCTGATTTATTTATATGTCTGTTATCTTTCTTTTCCCACTAGAGTACAAACTCCAAGGGGGAAAAGGAAAAAGGTCTCATCTGTCTAACAGCTGAATTCCTTGGCTATAGAGTAGTGTCTGGTACAAGGCAGATGCTCAATAATTAGGGTCTGACCAAGTAGTGGACTCCTTTCTAAACATTTTGATTGAAAATTGTAGGTGAATGAGGCAGGTGGCAACCAGAAAGCCTTAGTCTCAGAATGGATTTCTGCTCTCGTGAGGTAATAAAAAAAAAAAGCAAAAAAACTTTTTTGTTTTGTTTTGTTTTCAATGCATTAACAGTAACAGTTCATGATTCTTCTGGCTGCAAGGCAAGCATGTTTGAAGGTGAAAACAATGTGGTGTTGATCTCCTTTCCTGGCTTCACAAAGAACCAGGATGATGAAATCAGTGATTTCAAAATGAGTCACTGGAAACAAGTGGTTTTCAAAGCATACACCTTGAAGTTTAAAACAGGTGACAGTGGGGGAAGAAGAAAACAGTGGCAATAGTTTAGTCTTTGTAAAGTTTTTGGCAGTTCATAGTTGGTCTATCAGTTAAAATGTGTGTGCTAAGCCATGGTCTAAGGCACCTCAACAAATGAATGGCACTAGTTACTCATAGCTGGCTGTTTTCCTGATAGGTGATGTTTAACTTTTAATTGCTATAACTGACTTTTTGAAACTGGAAAATGTTATAAAAGATTTTCCCTTCATTAAAGGAAGCAGAGGGGAAAAAAAACAACAACATAGGCTTCATAGCAGGATAGAGCTGGGCTGTGTCCAAGTTCTGCAACTAAAAAACTTTGGTCATGTTAACATTTAACTGTACCAAGCTGCGGGTGTTTCACCTGTGCAAGGGGACTAATGAGAGCTCCTAATGCACTGCAGGAATGAAACTGTGAAAGCATCATTATACAAAATGGGAACTTCTTATACAAAATGGGAACTTCATAGATGACAAGTATTATGAATGCAGCTAGTAAAATATAGTCCTTAATGACATCAAACATCTATCCTTTCCCAGGCCTCACTGTCAACATTAGGAACAGCTCATTTCTGTGATGTCTTGTTAACATAGCTGTAGTGGCACATGGTATGAAATATGAGCTAAATATTTGTCAGTACCCCTAGCAGCAGTTAGACTGCAGTCTTCTGACACATAAATGAAATCAGGCTATTCTGAGTCATTTGTGAAAATCAAATGAAACCTGGCCAAATTTGTGACTTCCAAGGTAGCCACACCCACCAGTCCTTCAAAAAAAAAAAAAAAAAAACCAGTCATTTCAAGGCTACTTTCTCACAAATGTGTTTCTGATCCTCCAAAACTGCCCTTATGTGTTGTCTGACAGGCTGGAAGGCAAAGTGTTTGAAGTTTCTTCCATGAAAAACTGGACTCAAGAGTTGGTCCACTGAGAAAGGATGTTGTGATGAAAATATACCTAGGCATTATATTCACAGCTCTCAGTGACATCCTCCAGCCCATAAATTGTCCTAAAGCAAGGGGAAAACATCTATTTTGTTCAAAATAATGTTTCTTCAATAATTAGACTATACTTTTCTTTAATATACCATCTATGGGCAGGAAATTTATTTCTGAAAAGTACATCTGATAAAACGCTGCTATAAGAAAATGCTGCATTTCCTAAAAAAAATAGAAACAAGACTTCCAGTGTTGTCTCTGGAAGGAAAAGCTCCTGGAGGGAAGAAAATGAAGTGTGTCTGCTCTGAAACTTCCTTCCTTTACAAGGTAGCAGGTCTCTGGGGATATTTTAAAACTTTGGGACACTTGAAGAAACACATTATAATTGCTATCATTATATTGCTAACTTCTTTCTTTTTTCCTTTAAAATGTAAATTTTGGAGATCACACAGTTTTTCATTCATTTGTAGAGATATATTATATTTTGCTTTTAAAAATATTTATTTATTTAAGAGGGAGAAAAAGAGGCAGAGAGAGAGATTGTGAGAGAGAAAGAGAGAAAAAGAAAGAATGGGCATGCTAGGGCCTCTAGCCCCTGCAAATAAACTCCAGATGCATGTGCCACCTTGTGAATCTGTCTTATGTGGGTACTGGGGAATTGAATCTGGGTCTTTAGGTATTGCAAGCAAGTGCCTTAACCACTAAGCAATCTCTCCAGCCCATGGATAGTAAAGCTTGGATTAGAGAATATATATACTGGATTGATTTTGCTGGCTTGAGCTGCAAATCACTCTCATAGGGATTCTTATTTAATTCTACTTTAACTTCCACATAGGAAGCATAGAGGTCAGGGTGTTCTTGTTCTTCTTTCTAAGGCCCAAGCAAAATCAAACGGAATGAAATTGCACTAACTGCTTTTTGAGAAAAACAGGAAACTAAATATGAAAAGAAGGAACTCTTCAAGTACAAAGATTCTAAAGGACATCTAACTTGCTACAGAGTACAATACACATTGGCCCATTGCACCTGTGCTCCAGTGATTACAGAAATGATGCACAGAAATCTTCAACTTTCTAGAACTTGGCTTAACTAATTGAAGTTGATAATTAGTTTTTAAAATGTGTCATCCAAAAGTTCTTTGTTAGTAATCTATGTCCCTCAAAGCTCAAGCCAGCAAAGACAGACAGACACTGACTTTCACCTTACATTTTTAGGACTGAGCTCAGTGTCTGTGAAAGAAAACTCAATCATAATGGCTCAAAATCATAGCATTTTAATATCTCATAAAACCTAGAGGTCAGCACCCAAGGATAACACAAACGCAGGAATCCAGGATTCATTCAGTTCCCTGCTCTGCCATTGCTTAGGGACATTGCGTGGGGTCAAGCTGTTTGCTGAACCTCCACTTGTTACCCACATCTGCCAAAAGACGGAATAAAGAAGAGTAGAAAATTATGTTTCTTCATTTAGGATATTTTTTCCAAAGTTGTGTGTACCACTTCCAATGATATGTCTTAGCCAGAACTTGGTCATATGACTGCAGTTGGACAAAAAATAAGTAAGAGATGTAACCTTAACTCAAGGACCCAGATGAAATCAGTCAGTTCCATAATAGCTGAAACATAAACAACAAAAACAAGAGAGGAATGTCTGTAATCCTCATGTTTCAAAGGACAGTACAGCTCCAGACTTGCTTTTCACCATATTCTTTGTTTCCAAATGAACCTCTTCTGAACTGAACTGAAGTGTCTGAACTGACATTTCAGCTGTGACCAGACTCTTTTATAGCTCTAATAGTCATCAATGACTATTTTGATAAGTCATTGCATTTACATGATGTAAAGTTGTATGTACTCTCACAGAGAACACAATGTTTTCTTGTGAGTAAAATTCATTTTTCTCTCTGATTTTAAAACCACTAACAGTGAAACATTTTCAATATATTATTCTTCCAATTGAAAGTTTTCTTATTATACTATACCTTAGTTTGAAGCATCAAAATCAGCCCTTATGGTAGCATAACATATACATGATTTAATTAACTTCAGTTATTCATAAAATTTAAATTTTCATTGAGTATTGAACAAGAAATGGGAAAATTATGATGCCACATGGATGAAAACCTAGAGAACAGTCTACAGATTATTTAGTTTATGGGAAACTCACCTTTCTTATTCATCTGTAGGTTTCAGTTGTTGTAGCTATCTACTATGAGTACCAATATCACAACAGTGGAGAAACATGGTTATCTGATCTAATTGCATTTTTAATGATAATGGTAGTAATAGTAGTAGCAGAAATAATAAGCACCTTTTTCTTTTGCATAGAAGGTGCTATCTTAAGTTCTTCCCAATATTTCTCCCCACAGAATTCTTGAATGCACAATTCTATCCTCAGCCAGTCATTTTGTCCCCATACTTTCCCTGTCTGGACACACCTCTTGCCTTATAAGCCAGTTTCTCATGACCTTTGCTGCTTCTGTTATTTGTCTTCGTGTATTCATAGGTGCCTACATCAGTTACCAATAGCATCAGGGACTGGGCTGCAATGGTTGATAGAAGTGACTTATGGCTTGGGAAATGCAAAGAGAGGAATCAGGGTAAGCTTTTGAATTATTGGACCTGCAACACCAGCTACTCACAAGACTGATGCAAGAGGCTTGTGATTTCAAGACATGCTTGGGCTACAGAGAGAGACCCTGTCTCAAAAAAAAAAAAGCCTGGACTGATAGCTTAGTGGTTAAACACTTGCTTGCAAAGCCTAAGGACCCATGTTCAACTCTGCAGGTCCCACGTAAGCCAAATGCACAAGGTGGTCCATGTGCATGAAGTCAAATGCACACAAGGTGGCGCTTGTGTCTGAAGTTTGATCACTCAAGGTGGCTGGAGGCCCTGGCGCATCAGTTCTCTCTCTCTCTCTCTCTCTCTCTTTCACTCACTCTCTTGCTATCGCTCATAAAAAAAATAGAAGAAAAAAAGCTGAACAGATGGCTTAGTGGTTAAGGCACTTGCCTATGAAGCTTAAAGATCCATGTTTCATTCACTCTCCAGATCTCACTGTAAGCCAGATGCATAAAGGTGAGGCAAGAGGTCACACATGCCCACTAGGTGGCACAAGTATCTGGAGTTCAGTTCTAGTGGCTGAGGCCCTGGTGCCCAATTCTCTCTCTCTCTCTGAAAAAAAAAAAAAAAAAAGAAACCCAAGAAAACAAGAAAAAGAAAAAAGAAAAAAAGAGGAGGGAGGTAATTAACAAGTAAAGGAGGAAGGAAGGAAGGAAAGAGGGAATGGAGCCAGGGATGTAGCTCAGTGGTACATGCCTCTAGCGTGCATGAGGCCAGGAGTTTGATTTCTACCACCAAAGAGAAAGCACCTGGATACATATAACTTGTTTTCTCTTTTTAGGGTGATCAAATATACATATTTTTTGATTTGTGCATTTGTGCACTTTACATTTCATCAGACACTGAGGATTCTCAAAACCTACCAAAGCAGAAATCCAGAAGGTGCTGAGAAGTCAACACTGAAGTAGAATTGAAGCATGCTCTTACTAAGACTCAGGGGAGTTTTCTGGAAGAGGGGATGGAAAGAATGTCAGGGTGGGAAGGAATATCCAGAGATATAGCCCTTCCCACAATGACAGACTACTGCTCTTACAACTCATAACCTACAACCACGTGGTGAACACCAGCAACCCCACTGAGGAAGGCCCTCAGTGGAATGGGGGCAAAGAGGAGGGAAATGATGGTACCAACACATGATGTGTCCATACAAAGTTTCTACTTAATAAAAAAAGTAAATATTAAAAATACAATTTAAGTGAAAGAATGGCTCTGATATGCTAAACTTATTTACAGTGTGGTGTTGATGAAGTGACCATGAAAGCTGTTTTACCATTTTGCCCTTGACACACGAACAGGGACCCTTCAACACTGCTAAACTGCATATGAATGTCAGGGCTTCATGAGGCACAGGGATTTTCCAGAGTGAACAGGGTATGGGACAGGTGACTGTGGCTTCTCTTTTACATTGCAGGGGGCAAATGGGCTACTTCTTGTTAATACCTTCCCTGAGCCCCCTTTGCCTTGGTTTTGGTTCTCCACTATCTTTCAGCAGAGGCTCTGTTTACAAAACTGGAACCTCTGGTGCTGCAGGGGTCCTCTCTCTGCCAGCCACTACCTCTATCGATGGTCACTCTGCCCCTCTACGCCATTCCTCCTGTTTCCTGTCTTTCTAACCCTTTGCTTTCTTGTCCATGTGCTTGCATTTCTTGGGTGATGCGATGTGCAGGGATAGCCACCTACTGAACACTTTCTTGCTCCTCTGTATTGGGCTCCTCCACTTAGTATTGGGCTTCCCAGAAAATGATTCTCTATTGCTGTGAAACTTTCACTCTATTTTGTTCATGTTTCTCAGCCACTTTTGAATTTGGAATTGTTCCAGAAGCCTAATGGCTCCAGTGGGCTCCCTTTGGGACAGCCCTGTTTTTTCTGCCCATCACTTCTGATAATGGTGCTCAGTATTCAGCACATATAAGCACCAGGATGTGCAGAACTGAATTAGAGGCTTCTTTTTTCCAGGAAAGCTCAGCCCAGACGTGGGAAAGAATATGTTTTTAGGGTTGTTAATGCTTCAGAACAAAGAAATTTTATTTCCAAGGTTTACAGCCATAAGGAAGTCAGATTTGTATGAAACATTATAGATCTAATAAGAGAAAACATGGAGGACTAGGAGAAAGGGCATGGCGTTAGTTAGGAATTCCTTGAATGTAAGTAGCATAAGACCAACTAAAATCTATGCAAGGAAATAGTATATACTGTTCATGTGGCTGGAGAGAATGGGACAGGTCTGACTTCAGGGTTAGCAGAATGCTAAGGTTTTGTTTCTGTGTGTCTCTCTTCTCTTTGCTCCTCACTGTTTACACATGCTTTTCCTACCACACAATGATCAGGTCCCTGGCTTCATAGAAATCTATGTCAGTAGCCACTGAGATAACAGTTGCCCTTTTCCTGCATCAAGCCATGTGTTTTCTATAGAAGATTCTGACAGGCTCAGGCAAGCTTATAAGCCCTTCACATTGCTATGTCTAGGCAATTGGCTTGGTCCTAGTGACTTCCCCAGCTCTACGGTAGGTGGCATGCAAATAGTAGGTGGGCACTGTAGTTTTCAGTTTTCCTAGAATTACATGACTTTTTGAGTGGAGTGAATGTAGTCAGTCACTTGCAAAGGGAGTGCTAACTAAACAAAATAACTGACAATCATGCAAGGGATAAAGAAAGTATTTTTTTTTTCCTTTTTGAGAAGAAAATGGATAGAAAGTAAAACAACAATACAAGAAATACAGAAGGATAAAGGACAAATGTGGGAAGATGATATATAGTAAAAATGACCATTGTAATAAACATTTGAAGAGTATCTAGAATATTTGAAGATTTTTATTAACATTATGTTATGCTATTCAAAGCAGGAGAAACCAAAGTGGAAGTGACCCTAGGCTAGAAAAAGGTGTACTTATTGAAAAATGAATAGTCTCAAGTACCTGATTTAAAGTGGGTTTGCTGTGAGAACTGGTGTATTCCATGAAAAAGGACTAAGCAGAGGTAAGCTTTGCTCTGGAAAACTTTGCCCTCAGAGCCTTAACATGCTGGGAAGTGTGCCAGTGACCTCAGCCAGAATTACTCTCTGATTCAGTGCAGCCAACCATAGGCAGCTGAGCACTAGAGGAAATTTCCAAGAGAGGATGCAAAACAGCCTCATCTGGCCTGAGGCTCGTGCCAATGTCAGGAATCATGAAAGCAGCACAATACAGGGAAGTGTGGCCTACGTTTGGCACTGTAAGGTCCACAGGTTCATGGATTATCCTTTCCTTAGGAAACAAACAGTTGGAAATCAAATGAAGTAGAAGGAAAATTACTCAGTGAGAACAAAGCATAGGGCTCCTAATTTAAAAAAAAAAAAAAAGCATGTTCATGTCTGAAGGAGCATAAACTGTTACAAATGCCCACTCTGCCCTACTCTTAATTGACAGATGAAGCTTACCAGGATCACTTCTGCAATAAAGCACAGCAAACTCTTTCTCAGGCAATGTGCTAGCGAAAACGTGTCCAACATTTTGAAATTGCAACATGACATTGTCATTTACAACTGTGTTAGACTAATCAATGACACTTCAAAATTTCCATGTCCTGATCCTTTGAAACTGTGGCTGTCTTATATTCCACAGAGAAAGAGACTTTGCTAATATAGTTAAATTGGGCGCCAGAACTGGAAACATGATCCAAAATTATTGGGGTGTGCTCAAAATAATCACAAAGATCATTATAAGGGAAAGAGGGAGACAACAGAGTCAGAGTCAGAAAGAAAAAGATGTGAAGCGCTGGAGAGATAGCTCTATCAGTTAAGTGCTTGCCATACAAATATGAGGACTCACGTTTGATCTCTCCCACACACATATAATGATGGGAATAGTGGCTCATGTCTATCCCAATGGAGAGCTTATGGCCAATGAGAGGCCCTGTCGCAGAAAGAAATGTATAATGCTTAAGGATAATGCCCAAGGGTGTCCTCTAGACTTCACATGTGCATGCACACTCATGCACATGCATCCATAAACATATGTGCCCATACATGTACACACAGACACTACCCTCACAACACATATGAAGGAGATGACCACATAAAAGCAAAGTCAAAATGAGATAAGGACAGTCCTATGAGCCAAGAAAAGCTGAGATAATAGATTCTTCTCTGGTATCTCCAGTGGGAACACTATCCTACCAACCCCTTGATTTCATCCATTGGGCTCATTTTGGTCTTCTACCCTGTAGAACAGTAAGACAATACATTGTTATTATTTTAAACCACCAAGATTGTACAATTTGTAAGCAGCAATGGGAAGCTCATGCACTTGACTTATGGTATAAGAGTGTAGATATCTGCCATTGGAGAACTGCAGTTCAGCCTAGAAAGTCCATTCATAGTGTGCAACGGGAGGATGGGGCTGCAGAGTCACGCAGGGTATGTATGGTGGAGGCATTCAAAGGATGCTTTCTGACACAGAGGTTAGCCATGAAGATGCTTTTCCTCTTGACTGTTGTTTTTATTATCCCTCTCGCTTGTCTTTTTCTATCAACCCATTCCTAAATATATAATCTTCCATTTTAAAAACTCTTTCCACCACCTTGATTCTCTCAAATTATCTTTAAAAATCAATTTATTTGAAAGAGTTGCTTTTCTTATGTCTTCCTACCTCTTTCTTTTCGCTGTGTACTGCATTCTCTTTCTACCACCACATTACTTCAGAGCTATGCTCCCTGGTGCCATTGGTGTCCCTATCAAAACATTCCAGTTCATGACTGCTTAACCTCACAGCATTACCAACTTGCTGATTACTTCCTCAGCCTGAAATTCTCTGTGCTCATGTTCCAGCAGTGCTCTGCTCCTTCTCCTTCTATAACACAAAGAATGTGTGTGTGCACATGTGTGTGTGTGTGTTGTGTACATATGTGTGCTTGTGGAGAAATAATAAATGCGTTGGGATTGCTGGGAACATAAGGTGTAGAAATTGAGGCCATGCCTCACATACTGAGATGAGCTCAGCTTTATTCTGTAAGCGATGGGGAGACATTGAAGGGCTTCAGATGAGGTATATTTTAGTTTAAGGGCTGTTAACTTGATGGCATGTGGACGATGGATTTGAAAGGAAAACTCTGAGTCAGGAAGGCCAGTTAGAACCATTCCTCACCAGTAAAGGAAACTCTCAGGGTTATGTAAGTTGAGTAAAAATAGGAAATGCCTTCAAAGCTTATACAAAACTGAACAAATTTGGGCTCTTTTATCAAAATATGTTCGTTATGTCTCAGGAAATACTATAGGTTTCTGTTTATTTTCTTGAATAGTGTTGTGGAGCATTTCACCTGGGCAGTATTTGAGCTGGGAAAAGTTTTAAAGATGTTATGTGATATTATCACCTTATTTATCCCTTAGAAGGTGGAAGAATCATAAATTATCAACCACATAGGGCAGAATCAGAGAGAGGGTTTTCAATAGAACTTAGATTACTTGAGGTCTAGACAGGAACTTTCTTAGCATGAGCTTCTCATTCTACAAGCCAGAATGAGCCAGAGAGAGATTCTGTTATCAAAGAATGAGAAAATCTGAGAAAACAAATTCAAAATGGTGCATCTTTCACTCCACCATGCATTTTAACTTTTTCAAATTTATAAGAAATTTCATATGAAAGAAATTTATTTAAATTTGTTAACTCATAGTTTACTAGACTTAGTTTTCACATAAGGGGCCTATTGTAGTCGCTCCTACTTTTTGCTGGGACAAACATCAACTATATGTAGTTTATGGGATGAAGGGATTTATTTCAGCTTACCAATCCAGGGACCTTCCCTCAATGGCAGAAGAAGCTGGCTTCCTTTCACAGACCTGAGCAGAGAGAAACCACCAACAACTAGCAAACATCAAAGGCAGCAAGCAAGTACAGCTAGAACTCAAACTTCTCTCTCTCTACCTTTGGGTTGGAACCATATCTACCTCCAAACATATCTCCTTCAGCTGGGAGGCAGGAGACCCAAGTTACAAGCTTAATTTTAATAAAACCCCTCAGTGTATGGAGCCATACATTTACACTCTCATATTCAGTCTACCACAGAACTTCAGTAGTTACACATGCCACTCTTATTCCAAGTGTAAAGATAAGAAGATGTGGCTCAGGGAGATCAAGTGACTATCAATAGTGACCATGGGCAGCTGCTGTCGGAGATAAACCTCCTCACTCTTGGCTATTTGAACCTGGAGAAGATGGTCAGAAAAGAATTTCCAAGCCGGGCATGGTGGCACATGCCTTTAATCCCAGCACTCCAGAGGCAGAGGTAGGAAGATCACAGTGAGTTCAGAGCCTCCCTGACAGTACATAGTGAATCCCAGGTCAGTCTGAGCTAGAATGAGACCCTACCTCAAAAAAACAAACAAACAAAAATTTCTGAATTCTCCGTTCACCTTCCTCAACAATTGGTTAACATGATTGTGAAGTGAAGTCTGGAAAACACAAAATCTTTTGGACAGGGGGCTGTCTGGAGGTAGAATTCTCTCTGCCTCAGGGGACCTCTGTCTTTTTAGTTATTTTTATTTTTGATTATTTATTTGTTTGTTTGTTTATATGTGTGTGCATGTATGGGCATACATGTGGAGGTCAGAGGATAACCCCAGTGTGTTGGTCCACTGGGACATGATTTCTCTTGCTATTTTGCTGTTAGGTAGAAGATACTAGACTAGCTGGCATGATGAGCGTTAGGATTCTCCTGACTTGGCCTCCCATTGCCATAGGCTTGTTAGGATAACAGACCCTGTGCTAGGTACTCTGTGTCCATGTGTACGTGGGTGTTGAGGATATGAACTTGATCAGAAGGCTTGCAGAGCAAGAAGTCTAACCTAACCTATTGAATCCCTTATTGATGTTTTTTATGAGACACATTTTTGTAGCTCAGGCTGGCCTAGAGCTTATTATGTATCCCTTGAACTCACCATGTATGCACCACCACACCTGTCTCTTTACTCTTACCTTAAATGCTTACTGAATTTATCCACCATTTAAAAACATCTTAACAGCATATAAACTAGTGCTTGATCAAATATTGATGGGTACTGTGGCCTACCCAAGTGTATCACAAACTCAGCCATCAGGGTTGGTAACCAGTATAAGCTATTGCTCTCACAGACAGATCTTGAAGATGATACATCTCCAAAAGATGGAGTCCTGAGTCCACTGTGTTGGTTCCCAGTAAGGAACTAGAAGAGGAGAGGCACTGTTGCAGAGAAGTTGGTACAGAGAAGATTGTTTTTAAAAGCTGGTGTCACAATGGTCTAGAAGGGGGTGTTTTATTTGGAAAAGGCCAATCTCCTACTAAAACTACCCAGCCCTCAAAACCATCAGAGCTGAGGTGAGTGATCTGATCTTGTAGTTTCATCCCTTCAATAAACAGGGAAGGGTGAAGGTATTGAGGTTCTCTCTGGTTTATTTCACTTAACATAATATCCTCTTGGTGGAATGATGTTAGCACAGATGACCGGTTTCCTTCATTTTTAGAGAAGAATATTTTCCCATCGTGTATAGGATGGACCATGACCTCTATAGCTTAGCTACTGTGAACATGCTGTAATGAACATGGAACTGCAGATTGTACTTTGGCACATTGACAATCATATTTTTGGAAATATAACCAGTCATTAAATTGCTAAGTTATAACATGGTTCTATTTTTAATTCTTTTGAGAAACATCCTTATAATAGCTGTACTAATTTACATTCCAACCCACAGTGTGCAAGTTTTCCCTGTTCTCTACACCCTTCTCAACACTTGTTACCTTTTGTGCTTTGACAATTACCATTTTTGTAGGTGTGAGATGATATGGCCTTGTATTTTAATTTGTATTTACTTGATGATAAGTAATGGTAAGCATTTCTCATATATTCAACAATTGCTGGGCTGGAGAGATGGCTTAATGGTAAGGTGCTTGCCTGTGAAGCCTAAGGACCCATGTTCAACTCTCCAGATGCCACATAAGCCAGCAGCACAAAGATGAGGCAAGCACAAGGCTGCGCATGCCCACTAGGTGGCGCAGGCATCTGTAGTTCAATTGCAGTGGCTGAGGCCCTGCCAAACAAATTCTCTCTCTCTGTCATTGTGTCTGTCTCTTGCTCTCTCTCTCTCTAAAATAAAGATTAAAAAATATTTTTTAAAAGAATTTCCCAGGGCTGGGGAGATGGCTTAGCAGTTAAGGCACATGTCTGCAGAGTCTAAAGGACCCAGGTTCAATTCTCCAGTTCCCACATAAACCAGATGCACATGGTGGCACATGTGTCTGGAGTTTGTTTGCAGTGGCTAGAGGCCCTGGCATGCCCATTCTCACACTCTCTCTCTGTCTTTAATAAATAAATAAAAATAACTAAAGAAAGAATTGCCTGCTCATGGAATTTATATATTTTAAATTAAGTTTATTTAACTGCCACACCAAAATATGAAAACTGTACCTATTGATGGCTCATGTGATGTTTTGATGTATGCATATATTATGTAATGCTCAAATCAAGTTGAAATATCCATCACCTTAAACATTTCTCATTTCTTTGTGGTTAAAAACTTTCAAAATATTTCCTTCCACTTCTTTGAAATATCCTTTATACATTAAAAGTATTGGTTGTCTTCTTACTAGTTGTAATATGCAGTCCTTGTATACATTATATATTAACCCCTTATGTTCAGGCCAGGTTACAGATAGCATTATTCCATTCTACAGTCTATCTCTTCACTGTTATTTATTTATTTCTTGGTTTTTCAGGTAAGGTTTCATTCTAGCCCAGGCTGACCTGGAATTCACTATGTAGTCTCATGATGGCTTCAAACTCATGGCAATCCTGCTACCTCTGCCTCTTAGGTGCTAGGTTTAAGTTCGTGCCCCACGATGCCCAGGTTTCACTGTTTCTTTTGCTTGTGCTGAGGCCTTATGCTCTGATGGAATCCTGTTGGTCTATTTTCGTTGTGCCTGTGTTTTGTTCCCTGAGTTTTGGAAGTTCTGTTAGAACAATGTTCTATAGAGTTTTCCCACTGTGTTCTCATCTAGATGTTTTGTCATCCTAGGCTTTCTACTTGAGTCTTTGGTCCATTGTAGTTGATTTTTATCTATGGTACGAGACGAGGGCCTGATTTCACTCTTCTGCACAGTGGCATTCAGTTTTCTCAACACATCTTAAAAAAGCAATTATCTTTTCTACATTATTTTCTCTGCCTGTTTGTTGAAAATCTCCTCTTGGTCACACCAAACTTCCACCTCAGACCTTGGCACATACTTCCTCCATTGCCTAGAATATACCTCTTCTGCCTCCTCCACAATCCGAGGATTTTAGTTCAATCCCTCCTTCATCCTGAATTAAATTATTATTCTCCCTCTAGTTGTCCATTTTGTGTCCTTTGGAGATCTTATCACTATTTATTATGCGTCTTTTTGCTCTCTGTTCTCTCCCACTATACAGTAAGCTTCCTGAGAACATAGACTCCTTCAGGCAAAGAAAAGGTAGATATTGTCAAAGTCTCTTGAGTGAAGCTTAATATTCCAGACAGTTACATGGATGGAGGCAGAGGTAGAAATACTGCGAGGGGTAATTCAGTTTAACAGAGCCTGTAAGAGTGGAATCATTGCCACTCTAGACCAACATGGGAGAGGAGAATCATAACTATCCACACAGAAAGAAAAGCAACAGCAGAAAAGCACCCTGGGGAGTAGGGGGAGCCCCTTTTACTGGATAACCCAGCCAGTCACACTGACTCTACTAAGCTAGGGCCAGAGATACCTTTCTCAGTCTTTCTGTCTTTTCTCTCTCTTTCTCTCTCTCTCTGTCCCTCTTCTTCTCACTCTCTCAACTTGGTAGAACTGAGTGCTGGGATAGACAGAGAGGAGTTGGGTGAGTGGAGTGTCAAGTGAACATGGAATCTGCTTAGCACAGACGCTATGCCTACCTAATGCATGTCTGTCGCCATGGCTGAGCACTGTTCATGTATTCATTTACATGTAATTATAAATGCAAATAAATGAGAAATAAACAAAACAAATTATCTTCCTGTCACTGTTTCATTAAACCTTCCTTCTCTAGTTCTCATCATTTTTAAGAAGGTTTACTGAGGATTTTTGCCCAAGGCAGATAAGTCTGACCCCTTTGAAGTACCATCTATCTCTCTGCTTAAGGATGGTCTTGATGCGAAGGAAGACAAGGCCAGTGAATTCAGGGACAGCTAGAGACTCCCTGGGAAAGAAAAAAGTGTCTCCTGTTGGAGATCCATTACTCCATTTAGATTCTGCTGTTATCCTTAAGGTGCCATGCACCTGAGTGGAATAGGAGCCACAGCTCTGCTAGGAAGAAGAGAGGTTGGCAGGCACTTGTTCATACACATTCCCTTATCCTTTTCCTCTATTCACTGGCAAGGGGATGTAAAAACTAGAGCAACCACTGCAAATACAGATGTGATTGAGGTGTTCAGTATGGTGGAGTTGCTCACCTCTGGATGATCGCATGTCAGAAACACATGGGTGGATTTCATTTGGGCTATTATCTCTTGGCAACAGTATCTCAACCTACATCCTAAGTAAGCACATACTCTATGCCACTGAGGGACAGGCTCCAGCACTGTCTGGATGAGGCTGAAAGTCACAGAAGAAGGATTCAAAATGCAAGAGTAAGCAAAACTGAAGCTGTGTGGCTTGGAACTTCAGGGTTTAGCTAAAAGAAATCCAGTTACTGTTACTGTGTATGGGAATATCTATAGCTAATACTCTATGTGGACATCTCAGGAGCATGGTACAAATACCATGGTGCATGGTACAGAAGGTGGGAACTGAAATGAAGGGGCAGAATGGAGACTGGCTGGAGATAGTTTATTTTGAGCAGAAAGGTATAGCTCATTGTGGAAATGAAATTTAAAAAGTGATTTATTGCTACCAATTTTCTCACTCTGTTGTACTAGGAAACATCTATCACTTGCCTACCCATGATGAATGAGATGATTTAGTTCAAACTCAAAATCCAGGCCTTGGTTGGAGAAGGCTGCTGCTCAGGTAAAGGCAAAGGGAAACCTAGCCCAGAAGGCTTCAGCAGAAACACATCCGCAGGAACTCAATGCTCATGTTGCCTCACACTTGCCTAGCTCTTGTCTCCCAAGAGTTTAATCAAGACAACAGAATTCAGATATGAATAGGTAAATCATAGACTGATTGAAAGGGATGTAATGGAGAGTGGAGTTTCAAAGGGGAAAGTGGTGGAGGGGTAAGGAGGGAGTTACCATGGGATATTGTTATAATCATGGAAGTTGTCAATAAAAATAAATAAATAGGGGATTTCCCATCAAGATGATGTCCGCTGAACTGCGCTGCACCTCCCTGGGAAAAGAAAGGCAAAGCATTAAGGATTCACTGGATCTTTTAGGGGAGAGAAATCTGTAATAGATTGCTAGTGGGAGGGCACAGAGGGGGAAAGAATGGAATCGCTGATTCCCTCTCTTGCAGGTAGCCCACCAGTTCCCCAATCCCCCCACAGTCCCAGCTTGAGGATACTCCCACACTTACTGTAGGAAAGGGGATTTAGGCCAGCATAGTTCCATTTGCCTCACTGCACAGGGGTAATCCTCCCCTGCTAACCCTGCCCACATGTGACCTTGGGTAGGCTCCGCCCACTGGGCTGCTGGAGCTCAGGTTCCATTGGTCCATTTGCTCACCACATGCAAGTTTAGCCTGCTCTACCCATTTGTCCGCTTAATACTCTGGCCACCTGCCTGTCCTCCTGTGAGCTCAGGCCCATTCAGCATGCCCACATGAGCTCAGGCTCACTCTGCCTGCCCACCCCTGCCAGATCAGGCCCAATCCCTCATCTGCCACTCTGGCAGCCTGCATGCCAATGTCCCACTACCCACGAGCTCAGGCTGCTTGGGTGTCCCACTGTCCTACCATGCACCAGTTTAGGCTGCTTTGGTGCTTAGTGCATCGGTGTCCCTCTGTGTGGGAGCTCAGGCTGCTTTGGCGTCCAAACATGTGACAGCTCAAGCTGATTCAGCACCCAGCCTCAGGCTACTTCAGCTTCCAGCTGTGCTTGAACTCAGGCTGATCCACCCACCCACGTGTTAGCTCAGGACCACTCCTACCATATGCTTGTTGGACCTTGAAAGGCCCAGATGTGAGGCCTAGTGGAACTTCCTGAGCCTAGCTAAAGTTTGGCAAACTGCCTCTGACCAACTATGACTCAGCAGGGGGCCAAAGGGCCTGGGGCCTGCTACTTCCACCCAGGAAGTTAGAGTTAGAACCAATCATCTCAGAGGTTGTGGTATGCTATTGGCCCTTACATCTCACCCCATCCTAAAATCCCTGCCTTCATTCTCAACATTATATAAACACCTGCTGGTAACAATAAAGTGAGTTCCTGCTTTGTTGAGACTTTCAGCACAGTGGTTTTGTTCCTGGCCCTTAACACCCACCCTTCTCCTCAACCCCTTGGGAGGAACCAGTGGACCTGGTCCTCCCCCCAGCACTACCAAACCTGGTGGACTGGTGCCCCATGTGAGGCATTCTTGTTGAGGAGGTCAATTGTGCATGTGCGGGTGAATGTACCCTCATAAATTATTAGGCAGTCTTCATATTTAATGTGCTAAACTTTACTTCTATAACATGTACTTGCTTGTCAACATCTCTTTGTTCTCTTTCCTTTCACTTTTGGATCACTGGCAAGCTGCATCTGTGGTTTTTTTAAAATATTTTTATTAGTATTTTCCATGATTATAAAAAAAATCCATGGTAATTCCCCCCCCCCCCAATTTCCCCTTTGAAATTCCATTCTCCATCATATTACCTCCCCATCACAATCATTGTACTTACATATATACAATATCAACCTATTAAGTACCCTCCTCCCTTCCTTTCTCTTCCCTTTATGTCTCCTTTTTAACTTACTGGCCTCTGCTACTAAGTATTTTCATTCTCACACAGAAGCCCAATCATCTGTATCTAGGATCCACATATGAGAGAGAACATGTGGTGCTTGGCTTTCTGGGCCTGGGTTACCTCACTTTGTATAATCCTTTCCAGGTCCATCCATTTTTCTGCAAATTTCATAATTTCATTTTTCTTTACCGCTGAGTAGAACTCCATTGTATAAATGTGCCACATCTTCATTATCCACTCATCAGTTGAGGGACATCTAGGCTGGTTCCATTTCCCAGCTATTATAAATTGAGCAGCAATAAACATGGTTGAGCATGTACTTCTAAGGAAATGAGATGAGTCCTTTGGATATATGCCTAGGAGTGCTATAGCTGGGTCATATGGTAGATCAATCTTTAGCTGTTTTAGGAACCTCCACACTGATTTCCACAATGGCTGGACCAGATTGCATTCCCACCAGCAGAGTATAAGGGTTCCTCTTTTTCCACATCCCTGCCAACATTTATGATCATTTGTTTTCATGACGTTGGCCAATCTGACAGGAGTGAGATGGAATCTCAATGTAGTTCTAATCTGCATTTCCCTGATGGCTAATGATGTAGAACATATTTTTAGATGCTTATATGCCATTCATATTTCTTCCTTTGAGAATGCTCTATTTAGCTCCATAGCCCATTTTTTTTTTATTGGTTTGTTTGATTCCTTATTATTTAACTTTTTGAGTTCTTTGTATATCCTAGATATTAATCCTCTATCAGATTCATAGCTGGTGAAGATTTTTTCCCATTCTGTAGGTTTCCTCTTTGCTTTTTTCACTGTGTCCTTTGCAGTGCAAAACCTTTGTAATTTCATGAGGTCCCAGTGATTAATCTGTGGTTTTATTGCCTGAGCAATTGGGGTTGTATTCAGAAAGTCTTTGCCAAGACCAATATGTTGAAGAGTTTCCCCTACTTTATCCTCTAGCAGTTTCAGAGTTTCAGGTCTGATGTTAAGGTCTTTTATCCATTTGGACTTAATTCTTGTGCATGGTGAGAGAGAAGAATCTATTTTCATACTTCTGCAGATATATATCCAGTTTTCCCAACACCATTTGCTGAAGAGGCTGTCTTTTCTCCAATGAGTATTTTTGGCATTTTTATTGAATATCAGGAGGCTATAGCTACTTGGGCTTACATCTGGGTCCTCTATGCTGTTCCACTGATCTACAAGTCTGTTTTTGTGCCAGTACCACGCTGTTTTTGTTACTATGGCTCTGTAGTATAGGTTAAAATCAGGTATGGTAATACCACCAACCGTATTTTTGTTGCTCAGTATTATTTTAGATATTCAAGGTTTTTTGTGGTTCCAGATGAATTATTGGATTGTTTTTTTTTTTTTTTATTTCCATGAAGAATGGTTTTGGAATTTTGATGGGGATGCATTAAATGTGTAGATTGCTTTAGGTAAGATTGACATTTTCACAATATTGATTCTCCCAATCCAGGAACAGGGGAAGTTTCTCCACTTTCTAGTATCTTCTGCAATTTCTAGCTTGAGTATTTTAAAGTTTTCATTGTAGAGATTCTTTACTTCCTTGGTTAGGTTTATTCCAAGGTAATTTATTTATTTTTTTTTTGATGCAATTGTGAATGGGAGTGATTCTCTGATTTCATCCTCTGTGTATTTGTTGTCAGCATATATGAAGGCTACTGATTTCTGTGTATTTATTTTGCATTCTGCTACATGGCTGTAGGTTTTGATCAGCTCTAACAGTTTGCTAGTAGAGTCTTTAGGGTCCTTTATGTATAGAATCATGTCATCTGCAAATAATGATAACTTGATATCTTCCTTTCCAATTTGTATCCCTTTTATGTGTGTCTCTTGCCTTATTGCTATGGCAAAGACTACCAAAACTATATTAAATAAAAGTGGGGACAGTGGACACCCTTGTCTTGTTCCTGATTTTAGTGGAAATGCTTCCAGTTTTCCCCCATTTAATATCATGTTGGCTGTAGGCTTGTCATAAATAGCTTTTATTATATTGAGATATGTTCCTTCTATTCCCGGTCTCCGTAGGACTTTTATCATGAAGGGATGTTGGATTTTGTCAAATGCTTTCTCTGCATCCAATGAGATAATCATGTAATTTTTGTCCTTCAACCCGCTTATGATTTGTATTACATTTATAGATTTGCGTATATTGAACCATCCCTGCATCTCTGGGATAAAGCCTACTTGGTCAGGGTGAATGATCTTTTTGATATACTCTTCTATTCTGTTTGCCAATATTTTGTTGAGAATTTTTGCATCTATGTTCATGAGGGAGATTGGTCTGTAATTTTCTTTTTTTTGTTCTATCTTTGCCTGGTTTTGGTATCAGGGTGATGCTGGCCTCATAGGAGGAGTTTGGTAGAATTCCTTCTTTTTGTATTTCCTGGAAAAGCTTAAGCAGCAATGGTGCTAGCTCTTCCTTGAAGGTCTGGTAAAATTCAGCAGTGAATCCATCTGGGCCTGGGCTTTTTTTAGTTGGGAGATTATTGATAACAGTTCAGATCCCCATGCTTGTTATAGGTCTACTTAATAGATTAATCTCATCTTGATTTAATTTAAGTCATATAAATGAAGGAAATCATCCATTTCATTCATATTTTCATACTTTGTGGAGTATATGCATTTATAGTATGTCCCTATGATTTTTTGAATTTCTCTGGAATCTGTTGTGATGTTACCTTGTTCATCTCAGACTTTATTAATTTGTGTCTCTTCTCTCTTTCTTTTGGTCAGATTTGCTAAGGGTTTATCAATCTTGTTTATCCTTTCAAAGAACCAACTCTTTGTTTCATTAATTCTTTGGATTGTTTTTGTTGTTTCTATTTCATTAATTTCTGCTTAATCTTTATTATTTCTTCCCGTCTACTGATTTTTGGTTTGCCTTGTTCTTCTTTTTCCAAGGCTTTAAGGTGAAGCATTAGGTCATTTACTTGTGACCTTTCTAATTTCTTAATATAGGCACTTAAGGCTATAAATTTACCTCTTATAAATGCTTTCATTGTGTCCCAGAGATTTTGATATGTTGTGTTCTCATTATCATTTTACTCTACAAATTTTTTGATTTCCTTCTTGATTTCTTCATGGATCCATTCATCATTTAGTAGTGTATTGTTTAGTTTCCATGATTTTGTGTATGCTCTATAGCCTTTCTTGCTATTGATTTGTTGTTTAATTCCATTGTGGTCAGATAGAATGCAATGAATTATTTCAATTTTCCTGAATTTATTAAGATTTTCTTTGTGTCCTAATATATGGTCTATTTTAGAGAATGTTCTATGTGCTGCTGAAAAGAATGTATATTCTGCAGCCTTTGGATGAAATGTCCTGTGTACATCTGTTAGGCCATTCCTTTATGACCTCATTTAGTCCAGATGCCTCTCTGTTTATTTTTTCCTGGGATGACCTGCCAATTGATGAGAGTGGGGTGAAGTCACCCACCACCACTGTGTTTGGTGTTATCTGTGACCTTAGTTCTAATAGTGTTTGTTTGATGAATTTGGGAGCCCCCATGTAAGGTGCATATATGTTTAGGATTGTAATGTCCTCCTGTTGGAGTGTGCCCTTAGTCAATACAAAATGACCTTCCTTATCTTTCTTGACTAACGTTGGACTAAAGTCTACCTGGTCAGATATTAGGATAGCAACCCCTGCTTGCTTTCTAGGCCCATTTGCTTGAAACGCCATCTTCCAACCTTTCACCCTAAGGTAATGTCTATTCTTTCTAGAAAGGTGAGTTTCTTGGAGACAACAAATTGTAGGATCCTGCTTTTTAACCCAGTCTGCAAACCTATGTCTTTTCGTTGGGGCATTGAGGCCGTTGATATTAAGAGATATTATTGAAAGGTGTGTATTTATGTTTGCCTTTTTTTTTTTTTTTGTGGTTCTGGTTCTACCTGTGTTCTCTTCTGTTAACTAGTATTTGAGTATTGCTTGTTTTTTTCTAGGTTCCTTATATTTGTGCTTTTCCTTTTCTTCAGCATGTAGGATTCTATCAAGTATTTTCTGTAGTCCTGTTTTGTCTTCAAATACTCCTTTAACCTGCTTTTGTCATGGAATGTCCTTATTTCTCCATCTATTTGAATGGATAGCTTTGCAGGATAAAGTAACCTTGGTTGACAGTTGTTATCTTTCAGAACTTGGAATATATCACTCCAAGCCCTTCTGGCTTTAAAAGTTTGTGTTGAGAGCTGGAGAGATGGTTTAATGGTTAAGCGCTTGCCTGTGAAGACTAAGGACCCCGGTTTGAGGCTCTATTCCCCAGGACCCACGTCAACCAGATGCACAAGGGGGCACACGCGTCTGGAGTTTGTTTTCAGTGGCTGGAGGCCCTGGCGTGCCCATTCTCTCCCTCTCTCTTTCTCTGTCTCTCTCTCTCTCTCTCTCTCTCTGTCTCTTTCTCTGTCTATTGTGCTCAATTAAATAAATAAACAAATGAACAAAAAATTTTTTTAAAAAAGTTTATGTTGAATAATCTGCTGTAATCCTGATGAGCTTGCTTTTGTAGGTAACTTGATTTTTCTCTCTAACTACTTTCCATTTATTTTCTTTGGTTTGTGTGTTTGAAAGTTTGATTATAATATGGCGAGGAGAGGTTCTTTCCAGGTTTTGTCTGGCTGGGGTTCTAAAGGCTTCCTGTATCTGCACTGGCACCTCTTTCCCAATTTGGGGAAAATTTTCTTCTATGATTTTGTTGAAGACACCTACTATGCCTTTTGAGTGGAATTCTTCTCCTTCTACTATGCCATGAATTCTTATATTTGATCATTTCATAGTGTCCTGAATATCTTGAAATTCCCACTCATACTTTTCTATAAGTTTGTCTTTCTCTTTGTTGGACTGTATTAGATCTGCCACCTGGTCTTCTAGCTTAGATATTCTGTCCTCTCCTTCATCCATTCTACTGGTGAGATTTTCTACAGAGTTTTTAATTTCATTAACTGTGTTCTTCATTGCTAGTAATTCTTACTGGTTTTTCTTTTATTATTTCTATTTTCTTATTTATGTCTTGTATTGCCTTCTTTTTTTTTTAAATTTTTTATTTATTTATTTGAGAGTGACAGACACAGAGAAAGACAGATAGAGGGAGAGAGAGAATGAGAATGGGCGCGCCAGGGCTTCCAGCCTCTGCAAACGAACTCCAGACGCATGCGCCCCCTTGTGTATCTGGCTAACGTGGGTCTTGGGGAAGCGAGCCTCGAACCGGGGTCCTTGGGCTTCACAGGCAAGTGCTTAACTGCTAAGCCATCTCTCCAGCCCCTTGTATTGCCTTCTTTATTTCATGAAATTGGTGTCCTGCGTCTTCTTTGATTCCTTTGATTTCCTCTTTGAGTTCCTCTTTGTAATTTTTATGTAATTAATTTGTGTACATTAGACACCACCAAGAAACTGGAAAGATACTCTATAAAATGAGATAAAAATACTTCCAAATAATGTATCTGAGAAGCAGTTAGTGTCCAGGATATATAAGGAACTCTTACAACTCAACAGTGAAAGACAAACGAGTTAGAAATGGGCAAAGGCCATGAACATTTTTCCAAAGAGCTGATGTAAGCCAAACTGCTAACACAGACAGGAAAAGAATCCCAGTGTCCTCACCTTTTAGGGAAATGCAAATCAAACGGTGACATATCTTCACACCCTCATGATGACTACCAAAAAAAATGGAGAATCACAAACATTGATGAGGATGGGTAATTCCTCAGAAAGGTAAGTACAGAGATATTATAGGACTCACTCATTCCAGACATAGGTATATATCCAACAGAAGTGGAAACATATAGACTATTGAATGAGTGTTCATTACAATGACATTTAATAGGCAAATGTTGAATGAATAGATAAAAAATTGTGATATATATACTAAGATGGAATATTCTTCAGCTAGACAAGAGTAATGTGCTGATAGATTCTTTAATGAGAATTAACCTTGCAAACATACTAGCAAAAGGAACCTAGCATGCAAGGTTGTGTTTTGTATAATGCCATCTCTATGAAACACTTAACAGGTGAATACATAAAAACAGACATTGGGCTGGAGATGGAGGGTTGGGTAATAATGGGGACACAGTTTTCTTTTAAAGTGATAATAGCAGTTTGGAACCCAGATAAGGGAAATATTTGCACAGCAGTGAAAATGTTCTAAATGTGACTGAACTTTCACTTTAAAATGATCAAATTTATATTTTGTAAATTTCACCTGAAACAAAGGAAGGGAAAAAGTAAGTACTCTCAGTTCAGTCAGTCTGTTTTGATGTAATTTCATCTGCTTTCCAAACATTACCATATAGAATTTATGGTTGCAAGTCTTTAGCTGGAAGTTAGCACTCCTTGGTAAGTCCAGAGCACGTTGGGGTAGCTAAATCACATGCTGAGTCCTTGATATGTGTGTATCAGCTCATGCTGAACATGTATTATTTATAACAATTTTAGTCATGCAGCCCACAGCTTTCAATTCTACTTTCAGCTGTCTAATCAGGTCTCTCTCTCTCTCTTTGTGTGTGTGTGTATGTGTGTGTGTGAGAGAGAGAGAGAAAGAGAGAGGGAAGGAGAGAGAGAGAGAGAGGGAGAAATAGCGAAATATATAATTGGTGCACCATGGTTTCCAGCCACTGCAACTGAACTTCAGACATGTGCACAACCTTGTGTGCATGCATGACTGTGTGCATGCTTCACTTTGTGTGTCTGACTTATGTGGGGTCTAGGGTGTCCAACCTAGGTCCTTAGGTTTTGCAGGCAAGTACCTTAACTTCTAAGCCATCTCTCCAGCCATCTTTTTTTTTTTTTTCTTTTCCTTTCAAGGTAGGATCTCATTCCAGTTCAGGCTGATTTGGAATTCACTAAGTAGTCTCAGGGTGGCCTCAAATTTATGGCAATCCTCCTACCTGTGCCTCTTGAGGGCTGGGATTAAAGGCATGCACCATCACACCCAGCTTTCTATTTTTTCCCCTCTTTGTTTATTTTTTTTAATATTTTATTTATTTGACAGAGAAAGAGGGTGAGAGAGAAAAAGAGAGAAACAATGGGTGCGCCAGAGCTTCCAACCACTGCAAACAAACACCAGATGTGTGTGTCCCCTTGTGCATCTGGCTAACATGGGTCCTGGGGAATTGAACCAGGGTCTTTTGGCTTTGCAGGCAAATTCCTTAACCACTAAGCCAGCCCTCCCTCTTGGTTTTAATAGTGTATGTGTGTAAATATGTGATCTAGATGGCTGAACGGAGGAGGAAAAAGACTTGTAATGCTGAGACATCAAAATAATTGGGGTGAAGAAGACCAAGTACCAAGTACAAAGAAAAAATTGGATTTGAAAGTCCATGGAACAATGTCCAACACTTGACATTGTGGTAGACCACAGCTCATATAGTCCTGCATGCATAAAATTCTCTGTGGAGCACCATTCATTATAACTTATTTAGTTGAGTAATCTCATATTTCTATTTAATCTTATGGTAAACTTTCAATATGGCTAAAAAATCCAATCAACAAATTCTGCTATGCTACCAAAAAAGCATTATCAGCTTGGGAAGAGTCAGACCACCATGAGCCAGCTTAGTCATACACTTTCTTTATTTCCTCTCTTTAGCCTCTCAGAGGATCTAAACTATAAAGGCATTCTCTGCAAAGTTTTCAATGAGTATCATAATTGAGCCCTAGCAGTATGCAGTGTTATGAAATGATTTCCTGTTCTCAGGTCAGGTTTCCATATTTTTCTTAAGTACAATAAGTTTGTCCAGAAAGCCTTTCATTAAACCCTAACATTGATTCTCTGGGGCTTCACCACACCACAGTGTGTTACTCATGACACCATGGTCTCCATGGAAACTCTCCAATGAGACCCCATGGTCAGAAGAAAAATAAATGCAAAGATATTTCTGTTGAGTCTTAATTCCTTTGGTTTTGTATTACTGAGAGAACAGTGAATGTGAGGGGTTGAATTATGTTGGGGATAAACACAAAAGTCTGAAGCTAAATTTTTGTTTTGTTTTTCGAGGTAGGGTTAGGGTGGCCTTGAGCCCTCAGCAATCCTCTAACCACTGCCTCCTGCATGCTGGTGTGTGCCACCATGCCTGGCTTGAAGCTAAAATTTTAATGGTCTTGCTCAATCATCTCCAATCATCCTCACTCTTCAATTTCTTTCTCTTTTTCTCCATAAATCTGAACTATAAATCTGAACTCTTCAAGGCTTGCCTAAAAAGTGTTCTGGGTATCGAGAAGTGAAAGGGCACTTTCTTAAGAATCTGGGAGAGGTCCCAGCTGATTAAATCACAGGATTAAGTGTCTTATCATGGTAAATAGAAACAGTGATCTTCAACCAGTCAATCAAATTTGCTGTGTCACCTGCCTCAGGTGATGAAAAGAGAATTCTTGTTCTGTCATTTTTCCAGTGCAGATTATGCTGATAAAAGATGTGATCTTGGGCTGGAGAGGATTATCTGTTAAGGCGCTTGTCTCCAGAGCCCATGGACCCATGTTTCACTCTCCATGTCCCACATAAGCCGGAAGTACAAGGCGACACAAGTGTGCAAGGTTGCTCATGTGCATGACTTGGTGCATGTGACCAGAGTTCGAATGCAGTGGCTGGAGGCCCTGGAACACCAATTCTCTTCCATTCTCTATCTTTTCCTCTCTCTTTCTGTCATAAAATGACCTAGAGTATGTTTAACTAACTACTGAATGTTATAATAGTTATCCTTCATAATTAATTGTAAATAAATATATTTTAATCATGATTGTTACCACATTCATGAGTTTCTTTAAAAATCATGGTTGCACATACTTTTAATCCCAGCATTTAGGAGGCAGGGGTAGGAGGATCACCATGAGTTCAAGGCAACCCTGGGACTACATAGTGAATTCCAGGTTAGTCTAGGCTAGACTGAGACCCTACTTCAAAAAAACCCCCCCCCCAAAAAAAAAATCTAAAGAAGGACTCTAAACAGCACATTTACTGCTAATAAACCCTGTTATTCCTATCTCTCCACAATAATACTCAATGTCTGAAGCATCCATCATGTGGTTTGAATTCAGAGAAGAGCTCTGGAGACTTACCTCAGGCATATGCATGTATTTGTGAAGGACGCATTAAAATGCTTCCTACTAGCTATTTTGAATATTCAACAAATACTTGCCAACAACTCTACTTTATTAAGAACACTGGCAGTTATTCTTACTATCCAACTGTATCCTGTCCCACACAATCTTTCAAGCTCTGGTAACTAGCACTGATGCTCTACTGCACTGTGGTGCACGCCTTTAATCCCAGCACTCAGGAGGCAGAGGTAGGAGGATTGTGTGAATTTGAGCCACCATGAGATACATACTGAATTCCAGGTCAGCCTGGCCTAGAATAAAACCCTATCTCAAAAAACCAACCAAACAAACAAAAAAATTCATAAAAACAATTATGAACAAAATTAAAGAAACCACAAAGAAATGGATTGGTATTCTGTTTTATGATTTGGAATACTTAATATTGTTAGCAGGTACATACTAACTAATGTGATCTACAGAGTACATGCAACTTTTATCAAAATCCCAGAAGTATTTATTTATTTATTTATTTATTTGGTTTTCTTACATAGGGTCTTACTCTTGACCTGGCTGACCTTGAATTCACTATGTACTCTCAGGCTGTCCTCAAATTCACAGTGATCCTCCTACCTAGACCTCTCAAGTGCTAGAATTAAAGGCATGTGCCCCCATGTACAGCCCAGTAATACTTTTTACAGAAATAGGAAAAAAAAAAACTCTAAAAAACATATGAAACCACAAAAGACTTCAAATAGACAAAGAAACCTGGACACAGAAAAACCCAGCTGGTGGCTTCACATTTTCCAAGTTATAAATATATTACAAAACAATAGTAATCAAAACAGTATGGTACTAGCATTAAGCCAGGCATGCAATAGAAGAGAATACACAGAAGTAAACTCAAGAATATATGTCAACTGATCTCGATAAAGGCACCAAGAATATGTGTGGGGAAAAGATGCTTACTGAAATAGTAGGAGCATAGACCACTTAAAATTATTCATTTGTGTGTTTGTGTGTGTGTATGTGTGCGTGTGTGCACGCACATACTTATGGGTGTGCTAGGCTTTCTTGCTGCTGAAAATGAGTTACCATCTGGCTTTATAGGGGCTGTGGGTAATTGAACCCCAGATGGAAGGCTTTGCAATCAAGTACCTTGAACCTTAGAGTCGTCTCCCTGCCCTCTCATTTTTTTTTTAACACAAAGCACCTGAATGCCTGAATAAACATTTCATTAAATGCACACAAAAGACAAAAGATGTATAAAATATGCTACTTTTCAGGAAACTGTGACTCTAAGCCCCAAGGAGATGTCACCATGCATCTGTTAGGCTGATGGATTATTTGCTTTCTGCATTGCTCTGATAGAACACTTGACAGAAACAACTTTTGGGAGTAAAAGTTCATCTTGACTCACAATTTCTGAGTGATATTAGCCCATGTTGGCACTCCTGGTGGCTGGAACATGCAGTGCTGGCTTGTTTACATTCACATCTAGACAGAAGAAAGGAAGTAGAGAGAATAGGGCAGAATAAGAGTGGGAGTAGCCTTCAGGCCCACTCCTAGTTACCTGCCTCTGCCCATCAGGCCTCAGCTCGTAAAGGCTGCAACAGCCTTCAGAACAGAACACAAATCTGTGTGTGGGGGGCATTTTAGATTCAAACCAGGACAAATGGATAAGAAGGAAGCAAGGAACAAAGAAAAGGAGGTAGAGAGGGAGGGAGAGAAGGCAGGGAAGAGCCCTGCACAATGATACTGAGGATGGAACTTGGTATATAATCACTATGGCAAACAGTATGGAGATCTCTGAAAAAAATTACAAATTGAATTATATGTAACCCAGCAATTCTACTCCTAGGTTTTTATCCAAAAGCACAGAATTGGGATCTTGAAGAGTGATATTAGCACCCCTGTAATCATTGCAGCATTACTGACATAGATTTAGAAACAACATAAATGTCTGGCTATAGTTGAGAAGGTAGACATAAGACATAATAATAGACACAACAAAATACTGTCTGCTTTTAAAAAGTAGGAAATTTTGTCAAATGTGAAAACACAGATGAATGCTGAGGACATTATGCTGATAAAATAAACCAGACACAGAGAAACAAATATTTTTTTATTAGACTTTTATGTAATAGAATAGTCAAACTCATAGAGACATAAAGCAGGATGGTGGTTTCTAATGGTTGGCATGAGGAAGTTATGATTTAATGGGCAGAAAACTTCAGTTATACAAGATAACTAAGTCCTAGAGATCTAACAATGTTGTGCTTGTAACTAACAGATTTTTGTACATACACAAATGGTTAAGAAAAATGATCTCATTTTAGGTGCTATTATAATGTTTAAGAAAGGATATTTGAAATGTGTTGACATTTCATTTACATGGTGCAGGGTCTGCTAGCATAATTCAGATAGATCAATGAAGACATGAGAAGTGGGATTAATACAGCTAGTAGAAATAAGGATGCAATAATAAGATCACAAATTTAGAAGGGAGATGGCTCAGCAAACAAATGTATTGCTTAAAAAGTTAGATAAAAATATCTGCAACTGAACCAATTGCTAGTAAAAATACATTTCTAGAGCCAGGTGTGGTGGCACACACATGTTTAATCCCAGCACTCAGGAGGCAGAGGTAGGAGGATCGCCTTGAGTTCAAGGCCACCCTGAGACTACATAGTGAATTCCAGGTCAACCTGGGCCAGGGTGAGAACCCACTTTGAAAAAAAAAAAAAACTTATCTCTAGAAAGGATATGGCTCTTGGAGTTTCCCTTTAGAAAATGATCCAGTGTGATCTTAAATAATAAAGAGTATATAGTTATTTTATCCTATTTTCAAGTACTGGGTAAATTTTATTGAATACTCATTCTGCTCTCATAAAGTTAATGAATATTACTCTTCATAGTTAATGTGTGCACATCCTTACACACATGTGAAATCTGATCTTATATGTTTTGTGCTAGGCTTATTAATTAAATTTGTTTGGCTAAATTATCTTCAGCAGTTTTTTAAGTTTAAATTAAACTTTGGCTTAATGTATAGCCTGATGTACAAGTCTGGCCTCACTGATGGTGCAGTAATATGTATGATGACACTAACTCAATGGCACCTATTGCATGCTGTCTGTGAACTGTGGCTTTGTAGCTGTCAATTCCACATATAGAAAGTATAATCCTGCTCCTTAGTAATGAGCCATTTGTAGATGATTAAGTCCAATTTGTTCTTCAACAAATTATTAGCATGGCTTTGGTTGCACCATTGATCTGGGCAATTAGATCCTGGAAGAAAGATTCTAGAAGCAAATAATTATATTGCTACTAAACGTTAAATCCCTCCTTTTGTCGGCATAGGCAGGGCCCTGGGTTAAAGCAAACCTAAACTGTCTGACACGAAGGCCCCAGGCTACGGAGGGGTAGCAGCAGCCTGAACCAAGGTCATATCTGGGAAGGGACAGGTAGGGTAGCTCCACCCCCCATCCTTGGGGGTTGCAGTAAACCAGGGGCCTCCCCCCATTCTTAGGAGTAGCGGTGAGCCTGGACCCCCAGGCAAAATCCTGGATTCCGAGATCCGTAGGAAGTAAGGCCACACCCTTTCTAAGCACAGGATACCAAGACTTTCACATAAGACTTAGGTTTTTTTGCCCATAGCCCTGTAACCTTTGGCCAGTTGCCTAGGAAACTGCTTGTCTTCAGACCCTAGATCACTTGACCCACCATTGCAATCTATGCCCTAGAATATCCACCAATCCCCTAGGGTCCTTTTCCCGCCCTCAGAGGCTTATGAATCCATTTTCCCTGGCGGAACTGACACATGGGTGTGAGTGATCCTTTCTCTCCTCAAGCGCACACAAGCTTGGTCTCCATGGTTGCCTGGGATGACTTCGGCAGCTAGAAGCAAGAACCCAGGAACCCACATTCTTTCAAGTGGTTATATGTTCATTGTTCTAGGTACTCTTGTAGACAAGATAATGAGTATCTTACATATTTTTGTAGGATTACCATAGATTTATCTAGAGATAAATCTGTAAATACATCTTGCTTATTTATAGATGTGTTATAAGTTGAAAGTATAAAATCTGAAGTTAGTAGGGTCTTTACCTTTTTTTTTAGTCAAGGATCATTTGTGCATCTTCTAATCATAATCATATAAAAAAGAAATCTTTTGGATTCCAGGAACCAGACTCATTACCAGACTTAGGTCCCAATGATTCAGTATTTTACAATATACATTAAGATTTCCCATAGGATATTTTTACTTAATTCTGAAAGTTCAATGGGGATGGCAAAACATTCAAAGAACATTTCCTTTTTAACTTGCACAGCATGGTTTGGTAAACTGGGTATTAGAACTAGATCAAGAAATAAGTAATTACATATGCTCATTTGAAAGCAGAACACTAAAAATACTCCCAACAGCATTTTAAAACAAACACATGTAGGATTCCTCACTGATTTTGTTCAGTCTGATGTGATTTATATTCTGTTAATCTTGATTCAACTACTGTCTACTCTCATGACTTTGTTTTATATCATAACATCATCGAGTTCACCCTGCCTTGGGCCTCTGCAAAGTATTGATGGGTCCAGACAGCAGCTCTCCCTGGTAATCCTGTACCCACAGCTATTTCCTCGTAATGTTGGTAGTTCAGAATGTCTCTGATAGCCAGATATAGTTGTCTATGCATTGAATGCCGGCATCAGGAGGCTGAGGCAGAAGGATCAAGAGTTTGAGTTTGTGGCCACATAGTCTGGGCTACATAGTAAGACCCTCTCTTCAAAGCATCCAAAAAAAAAAAAAAAAAAAAAACTAGCTACGTCAGTCAGTTCTGGGTTCAAGTAAAAGACCCTATCTCAATAAGTAAGGTGGAGAATAATCAAGGAAGAACCCCAGATTCAACTTCTGGCCACCACACACATGCACACACATATGAACATAGGCACATGCAACATAAACACACTCATATAAGCAGTGGGCTCAGAGCTTTAGTTTTCTAAAATGAGAATGAATTTAGAAGAAATATAAATATAACATACAGACGAGACATGTATCTCTTTCCAAGATAACACTTAGGGGCTCCACAGAGTGAACAATGAGCCTCAGAACCTGTCTTTTTCTGAGTTTTCAGATTAAAACCCCCACTGGGTAGTTGCTGCTACTATTTCCTCAGTCTGCTTCATCGGGTTGGTGACTTTTCTCAGAAGCTACACCTCACTCCTTAGGCTCACCCTAAATGCCATTTCCTGCCTGAATCCCTCCAATCACACTGACTCTTTGCAGTCAGTTTTGCTGGTCCTGGCTTTTATTTACCTCTCCTTTGCAGCCCAGACACACTGCTCAAAGAATATGCAGTACCCAGGAATTCTGAGCCAAATGATGCATTTATGAAGTGTCATGAACTCTCACAGAGTGGTTGTAATCTTGTAATGGACAATAAATTCCTTCAATGAGTGTTCCCAGTCTTGAACATTTTCCTGCCCTGTCAAGGGTTGTGACCTAGTGTTTTGCTCACTTTTCTCTCTCAACCCTCCAGGATGTCAGTTGACATCTTTTTGGCTTTTTCATGGGGAATCTTGAGAATGAAGGGAAAGAAGGCACCTGGCACTAATTCTTGGAAGAGAGCAGTGTCCACAAAATGAGAGGAAGACAATGGGAGCAAACAAAAAATATGGGGAAGGTAATCTTCACTCTACAATCATTTGTGTAGAATTTTCATTATTTCTTCCTTAAATGTTTGGTAGAATTACTTCATGAGACCATCTAGGGAGAATTTTTCCATTGCATATTTATCTCACAATTTGCAGGGATGCTATTGGACAGTAAGCTTTGGTAGCTTGCACATTTCAATTTGTCCAATTTATCCAAGTTGTCACTTTTATTGGCATGAAGTAGTTCATAATATTCCCATTTCATTCTTTTAATATCTATAAAATTTGTGTTTATGGCACCTCCTTTGTTCCTGTAAATGGTTTTTATATTCTCTCTCTCTGGATAGAGATTTATCAACTTGTTTCTACAGAATCTTTGTGTGTATTTCTATAATCAATCTTATTTTGTTTGCTCTCTACCTGTGATAGTTAATTTATGTATCAATTCAAAGGGTATTTTGCATAAGGGTAATATTTAAATTCATGACATTTAGATACAGCATAAATTACGTTTCATAATGTGGGTGACCCTCATCCACAGCCCAAACAATAAAGTGCTCTAGCCATTAGACTTCACGTACACCATTCACTCAGAGACTGTTTGTGGTCTTCCCACTGGGCATGCACTGTCTCTTAGGTCTCAAGCTGCCAGACCTCACAACAGATTTATTCTCTGCCTCCTATAACTTGGTGGGCTACTTTCTGATAATAATCTCTTCATATAAATATTGACAAATATGCCTTTACACATAACAATTACAAAAAATTATTTCATATATATGTAAAACTACTGGTCTTGTTTCTATAGAGAACCATGATTATTGATTTTTTTGCTCTGATCTTTGTTAGTTTCTCTTTTTTGTTTCTTTTTATATATTTTTCTTCTTCCCACTTCATGTTGGAAGATAAACTCATTCATTTGAAGTTATTTTTTCAAAAATATATGTACTTAGTACTCTACTTTTCCAAAAAGTACTATTTTAGTGACATCTTTCACATTCCAATATACTGTGTTTTCATTTTTGTACTATAAAAACCTTGTTCCATGATTCATAGTAGCTAGTAGATGGAACCAGCCTGGGTATCCATCAAAAGATGAATGGGGAAAAAAGAGGTGAATAGATGAAGAAAATATGTCATATATATATATGTATGTTTATGTGTGTATATATATATATACACACACATACATATACATATATATATGTATGTATGTATATATGTTGAAATTCTATTCAGCTTACATAAAAATAAAATCAAAACATTTGCAGAAAAATGGATGGAACTAGAAATTATTATATTAAGAGAAATAATCTAGACTCAGAAAAATCAATACTACGTGTTTCTTCTCACATGCAGATCCTAGGTTTTAATGTTTATGTATGTTTGTATACATGTGTGTGGGAATAGGTCATGAACTAGAAAAGAAGACTAGGGAAAAAGGAGAGGGAAGAAAAGAGAAAAATAGAATACATGTGACATAAAAGCAGAAGAGGGTTGCCTGGGGAAAACAAGGGGTCCAGCAGGAGGAAACCAGGGTATGGAAAAGGGGAGTAGGGGAGGAGGATCAGGAAAAACAAAATATGTATTTAAAATACCACAGTGGAACTCAATACTTTGTATGCCAAGTCAAAAAATAATTTAAAAAATCATAAGACTGTATATTACCCTTTTGGTTACTTCTTTTATCCAAGTGTTACTCAGAAATTTGTTTCTGTTTCCAAATATTTTGGAATTTTCCAGAGAATTTTCAGTGGAACAGTGCTAATTTACTTCATATGGTCAGAGAATGTACCATATATATATATGAGATATATATATATATATATATATATATATATATATATATATATATATATATATATCCATCCATCCATTTTAAGGCTTAGAATGTTTCACAGGCTTTTGAGGCTAATATCTAATATATATTCTGCTATTGTTGGGTGAAATAGCATCAGGTCAAATTGACTGAAACTGTTGTTCAAATAGAAATATCCTTGCCAGCTTTTAGCCTCGATTATCTCCCATCACTTATCAAAAGTGTGTTAGTTAAATATTAAATGATAATCCTATCATTGTTTTGCTTCAATGTTTTGAATTTATTCTATTAAGAATGTAATGATGGTACCATTTGGGAGCATTGTTCTTTATCCTTATGACATACTTCTTTATCACTTATCATAGTTTTTTTTGCTCTGAAATTTGTTCTAGAATGTCCTGAACTTGAAGTAAGATTGGTTGACTTCAGACAAGCTGTGTGGATATTACTAATAGCAGCTATATAGGGATGCATATTTGCTGAGCAATTTCAACATGTCAGGTGTCACAAGAGTGGTTTATATTTACTAAGTCACAACATTATCTTGTATATTCAAATGTTAGAGAACAGAGAAGGAAGCAAACTCTCTTCTTTTTTAAAAAAATATTTTAATTTCATTTATTTATTTGACAGAGGGAGGGAGGGAGGGAGGGAGGGAGAGAAAGAGAGAGGCGGGGGGGGGGGGGAATGGGCACACCTGGGCCTCTAGCCACTGCAAAAGAACTACAGACTCGTGCATCCCTTTGTGCATCTGTCTTACATTGGTCCTGGGGAATCAAACTTGGGTCCTTTGGCTTTGCAGGCAAATGTCATAACTGCTAAGCCATCCCTCCAGCCCAGCAAGCTCTCTTCTTATAAGAGCACTAATCCCATCACCAGGATTCCCTCATGTCCTAATTACTTCCCAGAGGTCCCATTTGTGAATACCAGCTTACTGGGGTCTGTTTGCAGCATATAAATTTTGAGGGACATAAACATGCAGCATATAGTATATTTTAAACTTCAATATGTTAGTATTTTATTTCAATAATTGTCATTTAAAGAGATTGTTGCAGTCTGCTTCCCATTGCTGGCAGAAAACATCTGCTCAAGAGCAGTTTGTGAGAAGAAAGGGTTTATTTTGGCTTACAGACTCGAGGGGAACTCCATGATATCTGGGGGAAATGATGGCATGAGTTGAGGGTGGACATTACCTCCTGGCCAACATCAGGTGAACAACAGCAGCAAGAGAGTGTGCTAAGCACCGGCAAGGAGAAACTGTTTATAACACCCATAAGCCTGCCCCAACAATATATCACCCCCAGGAGGATCTAATTCCCAAATTGCTACCAGCTGGGGGCCTAGTATTCAAAACACGTAAGTTTGTGGGGGACACGTGAATTAAACCACTACATTCTTCTCCTGGCCCCCATAAACTAATAACCACCCATGATATAAAATGGAATTTCAAAGGGGAAAGTGTGTGTGGGGGGGGGGGAGGGAGGGTATTACCATGGGATATTTTTTATAATCATGGAAAATATTAATAAAAATTGTGAAAATAAAAAAAATTTTAAAAATGCAATGTACTCAGTCCATATTTAAAAGTCCCCATAATTTTTTATTAATCCCAATGATGTTCAAACATCCCAATAGTCCAAGGTCTTTTAACTGAACTATGATACCAAAAAACCCCACAATGGCACAGAATAACCATTCACATTGTAAAAGATGGCATTGAGCATAACAAAGAAATATTGAAGCAATACAAGATTTAAAAAGGGCAAACATCAAATTCTGTAGCTTCAAATCTGACAACTCTAACCAGTGACTAGCCTCTAAGTTTGATAATTTTAACCAGTGGTAAGTTGCTGGAATTCCAATTCTGCCCCTACTAGGCTACTCACAGTCCCAGAAAACTTCACCAGGTGCTTGCAGCTTTTGTTGGCAGCTATCCCACAGTCCTGGCATCTCCATTGGGTCTCCACTGCAACTCATGGTTCATCCTCATGCTCCATCAGGCCTCCACTCAGAGAATTCAACAAGCCTGCTTCAAATTGCCAATGGCCATTTCCAGAAAACAAAACCATGTTGCAAATTCAATGATACTCTCTATCCTTTATTTATTATACTCCATAATACCAGGTGAGCTACCAACTTGTTAATTCAGAGGGAAATAAAACAGACTTCGAGGAATAGAACATTCCTTCAGTATTCATCCCCCTTCAAAAGAATCTGCATTCTTCCTGTTGCCCCAATGCAGGTCAATTGGCACAATCTCAATGGTTGTAATCTCTCAAAAAATTACAGCTAAATGGGCAGCCATTTTAGCCCAAAGATTTCATTTTTTTCTGTGCCACATCCCTCTGCTCACACTAGCCTGTTTCTACCCAATGCAACTTTGTACAAGCTCTCAGGACATGGGCATAACAGCAAGCTTCTCACACAAATTACTTCTAGCCTATTCCAGGCAAAGCTGTTTCTTCCCCTTGTAAACTAAGTCTCATAGTCCTTACATCTTACTGCACTCAGGTCTTTAAACTCTGACTAGAATAATACATCTAGCTGTACTTACAGCACTGCAAGGTGTCTCTTAGGCCAAGTTTTCAAATCCTTTCACATCCCTCCCTCAAATCAGTTCCAAAAGTTGAAAAGCCACATAGTCAGGTTTCTAGAAGCAATGACTCCCCTCTCAGTACCAATTCTACTGTTGTAGTCAGCTTCTAATTATTGACAGAAAACACCCAAACAAGACCAGCTTGTGGGAGGAGAGAGTTTATTTTCACTTACATATTCAAAGGGAAGCTCCATGATGGCAGGAGAAAATGATGGCATGAGCAAAGAGTGGACATCACCTCCTGGCAACAACAGGTAGAAAATAGTATCAGGAGAGTGTGCCAAGCCCTGTCAAGAGGAAACTGACTATAACTCCCATAAGCCTGCCCCCAACAGTAAATCACCTCCAGGAGGCTCTAATTCAAAATTGCCACCAGCTAGAGACCTAGTATTCAGAAGACATAAGTTTATGGGGACACCTGAATCAAACCACCATAAAGATTTATTGAGTTAGAAAAAAAATCACATATTATTCACATAGTGACTCTTTCTACTGTTCTTCATTCTTTCATATTTGGGTTTATATCTAGTATCACTTAAAATTTTCACCAAACAGATCTGAAGTGATGTGATAAACACTTCGCTCTGTGTGTCTGAAAACACCTTTATTTTTGAGTGACTTTTTACTGGATATAGAAGTAAAGGCCAATTGTTTCTTTGTTGTGGAATATTAGAGCTATTACTCCATTATCTACTTACCTGCATTGCCTTGGGCAGGAAATCTAATGTCAATATTATTTTTTTTCTGTATGCAACAATTCCTAAGCTCAAGTGAAACTCTGTCTCAGCCCTCCCAAGGTTGGGACTATAGACATCTACTATCATAGCACATAAATGGTCGATTAAAAAAAATGAGAGGTTAAGGGTATATGTAATTCAGTAGTAGAGTGAATACTTAATAGGCATGAGGTTCTGAGTTCAGTCCTCAGTGCCACTAAAAGCAACAACTACTACAACAATCATAAAACCTGCATGTGAGAATGTGCACACAGGTGTGTGCGTGCACGTGCACACACACACACACACACACACACACACACACACACTGAGACACACAACAGCACTAATTAACTAAACTTCAGAGCAATTTCATGTGGGAGTTACTTTAAAATATTGCCTTTTGCGTCTAAGTCTTACAAATGCTGTTCCCAATGCTCCATATGGCCTATCTATTTAGTGAACATTTTACCTTCATATAGTAGATCAAATATCACTTTACCAACAAATTCTTTTGTGATTCCTGGAAATAATTTTGGTTCTTCTCTACTTTCTCAAAGCTATCCTTACAAAACTTTCAGTTTCTTAGGATTTGTTTTTCCACTAAGTCATGTCCTCTTTATAGGGAAGAACATTGATTCCTTCATTCATAATGATGTATATCTAGGGCCTAGAACAATATCTTACTAATAGTAGGGAATAAAAGATAATACTTAGTTTAATTCCCCTTAGAGGTTGGGGGATGGCTCAGCAGTTAAAGACACTTGCTTGCAAAGACTGACAACCTAGGTTTGATTTCCCAATACCCACATAAAGCCAGATGTACAAAGTGGTACATTTATCTAGAGTTTGTTGGCAGTGGCAGGAGGCCCTGGCATACTATCCTCACTCTCTCTGTCTGCACTCCCTCAAATCAATAAATAAAAATATTGAAAAATAAATTCCCTTTTGATTTGTTAAAGCAATTGGCTATCAAGGTAATACTCCTTAGCATTTATTATAAATCTCTTCAGTGAGATGGGAAGATACTAAAGGGTGTGTTAGAAAGAAAATGAGCTTTGACATCAGATATATTTGATTTCTATTGTGGCATTACCATAATCTATTAGATAAGTAATCTGAGGGAACTGGTTTGCTGTGAGTGTCAGGCTTTTGTTACAAGTATAGAGACAATAATAGCTTGTTCTTATTATTATCATGTCAATTGAATGAGGCAACCTATATAAAGTTCTATATAGTATAAACTACACAAATGTTACATTCTCCCTTAATTGCACTGTAATTGGTAAAAAACAAAACAAAACAAAACAAAACAAAACAAAACAAAAACACAAGTACTAGGACCAGCTCTATCATCTTCATCTTCCCCATTTAAAAAATCTGCTTCTCCTGGTATAAAAGAGTTCAGGAGGGTACTGTTTTCCAGTAGTATTTTTATAGTGTTTACTCTTTAGAGTAGTCCATTTGTTTAATCACTGCCATAGACTATACCTAATTCTATGGTGGAAATCTCATACGGTAGGCAAGTGTGAAGCATACCCACAAAGGGTAGGTCCATATGTTGTACTGTTAGAGTGGGCGGCTGGCAGTTAGGAAAGGAATGGTGAACTCTACTGTCAGACAGCCCTGGTAGAAATCAAGCTGTTGACATCTTATAACTGTGGGTTATTCCTTTGAGTTGATCTCTAGGACCAGTGCCAGAAAAATAAATGAGAACCAGAGACTAAATTAAACATGGCCTGATCATTATGTCAAAGACAAAAGCAGGAAGATAAAAATCTCAAAACCAAATAGATCTGGACAAAGGGGAAATAATGGCAGCTGTAACCATAGTTTGGAACTAAGAAGTGGAACAAATGAGACTGAACTTGTTGGCCATCTGTTCAGAGGCACAGGGAGCCTCTTAACATACCCTGGACTAAGAATTGGTAATGGGCGTTCAGAGCCTTGATCAGGTTTGATGGAGGACCTGGAAGGAATATCTTGTTCTTACTGGACTTAGCCTTCTCCTCCAGTGAATAGAAAATGATACCCTTTTCTTCTAACATGATCAGCTCAAATTAGTTCCATAGCAGCCTTACTCATCTTTCCAGTTGCTCCCCAGAATTAGCACCCTTCTTCCAAACTCCATGGTTTCCTAAAATCTCCTGTTTATGCTGGACCCCTGACCATAGAGGCCTTTTGTACTGTAGCAGAGAAATACAGTGCAGGGCTGGAGAGATGGCTTAGGGGTTAAGGCTCTTGTCTGGGAAGTCTAAGAACTTCTGTGTTCCAATCTTCAAGTCCCACCTAAACCAGAATCAATGTTGCATTTGCACACAAGGGGGCATCTGAAGTTCCATTGCAGTAGCTGAAGGCCCTGGAGCACCCATTCTTTCCTAACATTTATCTCTCTGTCTCTCTCTCCAGTAAAAAAAAAAAAAATACAATGCAATAGCAAGAAAGCAAGATACTTAGTCTTTATAGTAGCTTAATTCTTTCCATTCATAGATGATCTTGATGTATGATTTACCTATTCTGGGCCTCAGTTTATCCAAATTGAACTGATGGTCTGGATCAAATGATAGAATGTTCACAAAGTACTTAACATAATACTTAACACATGGTAAAGTATTGCTAAGTATATATTATTAATATTGTCAAAGTGTAGATTTTAAACATTTGATCACCTGTAAGTATATATGGAGCATATATCAAAGGTTTGTTTATCACCTCAATAAGGAAAGTAGGAATATGGTAAAGAAAACACTGCAAGAAAGAATTACATATAGTTAGTAGAAGAAAAATGTTGATTTTTAGCTTTTATTCCTAATTTTTTTTACCTGTTTGACGTATCTGAAGCATGACTAAATATTCCTGTATTAATCTTACTATTTTCAAATTCGTCTTGTGGGTTGTAACTTTTTTGTTGTTTTAGTTAACTTCTTCATGATTTCTTCATGAAAATTTTCAGTGCTTTCTTATATACTATGTATTTTATCAATGTTTAACAAATATAATAGAAATAAATCAGATCCTTACCAGGAGGTCATGTATGATTCAAGAATGAAAAAATGAGATTAAGATACATATGAAACTGTTCATGTCCTAAACAAGCCAACAAAATGGTATCCTTCAGGGTTACCTTTTAAAACTGGACTTTTATAGTTATGGTGATAATATACCTTAGAATGTAATAACCATCTTTGGGTTAACACTTAGCTTTACATGCAGTCCAAGTCCTACTTAATGATAGAAATTAAACTAAATCATAGTACTAGAGAATCAGAATGTTCATGCAAAGTTGTCAGAGGATGATATACTATGATAAAGATCTTACCTTGTTTCCAAATTTTGGATACTGTTTGATTTGGATTTGGTCAATAAGCCATTATCCAACCAGAGAATTTGACCTTTAGGAGCCTCTACTTTGCTGGTTAAGCAAAAATTTCTTGAGTAGTATGCCTATGTAACCAAATTAAATCACCATAAATATCTTTAGGTTTGAAACTTGTGAAGGCATTGGGAAATGAGGAAGGAAAAGTCTGGAAATGGAACACATTTAATTCATTTTTATGGAATTGATTATATATATACGTGTGTGTGTGTGTGTGTATGTATTGGTTTTTCAAGGCAGGGTCACTCTAGCTCAGGCTGACTTGGAATTCACTATGTAGTCTCAGGGTGGCCTCAAACTCACAGTAATCCTCCTCCTCTGCCTCCCAAGGGCTGGGATTAAAGGCATGCACCCCTTTTTTTCTGGGGCATTCATAAGTGGAATGTTGCTCATTTATAGCAGCTATCTTATAAAAGAAAAAGTAATGATATTTACATCTTACCAACATATTTGTTAGACCTCATTTGTAATCTTTACAGTTCTGTCTCCTGAGATGAGCTTTTTTGATTCCTTTCAGTTTCTTTTATTCTTTATCTCCCTAGCTTTTCTTCCCCGCTTCTTTCCTATATTTCCTAGGTCTCTGTATTTACTCTAAGCATTTTTTTCCTCTTGTGTCATGACCTTTCCCTCTTGGAGTGCTGAAAGCAGGAGAGCTTCATCTCACTCTCCACTGGTGCCTTTCTTTAACTGCTTTCTTTATTTTCTTCCACCAGCTGTTCTTGCTTTCCACCACTCAGGTCTCTGCTTCCTTCCCCACCCTTTATTTTGGCCTTTTCACACATTCTTAGGGTGGACAATGGAGAAATTAAGCTCTCCAGATAAATCACTGCACATGTTTGATGAGACTCTTTAATCCACGATGTCATTTTAATCTCATTTAATAAATTAAATTAATAAAAATAGTTTTTAGAACTGTACAGATGATATAAATATCAATTTTTAAAATGGCTTTCTACAAGAATGCTTATCAGCATTTTATTACTAAATTTTCCTCCTGATATGCATACTTTTGTATAATTGTATTCATTATGTACCTGCATTTAAAAATTCTCTATTTTCAAGTTGTCGCTTTTCTTGTAAGTGCAAGAAAAAGTCAACCAAAGTTGGTCATCTAAAGTCTGCAGGCATTGTAACCTTCTGAGACAAGTAACAATGGTGAAGTATTTGTAAGCTAGGTGAAGTCCCATGGATATAGTCATAAGATTGGAATTATCTTGCTCTGGATATAAGCTAAGTAGACACAAGTTTGCCCTCCACATGCAGAAAACAAAAATGGATTGTTTACCACATTTCTTGAAGGATGACTGGTAAGTTAACAACAAGGTATATTTAAGAAAATAAACAAAGAACTTTCACTGAGTGAATGAAAGTGCCACATATTGCATAATAATGAGAGTCTGAGACCTGGCACGAGGTCTGAGTTCAAATCCACCACAGGATAGTAGTTAATCTTGAGTAAATCACTAAGTCCTCCAGACTTTAGTTTCTTATGCTGTAAAATGAAAATATCATTGAGGGGGAACTAAGAAGACACTACATATTGTACATATTCTGTGATAAGATACAGATTATTAAATTGGCTGTAGTGGTGCATGCCATTAATCCCAGAACTCAGGACATACAGACAGTATGATCACAAGTTCAGGGCATGCTTGAATTACCTAAAATCACCTTTTCTCAAGAAAAGAAAGCCAGCCAGGTGTGGTGGTGCATGCCTTTAATCCCAGCTCTCAGGAGGCAGAGGTAGGAGGATTGCTATGAGTTCAAGGTCACCCTGTGACTATATAGTGAATTCTAGGTCAGACTGAGCTAGAGTGAGACCCTACCTTGAAAAACCAAATAAATAAATAAAGAGAAAGCCAAAGGGAAAAAATAATTATCATCATACACTCTGAGGAAATGTTGTAAACTGTATAAAATTCCTATTTTTCTAGTCATCAAGAATATTTAGATATTTCAGGGCTATTGGGCAATGTGTTATTGATTCTTTCTCACAATCTTTTCCAACTTTCAAGTGGATATATGCTGTCCAAACAGGAGTAATTACAGCAATAATTAATGGAAACAATAGGACAAGTTAAACACTATAAATATATTCATATTGATACTACAGAATTATTAGTGCCATTCATATCAATAGGTTAATAATTAAGTGATTCAATAAGAAAAAAGAAGAGGATCAATGGAAGGGGATGGGAGATGGGGGCAAGGCAAGAGAAGATACTAGGAGAGGATTGTGATCAAAATTCATTATATTATATGTATAAAAGTTGCCAAAATTTTTGAAACAAATAACACTATTAATAATATTAGCTGATTAATAATTCAGTGTGCATCATAAAGGCCAGAAACAAAGCTACTTTTTTGTTTTATTGAGGCAAAGTCTTACTTAAGCCCAGGTTGATCTGGAACTCACTCTGTAGCTCCAGGCTGGCCTCAAACTCATGGCAATAATTTTACCTTAGCCTTCCAGTACTGGGACTAAAGGTATGTACCTACCACCCAGACAAGTCTACATTTATAGAGAGATATTTAGCATATATATGATAATGGTGATTTCAGATATGGTTCATTTAGATGAGATCGTTCCCTTTTATGACAAAATATTCTCAACATTTTTTACCAGCATTATTTCAAGACCCCTGAATTTTTTTAATTCAGTATCATACGGCATGAAAAAGTGAATCTTCTTCCCTCAATGTAATTGGAGAACGTGTATTATAAAATCAGTACATAGATAATAAAGCTCAAAAATGTGAAATGCTGCCATAAGGAATGAAAATTCAGAGAAACTTTGGAGACCAAAAGGAAAATGGGGCCATAGTAACAGACACAGTCAAGAATATCCAGCTAGATAAGGCAAAGCAATAGCATAACCAAAAAGAAGTTAAGAGTTGGAGGGAAAATTCAGAACCAGTAACCTAGGAAACAAAGGAGACCTCAACGAGCATTCTAGTTTATTATCATTAGAGAGTATTAAGAATATTTAACCTCAGAATAACAACAACCTGCAAGAAGGAGGAAGTCTAAGAAATCACTTGTATAAGTTAAATTCATGACGGCTAAGTTCTCTTGAGCAGAAGGCTCAAAAAAGATGACATTATAGACCTCAAAGATGAAGGTGATGAAACTTCCAAAAATATAAATAGCACAAACAAAAAAAAACCCTGAAATTATGAGACAAAAATGAATAATAGAAGGTCAGATTCAAAAGAGATATAGAAATTTGGGGTGTTCTTGAGAGTGACAGAGTCATTCTTGGTTTTTGGCTTCAATCCAGTATTTTTTGGCTTATTTTAGGCTTCAATCCAGTATTTTCAGAGTAGCACCAAACTTCTGTGGAGTTTTATGTTCTTGTTCTGTGAATGTGAAGAGTGACATCTATGGACTAGAAAGGGTGAATCCCTGAAAGATTTTATTATAGAATTTAGGAGAAGGAAGAAGGCAGAACACCTGTAAAGCAGGTGGAGGGTCCTAAGAAATGGGAAGAACCACCTAGTGACCCTGATAGGGGTCTTTCATGGGGATTTACTGGAGTTTGTCAGTCTAGTTTGCTATGCCAGGTTTTTAGGTACCTTGCAGTCTTACTCAAATCTTCATGTCAGATTTCTAGTGAGGTGGAACTCTTTTTAAGGAAAAAGGGGTCAGGAAAAATCAGACATCTCTCCACTTAAAAGCTCAAGCTCAAGGACACTTCATGCTTTTAAAAACTGTTTATAAGAAAAAAAAAACAGGGGAGAGGGAATTTTTAAAAATCATTTATTTTGGGGAGACTCTATTACTTTCAGCTGCCTAGTCAATTTCTATCACATTCCCTTTTCTGCCTCTGAAGTTCCTATCTGTTGATAGACTTTAAGCCAGATGTTCTTGAATGAACTGATAGACCATGTGGTGGTATGGAATCTGACCGTTGGTCTGAATTGTATCGAAATTTTAGGTAAAGTGATGTGCTTCACATCCCAAGGGCAGAGAAAATCAAGTAGTATACAAGCAGGTGGAAGTTCTGCTCGCACAGGTGTGAGCAGGAAAAATTAACAGTCTGTGGACTCTTTCTAGTTCTGCCTACTCTTTTGCTCCTTTAACAAAAGGTATTGCTCTTTCATGGAACTAGAGAATAAATCCTAGGACTTGATTCTCATTCATTTTTAGTTTTCATCTTTCCTTCAGAAGAGTGTAGAATATTTCCCCAGACCATTTACATAACTTTGCTTAAATAGAGGAGCAACTGTTTGAGAAAAGGAAAGGAGCAGTGGGAGAGAGAAAGGAGAGAGTTATGAGGGTGAGTGTGGTTAAAGTACCTGATATTCTTGAATGAAAATATCATTACAAAACAAATCAATTTGTACAACAAATGAGTTTTTATTTGAAAACAAAGAGGTGCAAAGTCAAAGCAAAGGCCTAAGTTTGCTTCAACCATTTTGTGAGACAAGCAGAAAGGAAACAGTGACTTCCTGTCCTCCATATTTCATGCACATTGAAGCAAGGTGTGAAAGCATAACAAGGTTTTCAGTCAAAGGACTAGGTGTTAATTACTCCAACTAGAGCATATACAATCACCATATTAATTTTTTTAATTGTGTTAAATTTATATATATATCACTCAAAGTCAGTCTGAGCACTCCCACACAATCTCTGTGCTGAATGAGGTTTTTTGCTTATGATTTTATTGACCTTCTGTGGAAAGAAAAAGAGAAAAAAAAAACTATATTCATAAAGGAAAAAAGCACCAAGATGTGTGCCATGAGCACAGGTTTCTTAGTAACTTAAACAAAAAACTGGGTGGGAAAATGACACATCTGCTAGTGCACAACTGCACAGGATTCCCCAGAGCCAGGCCTGTGCCATGGCAGTCACTTCCAGGGCCACTGAGCAAGGAGTGACTTGACTTCAGCAAAGTAACTCCATCTCATCTCGGTTTCATTTATCAAGTTCATTTGGGTTGTTGGTTTTGTAAGTTAATATTTGTGAAAGCATAAGAAATCAATAGGAAGCTTATTTTTTTACATATATTTAAATGTCTTTATAAATAAAAGTCATTTAATGTAAAGAAAAAGATAGGTTCCTGGGTCATTGTAATTTTGGTAGATAAGACACAGACATCAAATTTCATCTTTAGTGACACTACTGGTCCTACCAGGTTAGAAACAAGGGCTCATGTGATGTGGATGCACTGTTTCTTTGTGAGAAAAGCCCACATTGGTTCTCCTCATTTCATGTCAGATTTTAATGCTCTGTCTGTGCATGTCTGTTTTCCTTAGTGTTAACTTAGTGGTACTTACTTTCCAGCAGACAGAAGAATGAGACATTTTGGAGGGGCAGTCCTTAGGTCTTCTGCAGAGAACAGGTCTGTGTGGTGGTTGTGGCTAGTTTGTAGCTAGCTCTAAATAGGTTTCCCCTGTAGGACATTGCAAGAAGGCTGTGACCTAACCCTGAGCCATTTTCATCCATGGAAATTTTGAACATGCCACCCACCTGGTAGTTTTTAAAGTCCTCTTAAAGACAAAAAACCCATAACTCCTATATATGTTAGTGGATACATTAATCAGGTAAAAAATGATATTTAGTTCAAATTAATGCAGTAAAAATCATATGAATTTATAATAAGAATTTGTTTCAGCCAGACTAAGCACTTCTAATTTTCTGATTAGTGTGATGTCTCTCTATAGCCACATCCCAGTTAGAAAGGTCTTCAGGACTCTCAAAAAAGAAATTGAGGAGGACTTGAGAAGATGGAAAGACTTCCCATGCTCCTGGATATGCAGAATTAACATTGTGAAGATGACAATCCTACCACAGGCAATATATAGATTTAACGCAATTCCAATTAAAATCCCTACAGTGTTCTAAACAGAGATAGAAAAAATGATCTCAAATTTCATATGGAAAAACAGAAGGCCTCGCATATCCAAACATATCCTCAGCAAAAGAAATACCTCTGGTGGCATCACCATACCTGATCTAAAGCTATACTACAAAGCCATAGTAATAAAAACAGCATGGTACTGGCATAAAAACAGGATTATAGACCAGTGGAATAGACTTGAGGACCTGGGTTTTGGTTCAAGAAACTATAGCTACTTGATATTCAACAAAGGCCTGAACAATATAGGCTGGAAAAAGGATAGCATCTTCAGCAAATGGTTCTGGACAAACTGAATAACCACATGCAGGAAACTAAAACTTGATCCACACATTTCACCATGCACTACATTCAAATCTAAATGGATCAAACGCCTCAACATAAGACCAGAAACTCGAATTCTACTGGAAGAAAATTTAGGAAGTACTTTCCATGATATAGGAATGGAAAAAGACTTCATGAACAAAACCCCAGTGGCTCAAGTTCTTAAACAGTCACTCAACCAAAGGGATCATATGAAGCTGAAGAGTTTCTTTACAGACAAGCATTCAATAAGCAAAGCCAATAGAATACCCACAGAATGGGAGAAAATATTTGCAGGTTATCCAACTGATAGAGGCCTAATCTCTAGAATCTACAAAGAACTCAAAATTCTAAACAATAAGAAGACAAATACCCCACTCGCAAAATGGGGCACAGAGTTGAACAGGCAGTTCACAGAGGAAGAAATACAAATGGCAAACACACACTTAAGAAAATGTTCATCATCCCTAATCATCAGAGAAATGCAAATTAAAACAATTATGAGATTCCACCTTACCTCAATAAGGATAACCAACATCAAAAGATCAAATGAAAATAAATGCTGGTGAGGATGTAGAGAAGCAGGAACACTCATTCACTGTTGGTGGGAATGTAGGATGGTACAACCACTTTGGAAAGCAATATGGAGACTCCTGAAAAAGCTGACTATAGAGATACTAATAGACCTAGTTATACCCTTACTGGGCATCTACCTTAAAACCTTCAAACCACAGGCCAGAGAGATTTGCTCAACCATGTTTGTAGCGGCTCAATTCGTAATAGCTAAAAGCTGGAATCAACCCAGATGTCCATCATTAGAAGAATGGATAACTAAGATGTGGTATATCTACATAATGGAGTTCTATACAGCAGTAAGAAAAATTGACACAAAGAAATTTGAGGAAAAATGGTTGAACCTGGAACAGATCATCCTCAGTGAACTTACCCAATCATAGAAAAAAAATCGACACATAGTCTCACTCATCTACAATACCTAACCTGAATCTACCCAAGATACTTTACATACCCAGCAAGCACCTCATGGACTAGACAATAGGAGGGAGGGGAGGGCATTGAAGGGGTGAAAAACAATAATCTAGACCCAAACGGCAATGGTACCATAAAATTCTACTTCCTAAAAGGCAGACCAAATGGCTGAACCTTCACTAGACTCTTACAGGAAACACCTGAACCACAAGACACTGGAGAGGGTAAGATCAAGACTAACCTAAGTCTTCTACATCTTCCCTCCTTCCCTCTCCCCCTCTCCCTCCTCTCTCTCTCCTCTCTAACTCTTGTATATTAGTTATGTTTTTCCTCAATTTCCTAGTGGGCACTGACATGTAACCCCCACTACCAACATGGGGCTATCATCCACAATGAGCTTTTGATCAGAGAAACCTACAAGGTTTCCCAAAACCATGACAGACTTCTGTCATAGTACTTGATGACCCACCAAAGGTCAGTGGTAAGACCCTATTGCTGAAGACTCCATACACAGCTGACACGTAAAATGGAATGGCATGGCTGGAAGCCAGGAGAGAGTCAGTCCCCAGACAGTCAGTGTGTCAAGTGCCAGAAGGTGCTACATGGGCGACTGGGGGAAATGACCAATATCTGGCCAAGCAACTCATGGCCTAACCTAATTAGCAACAAATAACCTGATGTGATGCCCACACAAGTGTAATAGTGGCACACAGCCATGGTGGGGAACCAACTGCTCTTGATTTGGCTAACTGATCCCCTTAGTGGTATAAGACCCATAGCTGGAGCTGGGAAACAAGTCAGAACCATACCCAAATATAAGCCCACTCTCCAATATCAAGCTACCATCAATCATGGGCTACAAGAGGGCCTACACCTATTAAACTCTCTATCAAAAAAGTGAGTGTTATCTCATTTGTCCAGGTGCTAACTTACTCTCCGTTGGAGAATCTTTTTCTTTTTTTCAGATAGATGTAGATCCTAAGGAGAGAGCTGCCCCAACATACCTCAAAAAGGGCCTGACTGAAACCAAAGAAAATTGGCGAAACAAGCAAGGGTGCTGTTTTCCTGATGAACCGGATACCAGCACAAAGGGGGAAGGAGACCAACACAGAGAAAAATCAACTCCTACCAAATCAGAGAGCCAGAGCCTCAGAAGCCCCCAACACCTCAGCACTGAAGCAGACCAAAAATGAACCCAACATGGCTCAGGGAAATTTTGCAGAAGAGGGGGCAGAAAGAATGTCAGAGTCACATGTTGGGTCATTATATGCAGAGACATTTATCGTACCAATAAACTGTGGGCTAACTCCACAATGCACGATCCATTTACATCAACAAGGAGGGTCCATTGGGAGGGGGTAGATCATGGATGAGCCTAAACAATGGTACAAAACTGCCTGTATTTGCTGAAAAGAAAACTAATAAATTAAATTAAATTAAAAATAAAAAAGAAAGGTCTTCAGGGACATTGCAATCAGAGCCAGGGAAGTCACTGAACTTCCTGTGTAGTTTAATCTGCATATGATGGGTGAATGCATCCATTCTGTTCAGAGGTACAGAGATGACATGGCATGTACTATGATGGTTAATTTTGACTGTCAGTGTGATTGGATCTGAAATGAAATAAGAGATACACCTCCAAGCTGGTCTGTGAGGGCACTTACAGGAAGAATTAAATAAGGTGAATACCTCTCCCAGAATGGGCAGCACTTTCTGGAGGGAACCTAGCTACAATGAGGCCCAAGGAAAAAGCAGTATGGCTTGCATACATTTCTTCTCACTGGTTTATTTATATTATTGTGGCTACTGCTACTATCTTTCTCTGACATCAGAACTCAGCTTCTTTGGCCTTTCATAGTATATTGGAGACTAGTACCTCTCCAGGAAACTTCCCGGCCTTTAGAACCAGATTGGGACTGCTGAGACATCCCGCTTCTTACACTGAGCAGCTATGGGCTCTCAGCTTCTCCAGTGTGTAGATGTTGTGGTGGTTTGAATCAGATGTCCTCCATAAACTCATGTATTTTGAATGCTTGGTCCCAAGCTGATGGCAATTTGGGAGTTAGAGCCTTGTTGGAAAAGGTTGTGTTATTGGGGGCAGGCTTTGGGATATTATAGCCAGCTCCCCTTGCTAGAGTTCTACTCACTTTCTTACTGTTGTTTTCTACCTGCTCTGACAGAGGTGATGTCCCACCTCTGCTCATGCCATGCTTTCCTCTGCCAACATGAAGTTTGCCCTTGAGACTGTAAGCCAAAATAAAACCTTTCCTACTATTAACTTCTTTTGGCCAATGTTTTACCCCAGCAATGAGAAGGTAAGTACAACACATGGATACTGTTGGACTACCTAGCCACTATGTATAGGGCAGTCTAGTAAATCCTGTTTTTATTAGTTCTCTGACTAATACACTCTTTACAATCCAGAGGATCTCCACATACATGGGTATACATATGCTGCACACCTGCACACAAGTGTACCCCCCCACACAAACATGCACACACAAACATACAGATGCTTTCTCTTATAAACAGTCAACTTCTGATTGAGTTGTATTTCTTTGGGTATATACTATTTCCCAAAATCTGCTCATCACTGGCCTTGCCAGCTTGTGTGTCAGTGATTTCCATAACATTATGTCAAATCCACTTTGATCCATAGTATGTTGATTTTATTTAATTTTTTTCTCTGGAGTAATTTTCTTAGTTCTTTTTGTTGCTATAACAGATTGTCTGAGGCTACCTAATTTATAATGAACATAAGTGTATTTCTTATAGTTCTGGAGGCTGGGATGTCCAAGATCAAGTGACTAGCATCTGGCAAAGGCGTTCAGGGGACATTACCCTTGGCAGAAGGCAGAAATGTTGAATGGGTGTTGGTGACAACAGCCACAATTCATTCACTCTGCCCTGATGGCCTAATCACCTTTCATTAGGCCCTTCCTCTCTAAACTGCTATCTTGGTTATTAACTTTCCATTAGATGCTTTTGCGGGAGCATATTCAGACAAGAACAGTAATTTTCAATTTTGTTTTTAAGTTCTTGGCATCTTGCTTCAGTTGTTGCTTTCTTTTACTTTGTGATTATTGAAAGGAAATAAATAAGATATTTAAATACTGGAGCTCTGTAGTTAGGGAGGGCTTAGAGGCTGTGGTCTGGCAGGAGTGGGCTGAACCCTCCTCTGAAGTTACTTTTGGAGAATAGAATACTGCTTTTATATAGAAAACATATGGATTTGGCAGGATCCTGGAGTCATGTTTACACAGTAATCATGGTTTTCCTTGAGTTGGATGTTTATTTGCAGCACTGTGGGCTTGTGGGCTGATGAGGATTATGGACACTCTAACTATCTAAGTCACTCCTGCTTGCCAGTCAGAACATGGCTTATTGTATTTGCAAGAATCCTGGAGATGGCGTTAATTAATGGGCTCTCTCCCAGCAACCTCAAATTACTTTTTTCTTTTTATTTATAGCTATCTACTTGCACCTGCCTGTATTCTATGCCTTAATTTTGCAGATCTGCAAATTATTAACTTTGTCAACAGAAGGACAACTTTCTTCTGAAGAGAACTTCTTAGCCAAGCACCTAACAAGCTTTTCTTTCTCCATTGCACGGTTGGATTTTTACCCCAGGCAATGCAGAAAACACCAGTGTGAGCATTCCAACATCTCTCAGTTAACTCAAGATCACTGCATTCAGACCTATGATGCCTGGGATTTTGAGAACATCAAATTAGAGGGGGATTATTGTAAATTTCCATTGTTCTGACTAAAAATTATAAATGTGTGTGGGAATAGATGGTGTGTATGTTCTTACTATTCTCATTACCACTTATTTGGAAGGCCCCTGGCTTTTCTTTAACCAATTAACATAGTGTATGAGTTCCCATGCTGCTTTAACAATATGATACATCTAATGGCCTAATATAACACAATTTTATTTATATAACAATTTTGAACATCAGGAATCCTAAACACATCTCACTGGGATAAATAAGATCAAGGTTCTCCCAAGGCTGTTTTCCCTCTGGAGGCTCTGGGACTGATCCATTTCCCCACCTTCCTATCTTCTAGAAGTTGTTCATGTTTCAGCTCCTGAACTTATTCCTTCAACTTCAACACATGCATTGTTGAATCCAAACGTTATAATCTCTTGACTATCCTTGTACCGTTCTCTTCCTCTTTTCAGAACTCTTGTGATTACTTTGGACTTTACGTAGGGAATTCAGGATCCATTTTGTTAATTTAATGCCACCTGATTAGCAAGCTTATTTTTTATTTGCAAACTTAATTTCCTTTATAGTATCTTATCCTTGCTCATTCCAGAAATTAGGACACAGGAATCTTTTGAGGGTGGGGAAAGTTATTGCGTTTCTCATACATATGTAAGGAATAAGAGGTGGGGTTTGTATTTTCTGTCAGAGTGTTAAAAAGATAGAGTAACTCAATGCTGGAAGGACATCATTCTGTGGGAAGTGAATCTCCCCCCCCCCCCCCCCACATTTTCTGAGTAAGTCAGCTGTCCTTAAAACCACAAGAGTTAAAATCCTTGAGACATGAGCTTCAATTTCCGCATTTGGTTAAAGGTCCCTAAATCTTCCATTTCTTTAGGTTTCCCTCGAAGCTGCATCATTTTTTATGTTTTAGCCAATCGTGTGAAATTGAGAGGCCAAATTCTGACGGATAGAGTACAGCCAGGGACCCTGCCTGCTGTAGCGCATGAAGACCCCAGCGGACTTCCCGCTGGTGTGCTTTTTGTCTGGCTCTTTTCCCCGTGCATCCTTCTGCAGCAGTAAACAGGACCTTGCCAATAGTTTGGATTGTGTGGTTATTCGCAGACCCTAGAGTCATTTCTGACACATAGAAAATCAAAACTATCTAAAAGTTCAAGTTTGAGGCCCTTGTTTCTATATTCTAATATACATACGATATCTGAGAAATGAGGAGTTCCACATGAGTGAAAAATATGCTTGAATATGCTCATTGCATTTCCTTCTGACCATAGTAAGCACCACAATAATGTGCCCTCTGAAGTGGCCCTCCTTCGTGTTGGAGCTGGGAGTCAAACGCCCTTCGCCTTGGCTTTTATCCTCCCTGGGCTTGCCCTAAGTCTGTAGAATTTCAAGTACTTGTTATTGCTATGAGTTTGGAAACTGTATCTTCAATTATATCTTTCAAAGTTAAATTATGAAACCTGGTAGCACACAAATCTACTATCATAAGAACTTTTGCATCTATTACCACGGAGAAATTAGGTTGTTCTCTGCTAGGAGGCAGGTCAGGTTAGTTGGAGCTGGAGGCTTTGAAGAGACAAGGCTGCAGAGGGTGGGAAAACTGCCTTAGAGAATGCTGTGTATGGTTAAGGAGGTCCCCAGGGACACAAATGTACTTAAGAAAATAGTTATTCCATATAACAATTATAAAACATCCTGGAGGCTCTCCTCACAGACTTTCATTTGGGGACATTCACTGGGATACCATCAAGATGAATGTATTCATTTGTTCTCTTGCATTGATTCCTGGTCCCTTTTACTCAGCCTGAGATTTTTCCACAGTTACATGGAATATTGAATGTGATGACTTACATAATTCAAGGGGACACAGTATTTTCTGTGTGGGTTTCATCACCATCTTTACTGGTGTGATATGATATCACTAACAAAGCCCTTCTTGCAAAACCAGAGTGTCCCGTGGGATCCTCTCTTTCCACATCCAAGTACCACCTTTTCTTCCCAGTCTTATTGTATAACCATCCCAAGCCTTGAATATTTTTTCCACTTTAGGCTGGGATGTCATCACCTCCCACTTTGGATGTACTGTTTGGATAGGCAAGCTCCAAGGAGCACTTCTTCAGCCATGCTGAGCTCAGAGTGCCAGAGGTGAGGTCTCTGCCAGTGATACATACTCAAACCAATAGCCTGTAGGCTTCTGGGAAGTAAAAGGACAGGTGATGGAGAGCAGCCATCAGATATTGGCAGGGCAGAGGCATCTTTCTGAACAAAACCATTAAGAAGAACATGAATCAAATAGAACTTTGGAGGGTCTGGAAATATGATCACATTCTCATTTATGTCTTTCCAGTAGAGAAAATAGAAAGAGATGGTTGGGCTCTTATGTTCCCATATTCTTGACCTCCACTGTCATGGGGATAGAGGAAGAGATGTATCAGGTACATGGGGGTGGGGGGGCAAAGCTCTGAAACTCCTGTTCCAAACCCTGGGTTGGAAACAGTGAACAACAAGGCAGTGTTTTTTGTTGTTTTTTTTTTTCCACATAGTGGTACTTTATGAATTTAAAGTTGGTAGTTTGACCTATTTGAGTCTTCTAATGAACATTTGAAAACTTAATTGAAAATAAATTTCAAGGTTCTTTTGTCAATCACTCGATGAAACATATGAAGCATATAGAAAATGCTGGTATTATGTGCAAAGGGAGGTAGAAATAACAATAGCCAACATTTATATAGTGCTCACTGTGCCAAGAACTATTTAAAAGGCTCAATCCTCATAGTTTTTGATGCACTTTCTCTTCCTATTCCTGTTACACAGACATGGAAGCTGAGACAAAGAGAGGGCAAGTTACAACAGAACCATGGTTACATACAAGGGCAATGACTGAGCTAGGATTCATTCATAGGTATTCTGCCTTGCAAGGGAAGAAACAGATAATTCTCCTGTGGTGCTACTGAGAATAAGAGACTATTACATACATATTGTATGCATAGTCCTTTTAAAATTATATTTATTTATTTGCAAGCAGAGATAGAAAGAAGAGATACAAGCAGAGGGAATGGACATGTTAGAGTCTCCAGCTGCTGCAAACAATCTCCAGATGCATATGGCACTTTGTGCATCTGGCTCTTCGTGGGTACTGGGGAATTGAACCCTGGTCATTAGGCTTTGCAGGCAGTTTCCTTAACCACTGAGCCATCTCTTTAGTCCTATTTTTTTAGTCCTTATTTTTTTTATTAAGAACATACTTTGTATGGATATATCATGTGTTGGTACCATCTTTACCTCCTCCCTGCCCCCATTCCACATGGGTCCCTCGATAGTGGGGTTGCTGGTATTCCAATGGAGTTGTGGGTTATGTGGTGTGGGAGCAGCAGCCAGTTATTGGGGTGAGACAATACCTCTAGGTATGATGTCCCAACTGGCTCTTACAATCTTTCCACAAAATTCCCTGAGTTTTGGTGGGTGTATTTTAAGTCTACTTTAGTGATGAGCTTTTAGGAGCCTCTGTCTGCATTTTCCTTTGGTATGTGTTGAGTATCCTTAGCATCTGTTTCCTTCACCCTGGAGCTGATTGTCAAGTTCACTAAAGAGTAGCACTCTTGCTCATCTCCCCAGTTCTTCTGTGGCTTCACCTGGACCTTGGCTGAGATGGGAGTGTTAGTTTATTTCCTTGGGTCTTGCTAAGTTCTGAATAAGAAAAACATATTCTCCAATGGAGAAGTCAGCATAGGTTAAATTGGACATGAGTTATTAACTTAGGGAGAATTTGATGGATGTAGCCCCTGTTTTAGCCAAAGACTAGTGGGAGCTTGTCATTGGAGAGCATAATCTTTGTCTCCATAGGATTCAGACCTGATTCCCAGTTCCAGATATGGTTTCCTTTCCTCTGAAAGGATTTCTTAGCCAATCAAAAAGTCATGATTACCTCCCTAGGCTGTGTGGTACCATTACACTGGTGTTTACTTCTTGTCATGCTGGTTGCTTCTGAGTAGCTTAGATGTCTGCTATATTCTTTTTTAAAGAGAGATAATTGTCTGGCCTAACATGGAAAATGGAGATAAAATGTGAAAGGGGCAAGTCCTAGAAGAGATGCAGGGATTTAAATAGGTCCAGGGGAGGATGATGGGTTAGGAACTATTTCTGGACATTTAGCATTCTTGCCACCATTCATTGCCAGAGGAAACCATCAAGCATTTTGACAGCAAACTGTTTGTTCATGTTTGTAAAAACCTACCTGTTGGGAACAGCTGAGCTACCTGTACAGTGGTTAGAACTGTGATCCTCATGTGCATGACAATTGTCAGGAATGTTTATTAATACACAGACTGGCAGGGAAAATGCTCATTTGGGTGAAGCACTTGATGTGTAAGTATGAGGATCTGAGTTTGGATCCCAAGTACCCACTTAAAATGCTGGGTGTGGTGGTGAACATGCATAATGCCAGCACTGGGGAGATGGACGCAAGAGGATACTGGAAGCTAGCTAGTCTAGCCAAACTGCTGAGTTCTAGGTTTAGCGAATGATCCAGTCACAAAGAACAAGATGAAAAGTGATTGAGGAAGACAATAACCATCCATCTCTGGCCTTCATAATCATGTGTACACACATGTGTGCCCACACACTGGTGAGCACATGCACACCACATATATACACATACAAACAACACAAAAGCACAGAATATTCTACCTCAAGAGTTTCTGATTCACGTGACCTAGTAAAACCTGGAAATTTATATTTCTAGTAAATTCTTAGGTGCTGATGCAGCTGCGGTGGGGATTTCTGAAAGCCACTGTCCTTTAAACAGAAACCAAGAGGACATGAGACAAAGAGCAAAGATGTGAGCTGAGGGCTGTAGAAGAGAAACAATGAAGAAGGGAATGATATCTGATAATGACAGCTAACTTTAGTGATTATTTATTCTAAGCCTGTGCTAGTGATGTATCTCTTTTCATACTTGCAATTTTCTTTTCTTTTCTTTTCTTTTCTTTTTTCTTTTCTTTTCTTTTCTTTTCTTTTCTTTTCTTTTCTTTTCTTTTCTCTTCTCTTCTCTTCTCTGCTTTTCTTTTCCTTCCTTCCTTCCTTCCTTCCTTCCTTCCTTCCTTCCTTCCTTCCTTCCTTCCTTCCCTCCCTCCCTCCCTCCCTCCCTCCCTCCCTCCCTCCTTCCTTCCTTCCTTCCTTCCTTCCTTCCTTCCTTTCTTTCTTTCTTCCTTTTGGTTTTTTGAGATAGAATCTTACTCTAATCCAGACTGGCCTGGAATTTACTATATAGTCTCAGGCTGGCCTTGAACTCACAGCGATCTTCCTACCTCTGCCTCCTAAGTGCTGGGATTAGGCATGTGTCACCATGCCCAGCTGCAATAAATTTTTGATGTAACTATTATTTCCATCTTAGAGTTGAAAAACAAAGTACCCGCCGGGTGTGGTGGTGCATGCCTTTAATCCCAGCACTCGGGAGGCAGGGGTAGGAGGATCACCGAGAGTTCGAGGCCACCCTGAGACTACATAGTTAGTTCCAGGTCAGCCTGGACCAGCGTGAGACCCTACCTCGAAAAAGCAAAAAAAAAAAAAAAAGAAAAAAAAAAAAAGAAAAGAAAAGAAAAGAAAAGAAAAGAAAAACAAAGTACCAAGTACACTGGGAATTTTCCAGATCATGCATATATAAATCTGGGCCACACTGCACCAGTTGGAGGGTGTGAGCACTCACTGGCACTACTGCTCTGCAGTTTGAAGGGTTTGGGGTGGATGTTTGGAGATGCATACTCTTTTGAAGTTTCCAGTCGGTGATGTAACAAGGCATAAGTAAGTAATGACTAGGGTATATTATTTTGATATTGGCTAGAGCTTAAAGTCTGGGAAGGTAACTATTGACCTGTTACGGCAATGCTCAAACTTTAAGACACACTTTTGCTTGCTACTTGATTTTCAAGGTGAGTCACCTTGATAAGAGCTACAAGCAAGAATTGCATGCAGTCTGGATTTCTTTTTGTTGGCATGCCTGGTGTTCAAAAACACAAACTTTGAAATCAGAGTTCTTCTTTCATTTTGAATATCTAGGATGTAATCCATCCATTTATTTAAAAAATTTCTGAAATCCACTAAATGTTAATTTTTAGCCTATTTTGACTTACTATCTTTCTTTATTTATATATATATTTTTGGACAGGGCCTCATATAGCCCCAACTGGTCTCGAACTTGGCTGTGTAGTGAAAGATAATCTTGAACTCCTGAAGTTCTTGCTTTTACTTCCTAACTGGTTACAGGCATGTACCACCACACCCAGCCTTACTATCAGTGTGTTTCAAAATGGTAAGGCAAAATCAAGTTTAAGTTTTGTCACTGCTTTTCATGCTTCTCTTTGCTTCTGTGTAAGGCACACCACATGTATGTTATTTTGTTTTTATCACATGTCCTCTGGAAAATTCTCCATATCACTATAAATATTGTTCCTTCCTCATTTCATTATTACTTCCTTCTGAAATTCTAGTTAGTTTATGTTGGATATTCTCATTCATTTTATATGTATGTTTCAGAAATGTCTGGGATAATTTCTTTAAAACTTATTATAGGGCTGAAGAAATGGCTCAGCAGTTAAGGTACTTGCCTATAAAGCCTAATGACCTATGTTCAATTCCCCAGTTCCCACATAAAGCCAGATGCACAAGGTGGCACATGCTTCTGGAGTTTGTTTGCAGTGTCTAAAGGTCCTGGTGCATCCACTCTCTCTCTCAAATAAATAAATAAATAGATAAAGTGTTAAAAACAAAACAAAACAAAACAATACAAAACATTCTTTGATTTTTTTTCACTTCTTTCTGGTCTGCTATTTAATTATTTTTTTGCTTAATTTCATTTATATTTATTGTCACTTTAATTTCAAGTTATTTTCCTTCGAGTCTGTCTAGATAGTCCCTTGTAGCTTATTAAACTTTTAAAAATCTTATATATAGCTAGTATCTGATAATTCTAGTATCTGGATATTTCATGTAACTCAATTCCTACTAATACCTTTGCTGGATGTTATGCATGTTTCTTTGTTTACCTGAGTCTGTCAAGTTTTAATTTTTTTCTTATATTATTCGGATTAGTACTTGATAGGGTTTTTTTCTGTTATGCTGGAATTGAATTATTGCAGTGGCTATTTTAATTTCCTTCTTGTTATTTAGGGGTAGGTATAAACTACAGTACTATTTTATATTAAAATGCCTATTTTGAAAATTTTCTGACCACACAGTAAGTATGGACCTGGGGAAAGCCTGCACAAAAAATTGTGGCTTAGAGTTCTAAAGCCGTAGGGGATTTTCTTTCCTGTAACCCAGTGTCACCATGTGAACAGGCACCCCTTCCCGTACTTCTGAAAGGAACTTTTATCCAATGGGAGCACTTCTTTATGTACAGGCAGCAATAACACTTTCTCCTTCAGCTGCCTTAGGTTCTGTCTCTCTTCTTCTGTGCTTGATAAAGTCTTCAAAGCATATATTTGATTTCACCAGGATCTAGCAGATTCAGGTCAAAGCTAGCTTTAGTGCTTCCTGCCCCTATCACTTTAGTTAGGCTTTGGTATGTTAACTTTTTGCTAGCTCAGCAAGGCACGTAAAATGTTCTAAATATATAAATATATACACAAATGCAATATTTCAGCTATTTCTGTAAAAAGGTTGTTTTTTTTTACATTTGAGAAAGTGCAAATTAAATAGAAAAATACATTGCAAATTATATTAAAAATAAATGAAGAAAAAGTAATTTTAATTGAAAGATATCATTAAATAAAGTGACAAACAAAATCCCTGGTAGGATTGTGGGCGGGTGTACTTTAGTCTTTGTACCTTTAGAACTTTCTCGGTCCAAGGATAATAAGAGTCTCATAAAGAGTAAATGAAATAATGCAAACTTGTATAAAGTATTGAAAATTTCAAGTGGTTTGTCCAATGTTACCCATTATTAAATGTGCTTGGAAAGCCAGGTGTGGTGAGCATGCCTTTAATCCCAGTACTCGGGAGGCAGAGGTAAGAGGATCACTGTGAGTTTGAAGCCAGCCAGGAACTACAGAGTGAGTTCCAGGTCAGCCTGGGCTACAGACCCTACCTCAAACCAAACAACAACAACAACAAGTGCTTGGAAGTGTGCTTTGCTGGCCTCAGTTTACTCAGGTATTTATAGTATGCACATACATACATACATTTACTTGGTATTTCTAATGTTATAATGCAGACACAGTTATTGCTTAGCCCAACATATTTCCAGTAAGCTGTCAGGCAGCAACTGTTAACAGACAGGCACATATTTCAGTAACTTAGATTAGAAGTAACCCTTTCAGATTTTGAATTCTAAATTTACACTTCTAACTTTAGGTGATGATTCACTCACTTTCTTGAATGAATTTTATGATGGAATTTTTCTCCTGATCTCTGCTTTCTGCGCGCTGAGAAGAGGGCATGATGCACAATGTAAAACCGTGGAGAATGGAGAACTGTGGGTTGCAGTTGGCTTCTCATTGCTGCCACAAAACACCTGACCAAAATAGCTTTGGGAGGAAAGGGTTTATTTCGGGCTATGGTCTCAATGCGAAGCTCCTTGATGGCAGGGGAAAACATGGCATGAGCAAAGGCTGGGCATCACCTGCTGGCCAACATCAGATGGTAACAGCAGCAGGAAAGAGTGCTGAGCTTTGTAAGAGGAAGCTGGGGCTATGCCACCCATAGCCCACACCCCAGCTACCTCCAACAAAGCTCCAATTTCCACATGGCCAGCAGCTGGGTACCTAGTCTTCAGAATACGCGACTTCATGGGGGACACATAATTCAGACCACTGCGCCACGTGTGTAGCTTCTTTCTCCTCGCTGGGAAGGAATACTTGAAGGAAGCAACCAAAGGAAGAAGATGTTTACTTTGTCTTGTGGTTTACAGAGCTACTATCCATCAGAGCAGAGACGACATGACATCATTCCTCAAGGCCCACCCCTTAGAAACCCACTTCTGCCAGCTAGGGCCCACCGTCTAAAGGTTCTACAGACTCCACCAACCAGGAGCCACAATGCTCAAATGCATGAGCCCGTGGGTGGCCCTTCACTTTCAGCCATAGCACCTAGAAAGGGAGGGTCCAGTGTGTCCCTTATAACTGAAGAGCTCTAAAAACTCTGTAAGGAAAGAGTAATGTGAAACTGCATGTGCTTGTGAGGCCAAGTTCTGATGTATGGCTAAATCTGGCTGATTAGCAATTGGTGGGATAGGTAATTATACTGAACAGTAAATTTCTTGGGCATCAGGAGCTGCCTTACCTCCTTTGAAGAAGTTTAGACATTAGAATTAAACAAAGCTTGTTCCAAATCCTGGCTGTGTCATTTACTGCCTTTTTTTATTTACAAGCAAGCTAAAAAATCCTTCAATTCTGGGTTGTTGTTTTTTTTTTTTTTTCACCTGTCTCATAGGGTTGTGTCAAAACTTTTTAAAAAGATAACATACAAAATTGTAAGCATAGTGCTGCATACAGTGAATCTACAATGCATTTAGCAACAAAGATTGCTATTACTTTTGTTCTCTATGAAGGCTGGTTCAGTGTGCTTGATCCATAAAGATGTTTATACATGAATAAAGGCAGCTGTCTTCATTTGCTCGAGTAGCGATTGTCCACATTTCTTCCCTGAAGTTAACCTTCACCATTGGGAGAAACAAAAATTGAGGTGATGCTTTGTTTCGTGAAAAGAAAGCCATACAGAGGCTGATCCACTTCAAGGACTAAAGAACTTACTAAGCACTCACGCAAAGAAGGCGAAGACTGGCTTCTTGCCTCGAGAACGAATCAAAAGACTGCGCAGCACCTGACTCTAGCTTCCCCTTGGAGTCAGCAGCCTTCATTTCTGTCTGCTTTGCCTTGGCCATTCAGTGAACATGCTGACACACAGTCTGAGGATCCTTCAGCCACCACCCACAGCCTCTCTCTCAAGGGGCACTGTGTACTACCGCCAACTTCCAAAAAGCGGTTGCACAGAGATAAAGACTGGGCTTTTGAGGCTTGCTTTGTGGCCTCAGATTGGGTCTTTCCAACTATTTCTTCCTTTGTTTGAAACTCCCACCTTGCCTCTAACAATTCAGCTTGTTATCAGAAAGGAATATGAAGCACTAAAAGGAAATGCTAGCAAATGATCTGGTTTAAGAAGGGTGTGGATTACGTACACACTGTCAGCAAGGAGCAGAACACTTCTACGCCTGTCGTTAGAGGGGCACAAAGTGTGTTCAGAACATAGAACTATTAATAGGATTGCAGTGTCTCTTCCAAAACATGGTATCTCCTCTGCTTTTTTATTTTTTTACTTGATTTGTGACTTTAAGCTAATTTTGGACATTCTGGACTTGCAGGTTCTCCTCTATAGACTGGAAGCAAAATTAATGTACAGATTACAAATATTCTGTTTTCCTGTAAGTCATATCTAGTCCATATGCATTGCTAATTATATTGTATAGAGTTTTGCTACATACTCCTTTAGAGGTTCCCATGAAAACTTGACAGCTAGGATAGTTGTAAAAATGAGCCGCGTCATGGGGTGGAGGGTCTCAAACAGTCATATGTAGAGTATAGCATGCTCTTCATGGATCTGTCCAATTGGCAAAATGGTTTTCTTCTTGAATTTCAGTCATGAGCATAGATGCAAAAATTCCCAGACTTCATACTGTGGCAAATGACAGAATTTCCTTGTCTTCTCATTTGTGAGTGTGTGTGTGTGTGTGTGTGTGTGTGTGTGTGTGTGTGTTGGTATTCACATGCATGTGCAGGGGTCAGAGGAAAACCTTGGGTCCTCACTTTTCAACTTGTTTAATTGACACAGAAGCACTTGTTTGCAACTGGGAAGACCAGACTAGTTTGCCTGTGAGCCTTAGGAGTCTCCTGGCTATGCCTCCTATTAATCTAGATGCATTGGGAGAAAGATGTGTACACCATCATGCCCAGCTCTATACAGGTGCTGGGGATCTGAACTCTAGTCATCAGACTTTCCAAGTAAGTGCAAAAGTGTGTGTGTATATATATATTATTCCAGTTGAAGTTAATTTTTGTATCTCCTGTGATAGAAGGGTCTAATTTTATTCTTTTACTTGTGGACATCTGATTTTTCCCAATATCATTTATTAGGTTTTTCTCTCTCCCAGTGTGGGTTTTTGACATCTTCATTGAAGCCAATTGTCATAAATGTGTGTATGAATTCTAGACTATATTATATGACATTGATTAATAGCTCTGTATACCAATACAATGGTGTTCTCATTATTATAATTTTATAGTATATTTTGAAGGAGGAAAATGATTCTTTTAATTTTCTTTATTTTATAAATTGAAATGTATATTTCAGGGTCTTTCAAATTTTCATTCAAATTTTAGAATTTTTTTCTATTTCTGGGTAAAGGAACATTTGCTTTTTAAAAAATATTTTATTTTTATTTATTTAGGGGAGTGAGAGAGAGAGAGAAAGAGAGAGGGAGAGAATGGGTGCTCCAGGGCTTTCTGCCTCTGCAAACGAACTCCAGATACATGCACCAGCTTGTTCATCCAGCTTATGTGGGTCCTGGGGAATGGAATCTGAGTCCTTTGGCTTTGCAGGCAAACGCCTTATCCATTAAGACATTTTTCCAGCCTGGAACATTTAAATTTTGATAGAGATTATATTTAATCTGTAGATAAATTTGTGTTGTATAGAAATTATAGTAACATTAATTATTTAGTTGATAAGCATGGGATATGTTCCCCTTATTTGCGTTTTCTTTTATTTACTTAATTGATTTTTATTTTTTAGTTTCCAATTTATAGATATTTCAGTTCCTTAGTTAAACTTATTCTAAGTATTTTATTTTTGGATGCTATTGTAAGTGGCATTGTTTCCTTTATTTCTTCTTAGATAGTACATAGGTGCAATGTAGAGACACTTGTATATTTTTTTATATCCTGAAACTATATGGAATTCATTTATTGGTTCTTAAGGTTTTTGGTGGGGGTGGTCTTTAGAATTTTCTTTATATAAGATTATCTTCTTTGGAGCTGGGGGATGGCTCAGTGGCTAAAGTACTTGTCATGCAAGTAACACAACATCAGTTCCCAGCACCTACATAAATATTGGGTGAGTATGCCTGGCCTTCTGTATTTCCAGCATCTGGGAGGCAGACACAGGGTATCCACAAGACAAGCACACACACACACACATGCAGATAAACATTATGCTATTTACAAATAGAAAATTTAACTTCCTTTAGGATTTGAATAACTTTTACTCATAAAATTTTCTAGCTAGGGATATCCTTTTTTATCTATTTTGCTGACAATTTTAGTCATGAAAGGATGTTCAATTTTGTCAAATGATCATATTTCTCTCAACATCCATGCAGCTCACAGTAATCCAAGTATACTAAATATAAAGACATCTTTACCAAGATCATAGTTATCATCTGATTCTAAAATATAAAAGAAAAGGAATAATTTTGAAAGCAGCATGAGGAAAGCAACTCATTGTGTACAAAGGAGTGCCCATAGGTCCCCAAACAAAAGCATTTCAGGTGTTGGAAAAATTGCTCAGAGGTGAAAGCACTTGCCTGCATACCTAAGGACCCAGGTTCAATTCCCCAGTATCCACATAAGCCAGATGCAAAGGGGGGCACATGTGTTTGGAGTTCATTTGCAGTGGCTGGAGGCCCTGGCAGCCCCATTCTCTCTCTTATTGCCTCTTTCTCTTTCAAGTAGATAGATAAATAAATAAAAATAAGATATTTTATAAAAAGTATTTGACAAAATTTAACATTATCTTATGGTAGATATTGTGAATTATACATTGCTTGCTATGATTTCTTTTCCTTTCTGTTTTTCCCGTTTTAATTCTCTTTCTGTGTTTTTAATAGCATTGAATCTTCTTTTGAAGCCAGATGAGTTATTGGTAATCAATTTTATTCTTTTGAGGCTTGATTTTAAACTTTTGTTTGCATGTGTGTATGTGATGTGTGTGCATGTGTGTGGGCACATGTGTGTATGTAGGTGAATGTGACATTAGGTGTCTTAATTGCCCTCTGTTTTATTTTTTGAGGCAGGGTCTGTTACTGAACCTGGAACTTACCAATTGGACCAGAAAAGCTTGCTAGCAAATGTTAGGGAATCCACCTGTCTCTGTGTCCCCAGCACTGGCATGGGAACATGCCCAACATTTTGCAGGGCACCTGGGGATCCAAACTCAGTTCTTCATGTTTGCACAGCAAGCACTTGACCCACTGAACCATCTCCCCAGCCTGGATTTTAAATGTTAAAAATTGATGTTTTAGAATAGGATTTCTTTTGGGATAATTTAAATTATGCTAAGGCAATGACATCCTAAGAATTCCATTCAATGACCAATTATTGTGACATCCTTGCTTTATGTCTTTTGGAAAAGTGAGCTGTGCTCAGCTTTGTAGGCAGAATGTTCAACGTCTTCAGTACTTATTTTTCTACAGGTTTTGTGGGCTGCTTCTCACATATGAAGAGATAAGCACCCAGCGAAACAATGGGCATACCTGTGTACAGATCTCCAACGCTCTTTAGTCTCCTCCCTACCAAGTGGCCCTGGTAGGCTTTAGGTTCTTTCTCCCTATACTTTAGCCTATAAAATGTTTCCAGTGATAATCTCGGATTCACTTTACTCATTTTACGTTTTCCAGGAAGCCCAGCCACTATGGCCTGTTGTCTGATCTCTGGAAACTGTTGCTTCAAATATGTTTTTGATACTGTTTATTGTGAAGGTGCAACTATTTTACATTTCCCAGGTTACGTCCAGTTCAGTTATTTTTTCCAAACATCCCAAAGGTATCTATGTTGTTTATGCCTTCACTTATTATTTTGCCATCACTGGGAATGGAGAAATGGCTAAGTCCCGCAGTTACTGGTTTGTTCTGGAGTCTAATATGAGTGACCTCAGCTCAGGAATAGAGATTTAGGGTCTCCAAAATTCCATATTCCAATGTTATAACAGTCTCAGAAATTGTTATAGTAACAAAATATAGAAAGTGAGTCACAAATCAAGACACTTCCCACATAAATTTGTTGCAATATCAGGTAGAAGGGTTACAGCAAAGAGGAGAAATCTTTGTTATAGTTCTCAGAAGCAATTTGATGGCATTCCTAGACTTTGGCTTGGTGGAGGCTAGTGTTGTATTAGTATATTCCATAACATTTCACCTGATAGTCACAAGGATGCTAGGTCAAACACAGAGATGGGCAACACATTTTGATTAAGGGGACTGAAGATAGCCCCAAATAATCTGTCTCTGAACTGTAACAATTCTTCTTTCCATAATCATAGAAATCCTGATCAGTTAATCACCTTGCAGGATGTTTGAAGTAGGTGTAGCTGTGTTTTAGGAACATAAGCTCGCAGATGTTTCTACCTAAGTTCAACATGGGAAATCAGTGAGCTTATTATTGTTTGGGTGAGTGGTTACTTACAGCAGTGTGGAAACCTCAAAGCAGCTGTAGCTTCAAAAAGTCTCATGTAAACATGGACAATGACCTCTCCATAGCTGCGGAGATGGCACTACCCATCCCTTGATCTTCCACCCTCATATACTCTGTTTCCCACTGAGGCCGCAAGACCATGTGTGTCATTGCATACAGCTGGCAAGGGGGTTGCAGAGTTCTGATGCCCCTCAGTACCTTCCTTTTATAGAGAAACATTAACGGTCCCAATGTCAAGGGTCTCTCCTACATGGCCACAGTTGCTTACAAAGATGGTATGGTGGTTTGAATATAAAATATTCCCATTGGCTTCTATGTTTAAATGCTTGATATCCAGTTGCTGGTGCTGTTTGGGAAGTTTAATAAGCCTTTAAGAGGCAGAGCCTTATTGGAGGGAGTGTGTCATTGGGGAGAGGCCTTGGATATTATTGTCCATTCCTGCCTTGTGCTCTTTAGTCTTTCTACTTGTTCCCTGGTGATGTGAAAATGTGAAGCGAACTGTTTGCTCTTACCATAATTTCTCCACCACAATGGACTTCTACTAGAAATCATAAGCCAAAATAAACGTTTTTCTTCATAGCTGTTTCTGGTTGGGTGTTTTGTCCTTCTACGAGAAAGTAATTGTTACAGATGACAATTGCTACTTTTCAAAGAGGAAAGAATAGAGCACAACAATATCAGAATTGTTATATGCCTTTTAACTGAATTAAAAGTTAAACAATTCAATCAGTCATATGGATGTCTGAGTCTCACAATTCCAAATATTCAGATATCTGGGTGTTTTTTCATACTAAATGAGGAAATTTCCACATGATTAGCCTATATACTCCCTGCCTCCTGTTGGGAAATCCCCACTTCAGGCATTTATGGGAAAAGGACTGCAATAGACTCTGGAGAACAAAGAAGTCAGTTGTTGGCATTTGAATTCAAAATAAAGTTTTATTGAGAAGGTTAAGAAAAAAGAGCTTGTATATGTGTCATTGACCACAGTTTTGGAAAGAATGCTGTATGAATTTGCAGTCAGCCATGTTTCTGTTTTTGACTTGGAATAGAGGCACAAGGCAGGAGGTAATAGAATTGAAGATTGAGGAAGGTGAATGACACTTGTAAATTCCAGAGGAGAATGGAATTGCAACAGCAGAGGAAACCCAGGCTTCCAAAAACATATGTGTCAATTTCTCTCAGAGACTGGGAAATAAAAGAAGATAGGGTGGAAGGGGTAGAAGACCCCAGAAAAGCTGGGCCAAAGGCCCAGGCCTCCTATAACCCCAGAATTAGTTAACAGGGCCAAAAGCAAGCCTAGTTTTTTTTGTGGAGCTCTAAGCTTACACAATTTGAAGCCTCTTTAAGAAAGAACACTTTGATTATAGACTTTTAAATGGATATATTTGTTTACATGTAAAACTGTATTATAACAAATTAAAGATTTTAACAAGATGGTGAAGAGCATAAGTATAACATAGTTCAGAAAACTAATGTGACCTTGTTATTAATTAACAGACTGATATGCCTTATAATTATTTGTTGCCATAATTCCTGGTCTCATATATATTGATTGAATGTTCATATGGCAACAAATTTGTCATATTGGTTTTATTTTTATTTTATGTAGGGGCTCACTATGTAGTCTAGGCTGGCCTTGAACTTGTAATCTTTGTGCTTCAGTCTTCTGCATGTAGGCAAACATCACCATGCTTATCTGTAATTCCATTTCTGTAGAGAAGTACAAAGATAACTTTGTGTTTTAGCTACTAGTTAAACTCCTAGAAATAGTGAAAAGACTAAAGAGAGGACATGGAGGACTGGTGATATTTTTGTGTCTGTATGTGCCTGTGTGTATGCATGTTTGTATGTATGTGGGCACACATGTGTGAGTGTGCATATATGCACATGTGATTGTAGAATCTAGAGTGGTTGTTGTTGGGTGTCTCCCTCAATTTCTTTCCACATTCTATTTTTATAATGGGTCTCTCACTGAACCTGGAGCTCATTGATTCAGTTAGCAAGCCCCAGGGATCCTCCTGTCTCCACCTCCCCAGGCCACACCCAGGATTTTATATGGGTGCTGGGGAGCTGAACTCATATCCTTAAGCAAGTAGTTTAGAAACTGAGTGATTTCCCAAAACCCTATCTAAGTTTGATTAAGATATATTTTAGGCCAGGAGTGGCACACACCTTTAATCCCAGCACACAGGAGGCAGAGGTAGGTGGATCACCGTGAGTTCGAGGACACCCTGAGACTGCATAGTGAATTCCAGGTCAGCCTGGGCTAGAGCGAGACCCTACCTCTACCTCGAAAAACCAAAAAAAAAAAAAAAAAAAAAGATATATCTTAGTTTTGCAAGTTGTTATTTTATCTATTTGCAAGAAGAGAGAGAGTGAGAATGAATGAATGAATATCGGTGTGCCAGAGCCTCTAGCCACTGCAAATGCATGAACCATTTTGAGCATCCAGATGCATGACCCATTTTGAGCATCTGGATTTATGTGGGTACTGGGGAATCAAAATCGGTAATTACAGAAAGTGCCTAAACTGCTAAGCCATCTCTCCAGCCCAGTTTTGCAAATGTTTTAAAAATTATTTATTTATTTGAGAGAGACAGGGGAGATTGAGAGAGAGAGAGAGAGAGAGAGAGAGGAGAGAGAGAGAGAGAGACCAGGGCCTCCAGCCACTCCAAACAAACTCCAGACGCATGTGCCACCTTATGCATATGACTTACATGGGTACTGGGGAATGAATTGAACCCATGTCCTTGGACTTCACAGACAAGCACTTTAACTGCTATGTCCTTTCTCTAGCGCCCCAGTTCTGCAAACTTTACAAAACTGATAACTATCAACACACTAGAAAAACTTCTCTTGGAGTCTGGAATGAGAACTTTCAAGTGAGTATGAAGGCTGAAGGTTCAAGTTTGCTTCATGGTGAACTTTTCTCTGGATATATGTTGGACTGATACATTGATGGACCCAAGATCCTGGTTAAAGACAAAGTAGGAGTCATTCATCTCCTCTGAGTTACTATGCAAGCTTCTGTGAACATAGCTATTGCTACAGAGAAAAATATTTAGTGATGATATAGGTAGTAAGGCATAATTCCCCCTTGAGGGAACTGCAAAATTATTTTTGAGTAGGACTATAAGTAATGAATGATTTTGCAAAGTAGTAGAAAGGGAATAGCTTAATGAAGCAGTCATTGGTTAGGTGGATTTTACAATAGTATCATAAATATTTTAGAAATTTAGAAAGTCTTCTGTTTCTTTGCAAATACACATTTCATTCACTGAAACATGATGTTTACATTGCATTTTTCAAGAAAACTTGTCTTTGTGACAATCATATGCAGAAATACTGCTTAAAGACTTATGAGACACTCCCTTTGGACAATATGCAGGGCTATCTAGAAGGAATATCTGATGCCTTATTCACATTAATTGATCCTTTTAAAGTCAATTCAGAATTTAAGAACCAGTCATTCCTGCTAAAGCTGAAGTAATTTATCCATCTTTTGGAATTTTTATTAATCAAAAGAAGGTAGACCATGTCTATCAGATGGATATTGGAAAATATATTTCCCTAATAGTCCTGTTTCGGACAGTAGAAGTCCTCTATCTAAAAATAACTACTATACCAAAAAGAGTGATTACAACCAGTGAGCTATTATTACTGGATAAAATTTTAAATAGAGGTACACTTAATAATTAATAATTAATAATTAATAGAGAACCACTTAGAGCCATAGAAACTCAAAGTCAGAAAAAAGTATGCTCTAAAGCAGACACATATAAGAAATAATGACAAAATCTAAAATGTGTAGGCTCAGATGTTTTAGGTATATATGAGAAAATGTGACCATGTGGAAAGCACAGGCAGCATGTGAGACATCCTACTGACTGATAGGATATAGTGAGATTTCTGACTTCCTTATTGTGTATAATAGGTTGTATTGCTTCAGCAAACAGTATTCAAAGAGAAGTAGCTATTATTTTTCAGTGCTTCTCTTAGGAAAGGGAGTTGGAATATATGTATATTCTAAACTTCCTGATATTTTTTTTTTAAATTTTTATTTATTTATTTATTTGAGAGCGACAGACACAGAGAGAAAGACAGATAGAGGAAGAGAGAGAGAATGGGCGCGCCAGGGCTTCCAGCCACTGCAAACGAACTCCAGACGCGTGCGCCCCCTTGTGCATCTGGCTAACGTGGGACCTGGGGAACCGAGCCTCGAACCGGGGTCCTTAGGCTTCACAGGCAAGCACTTAACCGCTAAGCCATCTCCCCAGCCCACTTCCTGATAATTTTGAAACTGGAAGTCATTTGTCATTGCCAGGATCAGGGGAGAGGATTTCGGTGGGTAAGAGTGCTTGTTATGCCAGCATAAGGACTTGATTTCGATCCCCAGCATTCATGCAAAAAGCCAGGCATGCTGTGAATGCCTATAACCCCTACACTAAGCAAGCCAGACCCAGAAGGATCACTGGATCACTGGGGATCTCTGGTCAGCCAGTCTACCAATATATATATAAACATGGCACACGCTTAAGGTTCAATGAGAGACTCTGAATCAAGGAAATAAGGAGGATACACAATGTTATCTTCTGGACCTCAATATGTGCACACAGGTATGTGCATCTTTACCTAGGTGCATACACCACACATACCTGTGAAAGTCATTGTCTGTTTACCTGTCTAAGAACTGATGTTAAAAGAGGCAAGAAGTAAGACATGGGTTTACCTTAAGCAAAATCACTTATGCTTATGCATTTTATGTAATTTCATTTAAGCTCTTAAATAAGATAACATTCCTCACTTAGCATCATGGGTTCTTCAACAACAGTAACTCCAGTATTAAAAACTACAATAAGTAGAATAAAGAAATGGACCAGATCTGTCTGGAAATATGTTGGAGATATTATTAAAATAAAATGTAGATGAACACAAGTTAATCTGGAAGAAATTTTAAACCATTAAGAAGGGCTGGAAAGATGGTTTAGCAGTTAACAAACTTGCCTGCAAAACCTAAGGACCAAGGTTTGATTCCCTAGTACCCACATAAGCCAGAAGCCAGATCCACAAGATGGTGCATGTGTCTGGAGTTCATTTGCAGTGGCTAGAGGCCCTGGCACACCCCATTCTCTCTCTCTCTCTGCCTCCTTCTCTCTCAAATAAATAAATAAATAAAAATGTTTTTAAAAACTTGAAGAAAAATAGACAGAGTTTCCATGATATGTGGGATTATACCAAACAGTTTATCAAACAGGTCCTGAAGAGACAGAAGAGAAATAATGAGACAGAAAAACTATATAGAAAAAATTAATAAAATGTGCTAAAATGTTAAATATACAAGAGTCTCCACAAATCCAAAGTAAGGAAAATACAATGAAGTGAAATTTCTCTAGTTATATCAAAGTTATTAAGTAGACATCTAAGGAAAAAAATTAAAGCAATCATAATAACTGACATTTTACATACAAAGAAATAATTACATAATATAAAGTCATTTCAGTTCACAATGTAAGCTAAAAATTATAAGATAACAACTTTATGGTGCAGAGAACGGGGAACATGATTGTTCCATAATTCTATATTTAGTAAAAGAGCTTCTCAAAAATAAAGAAAAATTAAAGATATTTCAAATATCTGAAAACTGAAGATATTTATGGCTACCAGAGCTGCACTTCCACAAATGCTACAGGAAGTTCCAAACTAATGAGTTATGACATCAGACGAGAACTCAGATCTATAGGAAAGAATGAAGAACACAAAAGGGAAATAGCAAAAGGAAATAACTAATTGTATATACCTAAATTTTTCCCCTTTAATATACATACAACTTTAAAACAAAAGAGTAACATTGTATTGGGAAGCACTTACATATCTGTGTATATTTTAGCTATAGGAAGAACAGAAGCTCACCAATATGAAGGAACTCCTATGTGCAAAGCATTGGTGTTATATGAATCAGTACAATAACAGCCCTTCATATATTTCTATAACTTAAAGATGAATACTCAAACGCCTAAAGAAACTACGGATAAACTCCAAAGGAAAGAGCTGATTTAAAAGGAGACACCAGAATTTTTTTTCATGACAAGAAAGAAATGATAAAAATAAAACTCCAATAGCACAAATAAAAAACAAATATCAGTGGTATCTGTTTGGTAGCTCTAATGCTAGTCATATTAATAATCAAATAAATTTGTAAATGGGCTAATTATTTCATGTAAAAGCTGATCAGATTATGGGGACAAATAAGAAACTATGTTCCTTTAAAAAGTCAGAGTTTTAAATACAAAACTTCAAATAGCTAGGAAGCAAAAAAAGAAAAAAAACACAATACCATCAATAAAATAGAATGCTTCATAATAAAGGGACACTATAGCAGGAAGATAAGGTTTGGAAACATAAAGCAGAATGCAACATTTAAGGGAAGAACCTGAAAATTTTATTATAGTTTAAAACTTTGAAAGTCTTCTTTCAAGTACATGATTTTTGGTACATGTGGGATGCTCAAGAAATAGGTGATTTCCTAAACAGTAACTTTAAAATGGCTGAAGCTTTATGATGAAATTAAATGGGGAATCAGTGGCAATGAAAACCATAAAAAATGGCCAAGTATTTGGAATCCAAACAACTCTGAGACCATAGAAAGGTCTGTGCTCAGCCCTCAGAATCTGAAGGCTTCCAGGACAGCTTGACGAATGTGTGTGATCTAGATGAAGTGAGATGAGGAGCTGGGCCATAAAGGAGAAGGGGTGGAGGTGGGGCTGGATGATGGAAGTGCTCTAGGCAGAAGGCTCTAATTGTATGGATATAGCCGATAGCCAATGTCACACAAGCCTCAAATGGCCTTAACATGTTGTCTAATACTTGTTGGAACATGAGTGAGTAGGCAGAAAGGCAGTTATTGGATGTAAGAATAATTGGGCAACATAATCCAGTAATTACCACAGGAGCAAGAGATGAGAGTTATTGACCCAGAAATTCCCTGTGAAAGGGCTTTCTCTGTTCTTTCATTCCCAGAGACAGCTGAGGAAAAATCTGTGCTTTCATCCCTCCTATCTAAGTAGGTCAGTATTTGCTAACACTCAAGGAGCCTGCTTTAGTTCACAGTCTGCTCCAATACTGTGCTAATGAGGAACAGGTCATGGGTTTAAACCTCTTATGGGCCTCTTAGTTTCTCTCTTTTCTGCAGTCAGACGCAACCCCAAGTCCTGGGCTGTGCCTTTTCAGATGCTAGTTGGTAGCTAAGAAAGCTGGTAGGAGCTCTTGGATAGGCTGTAGAAAACTTACCCTTCCTCTGCACCAAACTGGGGTGTTGCACCCAGAAAATGTCCCATTGCCAGTGCTGAATCAATGTAATTGTGATTTTCTTAGAATGCTGAAAATAGTGACTGTGACTTCTACTATGTCTCTAACCTCACACTCTGTGGAGTGTTTGCAGCAAAGAGCCTGTAATCAATGTTTTCTTCTTCTTCAGAGTAAACTAACAATACTTGTCAAGTGTCTAATAAATCTGGAGAGTTTTACTAGATGGCATAATAAGACCACCTGAGGAAAAAACGCATTAATGCATGAATGCTTAAGGTTAATATATATAATGCACATATATGTGTCTGTGTGTGTGTGTGTGTGTGTGTGTGTGTGTGTGTGTGTGTGTACTCACTTTGTATATATATGTATGTATACAGTAATTTTGTAGCACAATCCTTATACTCAAGTCTGTGCTGGGCTTATAGAAGAAAGAAATGCACCAATTTACATTTATGGAGTATAGCCTGTGAGCCAAGCACATAGCATATGGCAAAGCTCAAGTTCTCAATCCCTCTTCATGCTTAACCCCAGCCTTATTACCTTCCTCTTTCTCAGAATATGACATTAGAAAGCACAGTATTTGTAGTCAGGAAAAAACACTATCTACAGAAATTGAACTAGATGAAATGTCATGAAGGGAGGTTAGAATCATCACTACAGCCAACTTTCCTTACGACTGGCAGGTTCTGCGTACTTGATATCATTCAACTCTTTAGTCTGCATACCAACCCTATGCAGTAAATTCTGTTATTGATGTTGCATCAGTGAAGGCATGAATGCAGAGGAGGGAAAAGGGGGCAAACTTGTCACATGCTATGCAGAATGTGAGGAGATGCCATGAGAATGTGTTTGGGAGAGGGGAACCCAGGCTATTACATTACATTGAGTATGTCTCCTTGTACTGATTTGTGGTTCATAATTTTCTTGGATGGTTTCTATTTAAATCTCTTGCTTTTTTTTAAGTCATGTAGTTTGTTTTTTAATTATTGAGTTGCAAACCTTTGCAATGTTTTTATTCCAGATGCAATTACATTACTGGCTACACGCTTTACGAAGAATTTCTCAAAGGCCCTTTAGTGTCTTTCTAAGGCAAAACTGACTTTTTTGAAGGTCAATTTAGAATGCTTTCTTACATCATTACTGTTTCTGTTGTATATATCTTAGTTATAAAATCTTTGTCTATTTCAAGGCTACTAAATTTTTATTTTTCATCTTAGTTAATTTTGTACAGCTGTGAGGAAAGAGTCAATATTATTTTGTCACATGGAGATCTTTCTTTTCTCTATCTGAGCATATCTGCTACAAAGGCTGCCTTTCCCTATTGAGTTACCTTTGCAGCTTTGTTGACAATCAATCCATCATAACTTCTGCTAGTAATATTTTACAGTACATTAGAAGTTGTTTTATGAATCATGTAAGTGTATCTGTAAAGAGGTCTCATGGAAATACTGCTACCAAAAATAATATTTTGATTTGACTGTCAAATGATTTTTTTGCTAGAATATTGAAATTCAATTGTTTTTCTAACCATGGTCATGCTCAAATTATTTTCACATCACTGTTGAAATATATGCTTGTTCTCGTTTTGGACTTTCTAGTCTGCTCCATTAATCACATAGCAGTTGTTTCACGAAATATCAAGCCATCCTGATGGTAAGGGCTCCCAGCTTCTTGGAAAGAGGTAAGTCTGATTTTTTTTTAATTTAAAAAATTCTGTGATTAATTTAGGTCATATACATTTCCATATAAATATCAACATAAATTTCTCCAAAACTATCCTTCTAAGCATTTTTTACTTAGACTACTTTAGAAGCTATGAATCCTGTTGATGAGAACTGATATCTTAATAACCTCGAGTCTTCTAAGTCATAGTACAGTTCTCCATTTATTTAGAACATCTTTAATATAGCTCCACAATGTCTTAGATGTCATTTTTTAGATATATTCTGAAAATAATTTGTGCTTTGATAGTTATATAACTACAATTACTTTTAAAGTTATATTTACTGGTTATCAATTGTTAGTATATATCTACAATATGTTTTTTTCTATATTGACCTTGTGTCTGTAACCATGTTGAATTCACTAGCTGGAATTAGTGTTTTGTAGGTTTTCTAAAAATGTTTATTTCCAATCATTATGCTTTTTATTTCTTCTCTTTTGTTATTGTAATGATGAAAACATCACTACATTGAACAGACCTAGTAAAAGCACTGAGCTTTATCTTGTTCTCAATGATGTAGAAACTATTCTGTTACATAACAGTATATAATTTATACATACTCTTTATCAGGTTATGTCTTTCTTTCTGTTCCCAGTTTGCTAAGAGATTTTAATTTAATTTAATATTTATTTATTTATTTGAGAGAGAGAGAGAGAGAGAGAGAGAGAGAGAGAATGAGCACACCAGGGCCTCCAGTTACCACAAACAAGCTCCAGATGCATGTGTCATCTTATGCATGGCTTGTGTGTGTCCTGGGGGATTGAACCTGGTTCTTTGGCTTTGCAGACAAGTGTCTTAACTACTAAGTCATCTCTCTAGCCCATTTTTAACTTTTTAATTATGAGTTGATGTTTGTATTTTGTTGGCAAATACTGAAAAGATTGTATGGACTTAGTTCTATGTTACTATGGTGGACTGCATTTAATAAATTGTTTCTGAATCTTAAACTTGTCTTTGCTTTGTTTGGCAATTCATTGTCTTCATCAATTGTTTTATTTGATTTGATTGCATATTTTTAAATTTTTCTATTACTTATTTATTGCCTTTATAAAAGGTTATGCTCTTATAACTACTTACTCCTACCTCAATTCTTCTGTCTCCTTTGGTGGGGTTGTTGGTATTCATTGTGGGGACCATGAGGCCTCAGTCAGTCTCTGGTGGGGGTGGGGAAGAGTGCCTCAGACTATTCCCACTCACTCTGAGGTTCTTACAGTCTTTCTACCCCTTCTTCTGCAATGTTCCCTGAGCATTGGCAGTCAAGATAGGGATCTTATTTAGTGTTGACTTCTCTGTAGGCCCTGGATCTCTGTTTTGATGAGGGTTGAGTGACCACAGTATCTGTCTATCTCTCTGGAACTGGTTTTCAGGCTAGTTATGAGAGCAGTACTTTGTCACTACTTCCTCTGTAATGACTTCTGAGCCCTGGAAGATGAGGTGGAGGTGACCTATTTCATGAAAGACAGCTGGCTCTATTCTTTGTTTTTGTTTTTTTTTTTTTAATTTCAGAGAGAGAAAGAGAGAGGAAGAGAGAGAGAGAGGGAATTGTCATGCCAGGGCCTCATCCACTTTTAATTGAACTCCAGATGCTTGCACCACCGAGTGGGCATGTGCAACCTTACGCTTGCCTCACTTTTGTGCATCTGGTTTACATGGGATCTGAAGAGTCTAACATGAGTGTTTAGGCTTCGCAGGCAAGCATGTTAACTGCTAAGCCATCTTTCCAGCCCTCTATTCTTTTTTTAATTTTTTTTTGTTATTTATTCATTTATTTGAGAGTGACAGAGAGAGAAAGAGGCAGATAGATAGATAGAGAATAGGCGTGCCAGGGCCTCCAGCCACTGCAAATGAACTCCAGACACATGCTCCCTCCCTTGTGCATCTGGCTAACGTGGGTCCTGGGGAATCGAGCCTCGAACCAGGGTCCTGAGGCTTCACAGGCAAGCACATAACCGCTAAGCCATCTCTCCAGCCCCAGCCCTCTATTCTTGATGTATTGATGTATCCTGGTTCTCCCCAGTATTCTTTACCTGTAAGATAGAACAAATTCTAGATGTTAAGATTTTTTTTTAGAGGTATTTATTCTATTCAGCAGGCTTCTATTGACTCTGTTGGTGATTTTCCTATCTATACAATAATTTTTTAATTTTGTGAGGTCCCACTTGTTGTTTATTTGTCTAATTCCCTGGGCTACTGGAATCTTATTCAGAAAGTCTTTTCCAATACCTACATCTTGGAGTGTTCTCCCTACTTTTTATTCTAGTTGATTTAGAGTTTCAGATCTTATATTGAGGTCCTTGATCCATTTGGAGTTGATTTTAGTGCAAGGTGGGATGAGAGGGTCCAGATTCAGTCTTTGATGCTATCCAGTTTCTCCAGTACCATTTGCTGAAGAGACTGACTTGGCTCCAGTGAGCAGTTTGGGTCCCTTTTTCAAAGATCAGGTAGCAGTACTTACTCAAACTTCAGTTCTATTCCATTGATCTATATGCCTGGTTTTTTTTTAATGCCAGTATCACACTGTTTTTATTGAATGGTCTTACAGTATAACTTGAAACCAGGTGTGGTGATATCATCAGAAGTGTTCATTTTTCTCATTAATTTTTGGGTATGAGGGCCTTTTTATGCTTTCTTATGAATTTTGACGGTGTTTTTTTTTTCTCTAATTCTGTAAAAAATGTTCCTGTGATTTTGATTTGAATCTGTATATTGCTTTTGGTAGGATAGCCATTTTAACATTATTAATTATTCTGATCCATGAGCATGGAAGTTTATTCCATCTTCTCATGTCTTCCTCCAGTTCTTTATTCAAAGTTTTTATGTTTTCATTGGGTAGGTCTTTTATTCCCTTGGTTAGGGAGAATCCAAGGTATTTGAATTTTGTGGCTATTGTAAACAAGTCAGTTTCCTTAATTTCTTTTTCTATATTCTTGTCCTTGATATATAGAAAGGCTAGTGATTTTTGTATGTTGATTTTATAGCCTGTGACATTATATTTATCTATTTCCATATGTTGAACATTTCCATGTGTTCATTGAAGTGGATGATGCTTTTGATAGGTTCTTGAATTCAGTTTGTAAGAACATAACTGAGAATTTTTCTTACTAAGTTAATCATGAATGTTGATCTATACTTCTCTTTTCTTGCATCTCTGCCTGGTTTTGGTATTAGTGTAATGCTGGCTTCATAGAAGGAATCAGGGAGTGTTTCCTTCTTTTCAATTGTGTGGAAGAACTTGAGGAAAATTGGCTTTAGTTCTCCAGTGAAGATTTAGTAGAATTCAACAGTGAAACCATCTGGGCTTAGCCTTTTTGTTGTTGTAGACAGAAAAAGAGAGGGGGGGGGGAGAGGGAAGATAGAGAAAGAGAGAATGGACATTCTAGGACCTTTATCTACTGCAAATCAACTCAAGACACATGCACCACTTTGGCATCTGCTCACGTTTGTTTGTGTGTGTGTGTTTTTTTTTTAAATTTTCATTGTTTTGGGGCTGTCAAAATATTACCTCTGTCTTGTCCTCAAGTTCTGATAGTCTGTCCTCCATGTCCTCTGTTGGTGAGGCATTTAAGGAGAGCTTTTTTTTTTTTTAAAGATTTATTTCATTGTTGTTTATTATGTTTTTGTTCTCAGCATCTCCATGTCTTTGTGGAATTCCAATTTCATTTCTTTTTAAAAATTGTTTTTAGAGACAGTGAAAGAGAGAGAAATGGAGAGAGAGAGAGAGAGAGAGAGAGAGAGAGAGAGAGAGAGAGAGAGAGGGAGAGATTTGGGGTTCCAGGGTCTCAGCCACTGCAATTGAACTCCAGACACTTGTGCCAGCTAGTGGGCATGTTCAGCCTTGTGCTTGCCTCACCTTCGTGCATCTGGCTAACATGGGATCTGAAGAGTAGAACATGGGTCCTTAGGCTTCGCAGGCAAGTGCCTTAACAACTAACCATGTCTCCAGCCCCAATTTCATTTTCTTTCTTTCTTTTTTCTTTTTTCTTTTTTCTTTTTCTTTTCTTTCTTTTCTTTTTTTTTTTTTTTGAGATAGGGTCTCATTCTGGCCCAGGCTGACTTGGAATTTACTATGTAGTCACAGGATGGCCTTGAACTCATGGTGATCCTCCTACCTGTGCCTCCCAAGTGCTGGGATTAAAGGTGTGTGCCACCATGCCCGGCCCAATTTCATTTCTTGATTAGACTTAATTGTCGGAGTTCATTGCTGCATTAGATTATGTCTTCATTGAGTTTCTCTCACTGCCCATTGAAATCTATTGGTTGGTTCACCTCCATTTTCTTTATCTTTCTATCAAGTTCATTTTGATTCTCTTCAATTTTTTTGATGTGTGCATTAAGTTCTTTTTGCTGATTTGTTTCCATTTCCTTCAGTCATGCTTCGAGTTCATTCTTGAATTCTTTTTGTTGATTTTCTTCATTCATCCATGTCTTAAATTTGGTTGTGGATTGTTTATTTCAGTTTTCAACTAGTTCTTCCATCCTTTTGCTCACGGTCTCATTAAGTTTGTTGAATATACTTATCATAGCCTCATTTTGTGGTTCTATGGCTAGAGTTTGCTCTATGTTTACAATAGAGGCTTCCATTATGGTGCTAGGTGTCCTTGGCTGGGATCTCTTGGCTTGGTATCTTGATATTTTTTTGTTTTTCATTGGGGTTTTCCCATCTTGATGTACTTGTCTTGTTTTGCTGGGACTGTAGTTATTACTCTGTCTTGTGGAATATACACTGATTGCCTTGTTCAAGTTTGCTCAAGGTAGAAGTAGGAAGGTGGTATACATTCATAAGTTTTAACTGGGTTCTCTTGAGCTTGAGCCAAGTATTTCTTGTGTGTTCACTCTTCTGGGAATTTTGAGGGGGGCTCTGGAGTGCCTGGTGAGCTTAATGAACATGCAGGGTGCTATTTTCTCTCTGGTACTTGCTTCCTGGAATTTGTTGGTGGGCTTGGCTGTGGCCAAGAAGGCAGGGTGAGGGGATAATAGAGTTGCTGCTTGGGGATTGTGTCTCAGTCACAGTGGTTACAGGGCCAGCTTGGGTGACATGTTGTAGTTGGATCCCTGGTTGTGAGCTTCCCCAACAAGTCTTGTGAGGAAATCTGGTGGTTCTCTTTCTGTTCCATGCAAGTACACCAGGGGAATTGACGCCTACCTGGCTCACAAGAGCATAACCAGACTCTACCAGCACTGCATGTGGAGGGAAAGAACTGGTGTCTACCAGTTCTACCTGATTATTTATATTTTCTTTCTTTCTTTTTTCTTAATATAAGGTTTTCCTCTAGTCCAGGTTGACCTGGAATTCATTATGTACTCTCAAGGTGACCCTGAACTCATGATGATCCTCCTACCTCTGCCTTCCAACTGTTGTGATTAAAGACATGTGCCACTATATCCAGCTCAAACAACCAGCTCTTCATTTCATCCATTTTAAAAATTGTTTTCTTTATTTCCAATACATTGATTTATGCTTTGGTCTTGATAGTTTGATCTAGGTAGTAATTTTGATCTTGGGATGTTCTTGTCTTTCCAGTGCCTTCAAATGGATATTAAATTGTTAATTTAAAAAATCTCTGGTTTTGTAATGTAGGAATTTAATACAATAAACTTCCCTCTTATAACTGCCTTCTTTGTGTTCCTTACACTTTGGTATGTTCTATTTTTTTGTCATTCAGTTTGAAAAATTTATGTGTTTCCTTTCTGATTTAATCAACAACCCATTCATTACTTAATAGAAGTTGTTCAGTCTGCAGGAGTTGGTATGTTTTCTTTTGTTGCTGTTGCTGTTAATTTCTAGTTTTAATGCATTGTGGTCACATAAAATTCAGGGAATTATGTCAATTTGTCTGAATCTGTGGAGATATACTTTATGTCATAATATATGGTCTATTTTGGAGAAGATTCTATGAGCTGCTGGGAAGAATGTGTATTCAACAGAAGTATGGTGGAATGTTCTGTAGATGCCTGTTAAGTCCATTTGATCTATGGTGCTTTTAGCTCTATTGTTCTCTGTTTATTTTCTGCTTGGACTATCTGTCTCTTGAAGATAGTGAGGTATTAAATTCTCCTACTATTATTGTACTGGGATTTATATCTGTTTTATTGTCTACTAAATTTTGCTTTGTAAATTAAGTGCCCCTTTGTTTGATGCATGTAAGTTTATGATTATAATATCTTCTTGTTGAATAGCTCCTTTAATGAGTATAAAGTTGCCATATTTGCTTCTTTTGGTTACTTTTAGTTTAAAGTTGATTCTGTCAGAAATTAGTACATCCACTCATGCCTTTTTGTTGTTTCCATTTGGTTGGAATACTTTTTTCCATCCTTTCACCCTAACGTGTTGTTTATCTTTAATTGTAAGGTGGGTTTCTTGTAGACAGCAGATGGCTGGTTCCAGCTTTCTAATCCAGTCTGTTAATCTGTGTCTTTTGACTGAGGAGTTGAGACATTACTGTTCAGAGTTGTAATTGTGAGGTATGAGTTAATCCCTGTCATGTTGAGGGTTTATGGAGTTTGGTGTTTTCTTGGTCTTGCATGTTTTTATGACCATTCTAGTTTTGATTGTTTCTTCTTCTTCCCTCTTGTGCATGTTAGTTTATCTCCAGAATGTAGAGTATTACATGCAGTATTCTCTGTAGGGCCAGTTTGGTGCACATGTAATCATATAGCTGGCTTATACTGTGAGAGGTTTTTCTTTTACCTTCTATTATAGGGATTATTTTGCTGGGTAGAGTAGTTTAAGTTGGTAGCTATGGTCATTTAGCTTTTGGAAAACACCATTCCAAGCTCTTCTGCCTTTAAGAGTTTTCATTGAAAAGTCTGAGGTAATTCTGATGGGTTTACTTCTGTATGTTATGAGCTGCTTTCCTCTAACAACTTTTAGTACCTTCCTTTGGTTCTGTGTTTAGTGTTTTAGTTATTATGTGATGTGGGGTGTCTCTGCTCTAGTAATGTCCATTTAGGGTTCTGTGTAGCTCTAGTACCTGGATCTATCTCTGTTTTATTATTTTGGGAAAATTTTCTTCAATAATTTTGTTGAAGATATTCTCTATGCCATTGTCCCCCTTCCTGTATGCCTAGGATCTGAATATTTGATCTTTTTAAGATGTCACAAAGTTCCCTCATGTTCTGTTTGTAGGGTTTTTTTTTGTAACTTGACAATGTTTTTGGAATCCCAATCTAATTCTTCTGTCCTGCTCTCAAGTTCCAAAAAATCTGTTCTCATGTGGACTATTCTATTGGTGAATATTACTTGGATTCCTTTAAGAATATTTATTGCATTTCTGTTTTCTGTTGTTTTTCTTCAGCATTTCTTTCTCTTGCTTGAATTCCATTTTCATTTCATGGTTTGACCTTTTATTGTCTCTTGGAGTCCATTCCTGAATTTGGATATGTCCTCTGAGCTTGTACCATTGGCTTATAAGTTCATTTAGTAGTTGATCCTCCTGAAATTTCTTTAGCTTTCTGTTGATCTCCTTGAATTTCTTTGATTTCATTAAGCTGTCTATGGAGTACTGTTTCCCAATTTTTGTTGATTTCCTTCAGCCATCTACTGAGTTGTTCTTGTTAGTTATCTTCCGTTCCCTTCATTCACTTTTGAGTTCTTTGTGTTGTATTTCTTCCAATACATTGAGCCAAACTTTGATTTGTAATTTGAATTCCTTTTGCTGATTTTTTTTTCCCTTTCCCTCATCCACTCTTGGAATTCCTGATTTACTCTTCTTTGTCCAGTTTCTGCCCATTCAACAAGCCATTTGTTCATGGTTTCATTAAGTTCATTTAAAATGCGTGTTGAGATTTCCTTCTAGGCTTATACGTCTTTGGTTTCCTCTAAGTGTTCATTGGAAATTTTCACTGTAGGACTAGGTAATCTTAATGGGGATCCCTTTGTTGGGTCTTTTTTACTTGCTTTTGTTAGGGTCTGCCCATCTTGAGGTCAGCAGTCTCACTGAGGATGCAGCAGTAGTCTGTGTTGTTTAGCCTAGTCTAAACTTATCAAGATGTGCATGGGATTGAAGACTATCCATTGGACTGGGGTGGGTGTACTTGACCCTAAGCAGGATCTACTTAGAGTGTGCCATAGCCAGTCAAATCTGGGTAAGACCATGGGAAATCTGTTTTTCTTGGTGTCTAAGCTGGGTGCTTTTCAACCAGTCTTATCTGCCAGTTGAATTTTTGGAGTTAGGTCAGCTCTGAGCTTTTCCTAGGGGCTTTGGCTAGTACACAGCTAGTCTCCCTCTGCTTCAACCCTTCTTCAGGTAATTATTATTTGGGGGGTGCTTGCAAGGTGAGTGTGAGAAGCAGAATAGATGTTGGTCAATTGCTTGCAGCTGGTGTTCCATTCATTTTGCCCTTCCAAGCAACCACTGTGGAATTACTCAACCTTGGTGCAGAACCCCTGTGCTCAACTCCATCTCACAATGGCACACCCATTGGCCCAGTTCACAGCTGACCTTATGCTGCTCTTGTCCTCCAGGCAGCTGCTCTGGAATCTCTACTCTTGGATAGATATATAACTACTCAGATTTTTGTTTTCTTTTATTGCCAGTTTTGATGTGTTGTATTTTTAAAGAAAGTTGTCAGCTTCATCTAAGTTGCCATTTTTGTCCAATACTGTGCATAGCATTCTTTCATTATATTTCTAGTGTGTCACATCTGAGATAATAACACCATTCTCCTTCTGAATATTGTGCATAGTATTTGTATTATGTTTCTAATATGTCAGCTGAGATGGTAATTCCACTATTATTCCCAATATTGGCAATTTGCTCTCCCTTTTCACCTCTTCCCTCCCTCCCACTCTCCATCCCTCCTTCCTTCCCTCTCTTCTTTTCTAAAACTGTCAATTGGTTCTTTTTTATGACTTCTATGTCAATGCTATTTCCTTTTGATGAAATTTTCTATTTTATTTTCAACTTTTATTCATTTTTAATTGACATGTTAAAAATTGCATGATGATTACATTGTAATTCTTGTCAAGAGTCAGGTATGGTAGCACACACCTAATAATCCAAGTACACAGAATGCAAAGGCAGAAGATCAAGTCACTATAAGATTGAGGCCAGCCTTGGATTCATAATGAATTCTCCGCTACTCATAGCCACATACTAAGACCCTATCTCATAAATGAATAAAATAAAATTTACAGAGCTGGAGAGATTGCTTAGTGGTTAAAGTGCTTTCTGCAAAGCCAAAGGACCTCGGTTCAATTCATCAGGACCCATGTAAGCCAGTTGCACAAGGTGGCACATGCATCTGGAGTTCGTTTGCAGTGGCTGGAAGCTCTGATGTGCCCATTCTCTCTCTGTCTCTGTCTCTCTCTCTCTCTGCCTCTTTCCCCCTCTCAAATAAATAAATAAATAAAAACAAATAAAAAAGAGGACAATGCTTTCTTTTTTATAAATTTATTTTTATTTTTATTTATTTATTTGAGAATGACAGGCAGAGAGAGGGAAAGAGGCAAAGAGAGAGAGAGAAAGAGACAGGTAGAGAGAGAGAGAGAGAATGGGTGCGCCAGAGTCTCCAGCCACTGCAAATGAACTCCAGACACATGTGCCCCCTTGTGCATCTGGCTAACTTGGGTCCTGGGGAATCGAGCCCTGAAGTTGGGTCCTTAGGTTTCACAGGCAAGAGCTTAACCGCTAAGCTATCTCTCCAGCCTGACTATGCTTTCTTTAAAAATCAAGTCAAATAAAATTTCTTTGGCATATCACTACAATGTCTTTTCTTCTTATTGGTAGTACATTTATTATCATTTTTTCACTCAAAGTGAGATTTTCCTGGAAGAAAAATTGATTTCTAGTTGGAACCTGAATTCTTTCAAGTGCTGGAGGTCCCGTATCTACATTCTTACAAGCTATCTGTGACACAGTACAGGTGAACAGAGAAGGCCATTTGTTATCCCTGGGTGAAGGTGAATGTCCTGCTTCTCCCAGGACATGTTCATGACTCCCATGGGGATCTATTTCCTCTTTCGATTCCTTTATTTTTACCCATTCATTTTCATCCTCTGATCTTTGAGGCCATAGAGCCATCCTGGATAACCATTGTAAAATGCAGTCAGGGTTCAATTATTAATATCAAAGTTTGATGATTATATTGTTATAGGTAGTACAGATACAGAGTTATATAAAATTTCTGCCTCTAAGGAATTCACAATGTATTGGGGAAGACAAAATACTAGAAAATACTAGTTAAACATGATGTATTACTAAGTATCTTCCAAAAAAGTGTACCTTACCCAACTGGGGGTAAAAAGGACCTGAAGAGGTCCCAGGGAGAATGATGCACTACTGACTTCTGCAAGGTGAACACAAATTCACCAGTGCAGGGGTAGCAGTATGGCAAGGAGAGAGCTCCCAGCAGAGAAAAGGGAAGCATTTATGAAGGTCTGGAGGTGTGGTGAGAAGAGTAGCTTTGGTATCTGTAGCTTGTTTTTACAGGGGCTCGTGGGAGATAAGACAGGACTGGTAGGCAGGGCTCCAACCATGAAAAGGCTATTATATCTCTTGGTCACAAGGGAATCTGAATGTGAAAGCGTGGGCAAAGAGGTATTAACTTATATTCACACTGGAAAAACAACTCAAAGTACAAGGTTGGATGCTGACAAATCACTTGTCTAAGATATGTGTCATATCCTACATGGGGGGTGATGCAGAAATAGTGATGACTGAGTGAGCTCAGGCTCTCAGACAGCAAGGAGGAAATCTGCTGAGTGGAAGCCTTAAGAGTCCAGTGGAAGGTAAACAGTTTTGCTTAGAATTCTGCCCTCTGGGAAGATAGCGTGATGTTTTTCAGGGGAGATAACTCAGCTGGAGGTGGCTGGTGTTGGCTGCAGAGGCAGAAGTAGCATTGCCTAGACTTGCACAAGCTCTTGAGTTCACAGTCAGACCACAGGAAGCAGAGAAATGCAAAAAGGTAAGGGCATGGATAAAAGAGTATTGGCCAAGGACAAGGAATTATTTAAAACTGAGTAGGGGTATAGGGATATGGCTCAGTTGTTAAAGGTGGGGCTCATAAGGCCTTCTTTTGCCTGGGTTCAATTCCCCAGTACCCACATAAAGCCAGAGGCACAAAATGGTGCATGTGTCTGGAATTCATTTTTACTATCAAGAGCCCCTGGTGCATCCACGCCCCCTCATCTCTTCCTATCCCTCTACCTCCCTCTCTTTCATAAAAAAATAAAGGTATTGTTTAAAAAAACCAAGCAGGGCTGGAGAGATGGCTTAGCGGTTAAGTGCTTGCCTGCAATGCCTAAGGACCCTGGTTCGAGGCTCGATTCTCCAGGACCCACGTTAGCCAGATGCACAAGGGGGTGCATGCGTCTGGAGTTCGTTTGCAGTGGCTGGAAGCCCTGGCATGCCCATTCTCTCTCTCTCTCTCTCTGCCTCTTTCTCTCTCTGTCACTCTCAAATAAATAAATAAAAATTAAAAAAAAAATACAAGCAGGAAAATAGGGAGTGGGATGTCTTGTGTTAACACGAGTCTCAGTTAAGAATACTACATGATAGCTCCTCCTTAGTTCAGCACTGCCAGCTCTCAGCTTTAGCTAAGCCTCTCTTTTGCATATTTATTTACAATAACTGACATATTTTGAGCATTTACTGGTCTCATGTACCAACCTAGACATAAACATTCATATCATTACTGATTTAACTGTAGCATCAGCTCTACAAGCAGTTAGGTCCACTAGGTAGTGGAACTTTTCACAGCCCAATGGCTCTTTTCACTAGGACTGGATGAGATAAGTAAGCATCATCTCTGATCTATTACTGGGGAAACAGTAGTTGGAGTTGTTTAATAAGTAGAGGATGAGGTGTACCTAAGTCTCAGTCAAAGATCCTATTACTAGTAACCATCCAGAACTTCTTTCTGGCTCTATGTTCTTCCTCCCTGATGAGAAAAAGTGTATTGATGTGAATATTAGTCTGAAAATATATTTCTGTGAATTGTAATAAAAGATTAAACTGGACTAGAAGGACCTGCCAGACAGGAGTTTATGCACATGTTCCCAGAGATCAGGTGTGAATGAATGTGCCATGTAGGGATGTTAGCTGAAGAATATATCCATCAGGCCAGGGCCACTCAATGGGCCCTGCCTCCCTCTGACTCTCATAGTTAGTCTCAAATGTCATACAAGTTGGATTCTGAAAAGAGAAGTAGGGAAGTTACTGAGTAGTTAGACATGAACCACTTTTCCGCCACTCCCTGCAGAGCCAGAGATGAAGACAGGAAAGAACATGGCCACTTCCCACAGCAATACCTTAAGTTCAAGAAAAATATGGCGAGTAAATTGGTTATAGCAGAGGAATTTAAACCAGACCAAGCAAGAGTTCTGTTTTAGAAGGAGGAAGGGAGGGAAGGGGAATAATTATGGAACTGAAGAAGCTTTATAATGTGCTGAAGTCATCAATAAGGGAAGAGAAAAGGAGAACCCAGAGGCAATGACAAAATATAAAGTTGTTTCATACTTTCATGAGATACTCGGTAGAGCAGATACATTAGTTATCCACCCATTCAGGATTTTAACATAACATGCTATTCCAATCACTATCTGTTCTCATCTTTTTGCCATCTATGCACTCTATGTTCACCTTCCATGCTTGCTTCTGTAGGAGAGACCTTTTAGCTTAGCATGCAAAGCTTTTCTGTAGGAAGTTTATTATATCTCCTATCTGGATCTTTAAGCTATCTAAGATCAAGGCACAATGATTATGCAAACATTAGACCAGTTTGAGTAGATAATCATGACAGGGGCTCTAAGAACCCCCAAGGGCTGAACTTCAAACCCTGCTAGGATGGCTACAGGTGCCTAACACCTTCCTCACTCAGGGATGGTGCATGTAATGAGATGGTAGTCTTTGTCAAACATTGAGGGAAGTAGCCTGCATGTCCCACAGAGAGATTGGATATCTCAGGGATGGGAATTAGCATCAGAGAGGGCTTAGGACAGAGATGTGTGGCCAAGGCTTTGCGTTTCTTTCCGAAAAGGAGAGAGAGAGAGAGAGAGAGAGAGAGAGAGAGAGAGAGAGAGAGAGAGAGACTGTCTTAGATTTTTCCATGTCACTCACCATACCATGGCTACCCTGGCATATTGTTTTTTGTGGCCTTGAGTTCATCTAAGATGGGTAAATTTAAGCCTACCTGCAAATTATTCTTAATTTCTACCTAAGTCAGAAAGAGCAAACTTCATATGATTTGAAGTTATCCTTATCTTCAAGTGTCTAAGATAGTCCATTTATGCTTTCATATATATTCATTAGTTCCGCGGTGATTGAAGGACTCTCTCTTACATGTCAGATCCTTGAACTTACATTCCCATGTTCTAACAATTTGCAGCTCCTCAGGAGGTGGCAGGCAGGGTGATGTGCCAGAAGTACAACAATGTCCTTACACTCCAGCTGCAAAAAGATGGGTGTGAGAAGTATGCTGGACAAAGTCACAAAATTTGGGTCAGCCAAAGTCTTCTTGGATGAAAAAAAATATATAAAAGGCATCTGACATGTGCTCCGTTTTCCTGTTCCCTGGTGCTTTGATCACTGGAGCTTCCCACCTTTTCTTGTGGCTGCACCTGGAGTGCAAAGCACCATCTGCTGCTTTCAGTCCCTGGTGGGAATTTAGTGCTCCTGTTGAGCAGTTCAGGTGTTCTGTGGGACTGAAATGTTGGGAGATCATAGAATATTTGAATATTATAGGGATAATGGCTTTGACGTTCTATCTGGGTGAAAATTCTGCCTTTTTATGTAGCTTCAGAGCAAGATAGAAGTGAGACATTAACTTATATGCTATACGATTGTTTTCATGTTTAGTTCCATCATGTAAAATATATTCTAGTCTGGCATATGTTGGGAATGGCCTGAAAATTTCTATCCTCAGCCTACGTTTGGGAGTAAGGCTTGGAGCAGGTTGATGAGAAGCAATGACAGCTCTCAGAAGAGCTTTTTCTCCTCTTGCTCTCAGCCTATTTAGTGGAGTGATTTGGATTGCATTTTGCTTTTAGCTCCACTCTCATAAAGGTAAAGCAATTACTACATGAGCTCATGGTTGGCTGGCAGCCCTGAGTTATCATGCCAGTAAATCCATGATAGCAGTGTCAGCACACCAAATGTCTACACCTTTATTCTAATTTCAAAACTAACTGGATTTGAAAACTGGATTTTTCCATATAAATTTCATCCTTAACTTTTCAAGCCTGTGGTTTTCTTCTGAGGCATTCCTTTGGAGAAGAGGAAAAGAAGAAGAGGAGGAAAGAAAACCTTCTCTAACATATTCATCCAAGACTGTCTTTTGCTTGCAGGACAGGAGGTAGAGAGGCCATGCAGTTGGGCTTTTGTGAATGGCACATGCAATGTTATTAAAATTATAGCCATAAGCGAATACGGCAAACATTTGTTATGGCTCTGAAGGAATCACAAACTAGAGCCTTTTTATGATGCTCCCCTGTACTTCAGGACTCCACATCTTGGGCAGTTTCACTTGCTAGCTGGAATTGGCAGCTTTTCCTGCAAAACAGCCCTACAACCCTCGCTCTTGTTTCCCCTCAAGTGAATGTGCCAGGCGGCATGTTTGCTTTGCCCATAGCCTCCCTATGGGGCTGGGACAGAGCTCCAGCTCTTGGCCTGATTCAAGCATTTCAAATGAAACTTGAGCACAGAGCAGAGTCCCAAAGAGCTGCTGGGGAGGAAGGGAGGAATCTGGATGGAATCTGGCCCCTGGCCCCTCCTTCATCTCCCACTCTCACCCTTCTTGCAGCCTATAATCCTAAAATGCTCCTGAGTGTGGCAGCTGGGAGAAGCCTTCTCTCTGGGAACTATGAACTCTCTTTTATCCATATTGTGACTTGGAATCAAATCATTGATATCAGTAACACTTCTCTTGAGGGACGGACATGTTACTGGGCTACTGGAAAAGACACAGTTACATGTCCAAAACTGCCCTCACTGGACTCCTGTGCTGTAATCTATTTGGTTACTCTTCAGATACCTAGACAAAAGGGAGGCCTGCTCCCTTGCAGAACTGTTTCCATTGACATATAGCCAACTTCAGAATCTCTAGTTTTAGCTGCTGACTGATTTCTCTACCCTGTTTTCATCAAAGCTCTTCTAAACATTTTTATATAACATATCTGTCTCTAGTTTTCACCTCTTGGCCTTCCACATTCCAGTCTGTATCCACTCATCTGCATCTCCAGCTGCCCTTGAAAATGCTCTTGTCAAGTTACCAATAATATCTGAGCAGAACCAAGAGTTTGACCATGCCTTCTACCTTGTGAAACCTGTACCAATGGATGTTCATCCTTGTTCTTGCACGTGTGGGTTGCTCTTCCTAAGGCACGCCTAGCTGATGCCTATACCTTATTCACATCTACTGAGAGAAACCACAGTGACATCATAGCTGAAGCCTCATCCCCACACCTACTTCAGCCTTGCCAGATTCTGGCCTCCTTCTTAGCACTAATCATGGCTGAAATGAAATATTTATTTGTTAACTACTTTATGAATGACTTTTCATAGTATACACTTCAAGAACTTAGAGACTTGTGCTTTCTGTATCCCCTGAACCCAGGCCAGGGCTGGCACACAGTCAGCCCTCAACAATCAACAATCTAATACTGAGTGAAGGAAGGCCCAACTGTGCCTCCAAGGAGCTCATATATACTGCATGGGAAAAAATGATGATGAAATTTGAAGTGCTGCATGGATGCACACAGAGTTAATCATGAAATCTCCCCAGTAACTATATGGCAGTATGAAGTCATTGATATGGTATCTACAAAACTACAAGGCTTTGGAGAATTTCATAACTTGCCTAGTGATACAGTAGTGACTCACAGGTCCTTCTGATTTCAGTGTTGTGCTCTTTGGCTCCAAGGGCTTTAACCTTGAAGCCTGACAGCAAATGCAAAGGTCATCCCATCTGTTCAGGTTGTCTTCATGTGGGTATGGCAGTTCCACCTAACTGTGGACAGGCAACACCCATTTATGCTTGCTCTGTAGAAAAGAATTGCTGACTTTCCTCATTTTGCTATAAAAGCAGTTCTGTGCCAGAAGCCAAAACACACAGGGCTGGTAAACATTTTGTACTTGGTTACAAGCAAAGACACAAATCCAATTAATGTTGGCTCAGCACGATATGGTTGCTTACTAGTTTTAGGAAATATGAAGGTAGGTTCATTTCCAATTTAAAGACATTCCTTGGTTATATTCAGCTGAGTGTGTTAGAAAAGTAAAACCTTTTGATCTCTTTGACCTTATTTCTGAGTTCAGCACAGTTTGTTCTCAATCAGGTTTGGTGAAAGGCCCTGGCTGTTCATATTAGGTCCTGAGTTTCCCATAGCCGACATCCTGTCCCAGTGAGTGTGGCAAAGCATTAGTGGGGCTTGATAGTCAGACTGGGAAGAAGAGAGGTGAGGGGCAAGCTAGAGTGATGGTCTCCTTTCTGACTAGCCACAGATGTGATCTTAATGTTTCTACCAACCTCATTAAAAAGAAGCAAGGAAAATTAATGTTTTTATACACATGTATATCTATGTATATGCATGTTTATGCATGGATGCATATGTGTGTGCAGGTGAGTATTCATGAGTGGAGGCCAGAGGATAACCTCAGATATCATTCTTCAGAAGAATCCATCCATTTTTTTTTTTTCATGACAGGGTCTCTCATTGGTTCAGAATTCACCAACTAGGCTAGAATGGCTGGCCACAGAGCTCCAGGGTCCTTCTTATCTCCACCTCCCCAGTGCTAGGATCACAAGTGCTCACCACTATGCACTGAGCAGTTTTACATGGATTCTGGGAATTTACCTCAGTGCCTCATGCTTGCTTGGAAAGTACTCTACCAACTGCACTATATCCCTGGCTATAAGTAGCACCACTTTTTTTTTTCTTTCTTTCTCTTTTCTTTTTCTAACTTTTTAAATTAGTTTTCTATTCAGCAAATACAGGCAGTTTGGTACCATTATTAGGCTCATCTATGACCTACCCCCTCCCCAATGGCCCCTCCTTGTTGATGTATATGGGTCGTGCATTGTGGAGTTAGTCCACAGTTACTGGTACAATAAATGTCTATGCATATCAGGACCCAACACGTGGCTCTGACATACATTCTGCCCCCTCTTCTGCAAAATTTCCCTGAGCTATGTTGGGTTCATTTTTGGTCTGCTTCAGTGATGAGGTGTTGGGGGCCTCTGAGGCTCTGGCTCTCTGATTTGATAGGAGTTGATTTTTCTCTGTGTTGGTCTCCTTCCCCCTTGTGCTGGTATCTGATTCATCAGAAAAACAGCACCTTTGCTTGTTTTGCCAATTTTCCTTAGTTTCAGTCGGGGCCTTTTTGAGGTATGATGGGGTGGCTCTCTCCTTAGGATCTGCATCTATCTGAAAAAGAGAAGCAGAATCTCCAATGGAGAGTAAGTTAGCAACAGGACAAATGAGATAACCCTCACTTTTTTAATACAGAGTTTAATAGGTGTAGGTCCTCTTGTACCTCATGATTGATGGTACCTTGATATTGGAGAGTGGGCTTATGTTTGGATATGGTTCTGAATTGTTTCCCAGCTCCAGCTATGGGTCCCATACCACTGAGGGGATCCGTTAGTCAAATCAAGAGCAGTTGGTTCCCCACCATGGTTGTGTAAGACTATTGCACTTGTGTGGACATCACAACAGGTTATTTGTTGCTAAGTAGGTTAGACCATGAGTTGGTTGGACAGATATTGGTCATTTCCCCCAGTCGCCCATATAGCACCTTCTGGCGCTAGACAGCTGACTGTCTGGGAACTGACTCTCTCCTGGCCTTGAGCCATGCCTTTCCATTTTACATGTCAACTGCATATGGAGTCTTCAGCAATAGGGTCTTACCACTGACCTTTAGTGGGTCATCAAGTACTCTGACAGACATCTGTCATTCTTTTAGGAAACCTTGTAGGGTTCTCTGATCAAAAGCTCATTGTGGATGATAGCCCCATGCTGGTACTTGGAGTTACAGGTCAGTGCCCACCAAGAAAATGAGGACAAAGATAACTAATATACAAGAGTTGGGGGGGGGGGAGAGAGAGGGAGGATGTAGAAGATATAGGTTACACTTGATCCTACCCTCTCCAGAGTCTTGTGGTTTAGGTGTTTCCTGTAAGGGCCTGGTGAAGGTTCAGCCATTTGGTCTGCCTTTTAGGAAGTAGAATTTTATAGTACCATTGCCATTTGGGTCTAGATTAGTGTTTCCCACCCCTTGGATGCCCTCCCCTCCCTCCCCTTCCATCCTAGTGACTAGTCCTTGAGATGCTTGCTGGGTATGTAAGGTATCTTGGGTAGATTAAGGTTAGGAAGTAGCACCGCTTTTAACAGCTGATCTTACTCAATTCAAGATATTCATAGTGTAATTTAATTTAATTTAATTTAATTTATTTATTTATTTTGGTTTTTCAAGATAGTGTCTCATTCTAGTTCAGATTGACCTGGAATTCACTATGTAGTCTCATAGTGGCCTCAAACTCACTATGATCCTCCTGGGATTAAAGGCATGTGCCACCATGCCCAACTTACAAACATATTTTTATTTATTTATTTGCAAGCAGAGAGAGACATACAGAGAGAGAATGGGTGCACCAGGGGCTCTAGCAAACAAACTCCAGATGAATTCACCACTTTGTGCATCTGGCTTTATGTAGGTACTGGGGAATCAACCTCGGGTCAATAGGTTTTATAGACAAGTGCCTTAATGCCGGGCTATCTTTCCAGCCCCTCAAAGTGTAATTTTAATATGTAATATCTCTATATAAATAAATGTTATCTGTATTTTACATCCACAACATATTTCTGATTAGCTCAAGTATATCTTAAGTGCTTGGCTAGACAGTGTTTCTCTGAGGAGTAAGAATGGATTTAATGTTATTGTTGTTCATGATGATAATGATGCCTTGTAATTATGAACCTTTTAACTGGCTGAAAATGGTCTCATTTGAGTTTTTTTCTTTGTGGTTCTACACTTTAAAGCCAAAGAGTAAATATGATCCCTTTCATAAACCTGCTGTTTCTATATTTGAAGATAGCTGGTATATCTTTTTGTGCCCATCCTCTGTAAATAAACAGGTCACAGATCCTCAGTGTCCATCTTCAGTGTGATCCTCAGAGCTGAACAAAACAGCCATGTGTACTCCAAGCACCTCAGCATAGAATGAGCCATGAACTCTCAGTCCTGCACATTATTCTGCTACACTGTTGTCACAATGCATCATTGCTTGATCTCAGCTCCTTGACTCCTGAATGCCTCAACACAAATGCACATCTTCCTAGTACTTTATGTATAAGTGTGCCTAGGTCTAGGGTGTCATGGAGGCATGGTTCGTGTTTTATTTAACTATATGTAGCTGGAGAGAACCAAAGAAAGGGAAATGAAACAGAAGATTATGAGAGAACATTAAAACAACTATTGTATTTTTCTTCTTTTAGAACTCAAAATGGAAAAATGGTTTAGATGCATAATCAGCATATTTTTATAAGCAAACTTTAATATATTTAGCTGTCAACAATTAAAGTTTGAAGTACATTATATCTAAAAGCAAAGTGTTATAATCTTAAGGATCCATCAAGTAGTATATTTTGAGTAAATGTGTTTAGTAGATTTTAAACTTTGAAATTTCTATCAAACTGTTCTGTATTTATCCATTGCTATACCAGGGCTCTAATAGTATATTTTTTCTCAATTCATATAATTTATTGCACTTAGCACATACTTTGAAAGTTCACCAACACATCAATAGTATAGAACTAAAAACCATTGTAAGTTATCCCCCCTCAGGAAAATAAAACATACTATGACTGTCAAAGCAATATGTCAGTGTAAGTTTTAGAACAAAAGAAGAATGTGAAACTCAGAAAAATAAAAAACAGTCACTCACAATGACCACAAAATATCCAAAAGAAAGTCCATCTTCTCACAGACATTGATTGCCTTTTCTAAGTTAATAAAAATTATTTTTAACATAAACTGTATTAAAACAAAAACAAATTAGACACTCTTCAAGTAACTAATGATAATGCTCCAATGCTGTTTTCACAGCTTTTTTGTTTGCTTGCTTTAGATGTCATTACAGCCAAATTAACAGATATACTCCTGGAACTGTCTTCTCCCTACCTTTGCCTAGAATGTTTCTACCAATTCCTTGTATTTTTAGATATCACCACTTCTAACAGATTTGGGATTATGTGTGTTTATACAGTGTTGCAAACTGCCCCATCATAGCAAGTGGCACACACTTGTCATTTTCTGTATATTGGCCATCTTTTCTATTAGATTGCAACCTGTATTAGATGGGAACCAACACCTAAAGATCTCACCTGTGTAGTGTAGTAAAAAGACACTCAGAGGGCTGGAGAGATGGCTTAGTGGTTAAGCACTTGCCTGTGAAGCCTAAGGACCCCGGTTCAAGGCTCGGTTCCCCAGGTCCCACGTTAGCCAGATGCACAAGGGGGCGCATGCATCTGGAGTTCGTTTGCAGAGGCTGGAAGCCCTGGTGCACCCATTCTCTCTCTCTCTCTCTCTCCCTCTATCTGTCTTTCTCTCTGTGTCTGTCGCTCTCAAATAAATAAATAAATAATAATTAAAAAAATTTTAAAAATAAATTAATTAAAAAAATAAAAATAAAAAGACACTCAGAAAACTTTTGCTTATTAAGTGAATCAATCCTAATGTAACTATTAGCTCCCTCACTTTAAAGATGAGACAGTTGGATCTCAGAGAATTTAGCCAGCTTGTTAAGAACTGAATGACAAGGCTGTTGTTCAAAACTCAGGCTTCTGAATCTGGATTTTTGTTCTTGTCATTTACAAGTTATACATGCTTTCCAGTGCTGGGAGCTCCCTAGCAAACTGTAGACCTTTGTGGTCTCACTACAAGGAGGATTTTAAAATGTAAACACCAAACATCTGACAACAGGAAAACGTTAAATCCTGATGCCAGACTTACCTCCCAGAGATGTACTCTGGTCTGCAGGGAGAGTGAACTGGCATCCCTGTTATATGAACTTATACAAACCACTTTTATCCATCTCTCAGTTTCCCATAGCAGATGCTTGCTGATTGATTTATTTTCTTGATTTCCAAGCAAATAAGAGCATGCCTCTGGGGCTGGAGAGATGGCTTAGCGGTTAACCGCTTGCCTGTGAAGCCTAAGGACCCCGGTTCGAGGCTCAGTTCCCCAGGTCCCACGTTAGCCAGATGCACAAGGGGGCGCACGCGTCTGGAGTTCGTTTGCAGAGGCTAGAAGCCCTGGCGCACCCATTCTCTCTCTCTCCCTCTATCTGTCTTTCTCTCTGTGTCTGTCGCTCTCAAATAAATAAATAAATAAATAAAATTAAAAAAAAAAAAGAGCATGCCTCTGGGCTATGTCCTTTTTCATATCAACCATCATAATCAGAAATGGTGTATTCCTTTTAAATAGATTTATTTTTTTGCCCACACAAATTAGACATGTTTATTGTTGAAAATTTGGAAAAACTAAATTTTAACTCAAGTATAAAGATTATCCCTAACCACATAGTTCATTTTTTCTTTTACAAAAATTTACATATTTTCTTTAATTTGATATTTATCATGACATGTATTCTTTTATGTAATATAGCGAGAATTTTCCTGAGTTATTATTAAATGTGTATACATTTCTTATTTTGTATATTTGGGATTGTTTCCAGCATTAGATTTTATGAGCAATGGCAATATTTTTGGACATTAATCTTTTCACACATGACTTGTTAAAGATGGACATTTTTTCTCATTAACTGGCTATATGCTGTGCTGGATATTAGGATAAGAACTCCCTATATAACTGAGCCCAGACCTCTAAGTGTTTGTAGGACTTTGACCCTCAGCAGTAATCAGATTGAATCAAGGATTAGAATTCTTGGCCTGTTGGTACCTGGATTAGATCTGCCTACTAGAGCATCTTTGTAGTGCTCTCTGTGGTTTCTATTGAATGAAGACTGAGCTCTAGGGTGGAGTTAGAGGTCACACTGTTTCTAAACCAGTTATCTGTGCACTAAAGGCATTGGTGGCAGAGAGAAAAATGGAGAGAGAATGAGAGAAAGTTGCATAGATACCCTCTTTTATCTCAGAGAAGGAAAGAAAAGCAACTGCCTAAATTAATGTTACCCTCAGGCAGCTGAATGGGTGTGACTTGAACCAAATAGCTTATTTCCCTGCTGCCATCATGACCTTCAAGATAGGGATGAACTCACTGTGTTAAACAACATGCTCAGTGTCTTGAGAACAAACAGACTTTTCTTTGGAGTTAGTTACAAACATCTTTTCTTTTTGCTTATTCAGGGATCCAAGAGACTGGAGCTAATCTCTGTGAAAGTTCATGGAAGGCACGTGACACAGCTTCAAGCTGCCTTAGCCACCAGATAGGCAAAGCATTCTTGCCCCCTCCCTATAGGGATGATGAGGCCAAGGCCATCTTTTGATGGACTAATGTTTCAGTTCTTCCATTCCAGATGGATTTTTTAAATAACTATTTATCATCTGTCTCTATCTATCTATCTATCTATCTATCTATCTATCTATCTATCTATCTATCTATCTATCATCTACTATCACTGATCACCAGTTTATGTCACATACCAAATAATGTACTAAGTATAAATGTCACAATGCCTGTCTTTGAGAACTTAACATCAATGTGAATTCCACATAATTAATGAATCAATGGCTGATTATGATGCAAGAAGTCATAATGAGAGAAATATGTCAGACCTGAACAAACAAGGGCAGTGAATCCAGGCATGTGTAGGAAGCTGCTCAGTAGGGCTGTCCTTATAAAATTGGTATTGATATCTATCCCCACTGCATGAGTGACTCAGAGTCTGAGCAACTACAGAGAGGCTATGACCCAGAGAGTGGTTGGTTGTACAAAATGCGTTATTCTCTTAGATGACTTTATCAGGAGAGTCTATTATAAACCCTGTCTAAGGCTGCAATGAAGATATTGGCCCCAAATCCATATTTTCAACTTTTCTTACAGGTTTCATTTCCTGGAAACCTAATAAGACACAGCTCCATTATTTTACTTTTTTGTTTTCAAATCTCATTTCTGTTCTTAGCTCTATATTTTGACCTTTAAAATATTATTTGTATGCCCAAATAGCATTGAAAAAAGTTGTATAAATTGTGTTTTATTTGCTTCTGCCTGTAATGCCTTCAACTTTGGGACAATGAATTATACCAACCTTAAGGAGAATAATTTTAAAAGGAGAAAATCAGGCTGGAGAGATGGCTTAGTGGTTAAGGCACTTGCTTGCAAAGCCAAAGGACCTAGGTCCAATTTCCCAAGACCTACGTAAGTCAGATGTGCAAGGTGGCTCATGCATCTGGAGTACGTACGCCCATCCTTTCTCTTTTATTCTATCTGCTTCCTTTTCTCTCTCTCCACCCTCTCTCAAATAAATAAATAATAAAATAAAATAAAAGGAGGAAATCTATAAGAGAGAATTTCAGTGATGTGCCCAAGGCATCACAGCTCCAGAGCCAGGCTGTTGAAGGCTCTTCCCCCAATACCCACCCAGACTCAAGGGCAGACAAGGAACCTCACAGTTGTGTGAAGTAATAAGTACCTATCAGCTGGATTGAAAACCTGTGCTATTGTTTTGAAGAATCAGGCTCACAATCCAGACATACAGATTCCTCCACAGGTTACATAGGTCAAAAATGCTAATGTTTGCAGCAACTTATGAAAATTAAAGAAAAAAGACATTAAGGAGATGTTATACTTTCTCTTGAATGTTGTTTTTTAAATTAATTTTTTGATTAGCATACAAAGAAATGGGTTTCATTATAACATATATGTGCAATATATATCATTATAATGTGTTCTTTTTCACTAACTTCTATGGCTCTCATATTGCTGGTCATAGTCCTACTCCACAATAATTCCCCTTTCTGCTTTTATGACATATGTATTTCTAATTCAGTAATTTGTCTATGTAGCAACAATATGGAAAAGTAGCTCTTAGAATAGACTTGGGTTTATTAATTTATTTATTTGAGACAGGGAAAGAGGCAGAGAGAGAGAGAGAGAATGGGCATGCCAAGGCTTTAAGCCACTGCAAATGAACTCCAGATACGTGCACCACCTTGTGCATCTGGCTTATATGGGTCCTGGGGAATCGAACCAAGGTCCTTTGGCTTTGCAGGCAAGCACCTTAACCACTAAGCCATCACTCTAGCCCTAGACTTGGATTTTTAATCCCAGGTCCTTGATCACCTGCAAGAGTCATTTTTCTTATTAACATGACAAAATATCTGACAAGCTTTATAGTTTGAAGCTTATAGTTTGAGGTTCCAGTTCCTCCTCGTGGGGAAGGCATGGCAGCAGGGACATGAAGAAGCTAGTCATGTTGTATCCTCAGTAAGGAAACAGAGAGCCATGAATTCTGGTTCTCAGCTTACTTTCTCCTTTTATACAGTCCAGGACACACAGCCCGTAGAGTGGTACTGTCCGCATTTAGGATGAGTCTTTTTACCTCAACTAACGTGAGCTAGAAACTCTCTCACAACCATGCCTTGAGGTTTGCTTCCAAAGGTTGATTCTAAATCCATCAGGTTGATGAATGAGATTTACTGTCACAACTCTACTCCTTGTCAATGTGACACTCAGTATGTCACTTTTTTTTCTCAATATTTATTAACATTTTCCATTATAAAAAACATCCCATGGTAATACCCTCCCCCCCACATTTTCCCCTTTGAAATTCCATTCTCCATCATATCCCCTTCCCATCTCAATCAGTCTCTCTTCTATTTTGATGTCATGATCTTTTCCTCCTCTTATGATGGTCTTGTGTAGGTAGTGTCAGGCATGGTGAGGTCATGGATATGCAGGCCATTTTGTGTCTGGAGGAGCATGATGTAAGGAGTCCTACCCTTCCTGAAGGTATCATAGTGCTGGAAAGAAGTGACTGGAGTACTGAGTAACATCTCGATCACACCTTCCAAAGCTCAGGGTCTAATGCGGAAGAGGTGGCAGAAAGAATGTAAGAGTCAGTATGTCACTTTTAAGCCATAACCTTCCACCCCTTTTTCCCATAGGCTTATGGCCATTGAAAGGAAAGCAAAGAACAGCCTTATTTTAAGAAACCTATTTTCTGGATAGAGTTAAACACAATGCATATATATATATATATATATATATATATATATATATATATATATATATATGCTTACAGAACACAAAACTTATTAAAGTTTCAAACTTTTTTGTGAAGTTAACTCTTCTACCCTATATCTTCCCTCTCTATTTCCTGTCTAACTCTGTTAAATTTACAATTATGCCCCAGTATCTCCTCCTTACATTGACATTCCCTTGAATTTCCTAGATTTTCTCTAATCTCCACTCTACCTTTCTCATCCATAGCCCCAGAACAGAGCCACTCTTCCCCTCATTGCTGTCTTGCCACACACCTAATGTGAAACCTGATGACAACATCACCCACATACAGAAACCCTGAGCTGAGCCATTTCACTTACAATATCTGCAGTTACAGCTCTGTAAGATTTTCTGGAGTCCCTACTTGCAATGTGGCTTAATAGTCTTGGGATATTAGAATCATTGCAGTCTTATGTGTTTCGACAACAACCATAAAACCTTGTTTTACTACTAGTGTCCTGTTCCTGATAGCAGCAATCTTGTTTGCCATAAGTAATTAGGCAGGGTCTTGAAGGTAGTCTGTTAATTCATAATCAGCTCATCCATAACATGCTATTAAGCACCTATTATCTGCCAGGTACCAAATGAGAGGTGGGAATGTAGCAGTGAACAACAACAAACAAAAATGGTCTATGATTATGAAATAGCATGAGACTGCTTTGGATGCTTGAGTAGAAGCAAGGATTCTGCAGCCAGGCAGTGTGATGTTCTGATCTTTGCTCTATGCCTAAAGAATTTTTGAAGATCATTCACACCATTAATTATTTCAAGAAATACTTGTGGATTGTAAGTTGTGTGTCACCTGGTATTTGCCACTTGCAGGGGTCACAGGCCAAGCTCTGACCTCAAGTACCTCACCTTCTTTTGAGGAAGCAAGGTTATTAGTAAATGCATGTACATACAATAAGATTCAATGATTTATAATTCTATTTTACAATAAGTTAGTTATAGTGTAGGAAGGTACAGTTATAACTGTGATGAAAGTAAAATAAGCTGCTCTCACTTTTGTTTAGAAGGATCTACTCTACACTGAATAATCAGGGAACACATTTCTGGAAAGCTGACAGTTGATATGAGTTATGAAAATGGCAAAGAAAAGAGCTGAAAGAAATAGTACAGAGAAGTACAAACAGAGGCAGGAGGGGGAAAAGCACTTGGATAAAGAGAACTAAGTCCAGTCAAGCAGCGGCAGAGTGGACAAGAGGAATGTGCATAAACCGGTAGGGGCTGGTTCAGGCTGAGTTTTGTGGACCATGTAAAGCCCATCAAACTTTGTTCTAAACTGTGCAATCTCTCCAAGACTTAGTTTCCTCAACTAATAAAAGCATCTCATAAGGTTTTGTGAGAATTACAAGTTAAAATTCTTTTGTGCATAAATAATTCAATACACTTTTATTTAAGATGTTATCATATGCCAACATTAGGCATTGAGCATAATGAGCATAATGATCATGAGATAAGGAAATTATGGCTTGTCAAATGTGTCACAGATAGCATGGGAGATAGTCCCACATGAAAACATTGTAACACACAAAATATTAGACATGTTTTTCTTTTCTTTCCATCTATCTCCCTTCCTAATATTCCTCATGTTAGGATATTACTCAGCACCTCTCACCTGAATTACTTTTAAAGTATTTTATGTTAGTCAGCTTTTTATTACTATAACAAAATACCTGAAATAGTCAACTTATAATGACGAAAGATTTATTTTGGCTCTCAATTGCAAATGTTTAGTCTACTTGGCCCTATTGCCCTTGGGCCTGTGATGAGACAGAACATCATGGTAGTAGCACATGGTGAAGAAAAATTTATCATCTCATTACAACAGGAAGGAGAGAAAAAGAAGATAAAGAGAGAGAGAGAGAAGCCTGGGTTATGGTTCAGAGTCACAGCATATCCTTCAAGGGAACACTCCCAGTGACCAGGTGTACCCCACATCCTAGAGGTTCTACCACCTCCTAGTGGTACCACTATCTGGGGACTAAGCCTTTATTCAACACATTAGATTTTAGGAACGATTCCAGTTCCAAAGTGTAGCATCTAACCAGACTGTTGTTCTTCTAGTCTGGCTCTCCTCACAGACATTCATCATACAAGAGTCATCTTCCCAAATTTGAATGTCAATTGACTCATTAAAATATATTTATCATGTGTCTTCAATGTACCAGGCTCCCTTCAGGAGAGTGAAATATCAGTAAGAACATATCACTCTGACTAAAATTCTTTCAGAGTTCCATGTTGCTTTAGATTTCATATAAATTTCATATAGATTTCATTCCTTAGCTTCAAGGTTTTTGAATTTCCCAGGATAATAGTATGATTCATACTATTTTTCTGTCAGGTTATATAAATATCATTTGTCAGGTTATATAAATCAAGTCCTCAAATTCTTCTAAACATATGCCTTACCTGAAAGCCTGGATGGATACTACTCTAATGATCTGGAAGTCCCCACTCGAGTCTAGAATTCAGCATGGAATATTTAGATACCGGGATGCTTGAAACTCTTACACAGTCTCCTTTCTCTTCATCACACAGTACAGAAAGCCTTGTATTCCAGCACACAGACAGCCATCTCAGTTCTCATGTTCAACCTTGCTATTCTTCTCCTAACCAGCCACCTGTTGGCTATCTCTGAGGGGTGCACAGTCCTGGAGACTTGGGCACAGTCTGGTAGGGGTTGTTAAGGCCCTAGATATCCAAAGCCTCATCTAGAAGGAGACCTTATCTTCAAATGGACAAGTTCTCTTTACTCTGGTCATAACATGGTGAAGGTCATAGGTGACTGAGACTCTAAGAGGAATATTAATAGTGTGCCTCCCAGATCAGTTCTCCATCTTACTCATATCTGAGAACAATGCTGATAACCTTCTTCCACATGACTGCTCCTTAACCCTGCTTACTTTCTCACACTGCAGCTCTGAGAAGTTTCTAAAATTCCTGTATGCTCCATACTTCACCTCTGCTATTATCTCTGCCATCAGCATCCTTGCATAACCACTCTACCCCTTTGCTTGGACCTGTTCTTAAATTTCAGTTTAGTTATTCCTTCTTCTGTGGAATGTATTCTCTGTGAACCCCTGTTGCAATTATTCAGCACTTCTTCTATTGAGGAATGGAGTCAAAGTCCTTTTCCTTTAAATCTTAGTGAGTTTGTGACCCAATATAAAACAGAAATGACACTAAATGACCTGTGATGAGGTTATATCATAAACATTCATCCTTGACCCTTTTCCTAGAATTCTTTCCTTTGAAACCTTTAGCTTCCAGGTAGATATATGACTGTTCTGTCATTTCTGTAATGGAAAGTTGTTGTGAAGCAACAGTCTCAGCTCAGCCCAGATTTTCAGGCAATCACCACTGAGGTAGTGACAAGAAAGCCCAGGGTAGCCATCTTGGATTATATTTGCCAGTTCATCCCTCTCATATGACCTTGTCAACTGACATACATCCTCCTTATTGAGTGAGGGGGCCTCCAAGAATATTAAGGAGCCAGGTGTGGTGGTGCACACTTTTAATCCACACACTTGGAAGACAGAGGCAGGAGGACCACTGTGAGTTCAAAGCTAGCCTGGAGCTCCAGAGTTCCAAGTTGGTCTGGGGTAGAGTGATACCCTACCTCAAAACAAACAAACAGACAAATAAGAATCTCAAGGACACATCTTATAGTCCCCCTTAGTTCAACTATTGTGTCTCTAAGACTTTCAGGAACATTGCCTCTCAGTACTCCCCAAGACGAAGTTGAATAGAACTATTCATTAAGACCTTTGTGACTACAGCTTTTGTTTACTAAAATTAAATTTATACATTGTTAAACAAGAAACTGCTGTGATCTGAGTGTGCCCCCTAAAATTGTCTTCTTTAAACTTAATATCTGTTATGATAACATCAAGAGGCAAAACCTTTCAGATAGGTTCAAGTCATAAGGGAGAAACCTTGTGAGTGAGATTAAGGGCCTTTATCAAATGAGAGAAGGGATTTGCTCCCTTTTGTTCTTTTATCAAATGACTGCACAGTTTTTGTTCCATTCAGACCTGCTTTCCACCATGTGGAGAAGAAGCAGTGAGGCACCATCTCAATGCAGGGATAGCTGCCCTGGTCCAATATGGAACCTGCCAACTGCTTGATCTTGGATTTCCCTACATTCAGAATTTTGAAAAATAAATTTCTGTCTATTAAACATTCATCCTCAAACCTCTTGCTACAACAGCATGAACAGACTGAGATAGGAACCTTCAAAATTTCAAAGGGAATTATATCAGTATAAACTAAAACAGTACAGAAATAGTTCAGAGCAACAAAATATGGATCTCTGAACGTGGGTGAGCAAGAAGCACATTGAGAAAAACATTCAGCTGCAGACAAGGTCTGGAGTGACTCAGAGGGTGGAGCATGGACTAGTGAGTCTCAGAGAAAGATTAAGTCCTGGAGAAGGAAAGGCATGATCCTCGCAGAATTTATGAATAGCTACTAACCAGTGAAGGGTATGCTTTGCCTCCCGTTCAAATGGGACTGTTCAGTACAATTTTTTTATTCTTTCCCACCAGTGTCTACTGGATATTTGTGTGGATAAGGATAGAAAATAATGCCCCTTCAATCTGTATGTGTTCAAAACACGAGATTCATAAGACAGTGACTTCTGGATCTAATTTGGATAATGAACTCCTTGATCTTAGGCCTGGACCTGATGCCATAGTAGGTGGATATTTTAGAAGGAGGTAGTAAATGACCCTGGCATATATGATAAATTTAAGTAATTTATGTTACTAGCTATGACTGGCAGTTTTAAGATATGTCAATCCCACCTCTTGAGAAATGGGAGTATGCATCTCCTCTTCTTGAACCTAAGAAGATGTGCACCTGCCTTGACTAGTGGGGTCTAGTTGCCCCAGCAAGCCATAAGACAAGTTAGTGAAAACATTTTGGATCTTTTTAGCAAATTAACCTCAAGCTGAATATTATCCAGTCACCTCTACTGGGACCATGCGATACAAAAGAATTGCCTAGCTGACCCCTGCACAATTTCCTGACTGACACAGTAATGAAATATAAATCATTGCCTGCTGTATTAGGTCCCTGCATTTTGGGTAGTACAGCACTATATCTCTTAAAGCCGACTTCAAGGCTATTCTCTGTGTTTCTGTGGAACCTCGTCCTCTTACCACACTGGGGTGTAATCATATTCACCATTTCTGGTGAGCGTTTCCTAAGGGTGAGGGTGGTGCTTGCATCAAGAACAATGGATTGTATGGAGACACCCAATTGTTATCTTCTTCCTCTTCCTGTTCCTACCCAAGGGTTTGATGGAATCAGCCACATTGCAAAGATTGTGGTAGACAGAGAGTCTTAAACACTCTGTGCTTTGCTCTCAGTAGGCTGGGCTCAGTCCTCTGGCTTGTACAGTGAGCTATGTCTGTAGACATTTTCCTGAGGAGTGCTCTCCAAAACAAAAAAAAACAGGTCAGAGTAGTCAGTTCCTCTAGAAACACAAACGGACTTGAAACCAAAGTGGTAATTACTGTGTAGAAACATGTTTTGAGTTTTGCTTCTCTCAGAACCTTTGAAAAATAGAACATAATGTGTAGCCAAGCCCCAAAGAGCCCTGAGTTTGCACATCTCTAATAACCCCATCCAGATACATTCATTTTCACAGAGTGCATTTCTGGTTCCAAGGTTTTTTCTTTCTTTTTTCTTTTTTTTCCCCAGTTTGAAAAACAGCTCTTAGATAGGATTACTCTTCTGTGAGTAATAGCTTGCCTGGTACTTCCATCACTACATGTCACCCCAGAAATTTCAGGTCTGACTCTCAGTTTTCCTGTTTTAAAAATACAAATGTTCTTTAAATGTATGATGAGTCTGCCTTCTGAGAAACCCTAAGATCATCAGCTTTACTCCAGGTTTTTTCATTTGCTAGCTCTGCAACTGGTACCAAGAGTACTTAGTCTTCCTGGGCCTGTTTCAATATAAGTAAGAGAGAATAATAATAATTTTTAGAGAGTTATTTCAAGAATTGGATGAATTAACATAGATTTTTCACATTAAAACTCTCAAATAGAGCTGGAGAGATTGTTTAGTGGTTAAGGCACTTGCCTGAGAAGCCAAAAGATCCAGTGTCGATTCCCCAGTATCCATGTAAGCCAGATGCACAAGGGGCCACATGTGCTTAGAGTTCATTTGCAGTGGCTAGAGGCCCTGACATACCTATTGTCTCTTGGTCTGTCTCCTCTCTCTATCTCTCTCTCTCTCTGCTTGCAAATAAATAAATAGGTAAAATGAAAAGTTTAAAAAAACCTCTTAATAAAATAGTGAATACTAAGTGTTACTGTTATTATTGTATCCTGTACTCTGTTTTTTCAGTAGAAGGTTATCAGACTAGGTGGGGCTATATGACTCCTTGTGTTAGTTTTCTGGTTGCCATGAACAGGAAGCATGCACAGGAAGGGTGAAGGGTTTATTTTTGCTTAGAGTTCAAGTTAACGTCCATCTTGGTAGTGAATGCATGGTGATGAATGCAGAAATTTGAAGTGGTTGGTCCCATTCAGTTCACAGCAAGGAAACAAAGAATGATGCATATGGGTGCAAACCAGCTTTGCGTTTTGATACAGTCTAGGACCCCAGCCAATGGATTGGTGCTGCCCACGGTTAAGGTGGGTCTTCTCATCTAAATTAAGCTAATCAAAATAATCCCTTGCTTACACAGAGGATCTTTTTCTAAGTGATTCTAGGTCTGGTCAAAGTGACAATCAATATAAGCCAAACTCTTCAAAGGCAATGAATTAGTCACCATCAACCTAGAAACCCATTATCTTGCTTCTTTAGAGCCAAGTGCCAAGTCAGAATTTATTATTAAGTGTGAGGAGAATTGTATGATATAGGAAGCAAAGGAGAGAGCTGAGCTTTTCTTTTGAAAAAATACATTTATTTATTTGCAAATTTGCAGAGAAATAGAAGACAGATGTGGGGGATGTGAATGGGTATGCCAGAGCCTCTAACCTCTGTAAACAAACCCAAAATGCATGTACCACCATATGCTTTATGTGAGTACTAGGGAATTGAACCTGGGTTGTTAGGCTTTTTGCAGGCAAGCACTTTAATCACTGGGCCATCTCTCCAGCTTTTGAGTTTTTCTTTCTAAGAATATTTTTATTTATTTATTTATTTATTTATTTGACAGAGAAAGAGTGAGTGAGTGAGAGAGAGGGAGAGAGAAAGAGAGAGAATGGGCATGCCAGGGCTTCCAGCCACTGCAAACGAACTCCAGAGGCATATGCCCCATTGTGCATCTGGCTAACTTGGATCCTGGGGAATTGAACCTGGGTTCTTTGGCTTTGTAGGCAAGTGCCTTTGCTGCTAGGCCATCTCTCTAGCCCTTCTGAGTTTTTCTTTAGTTCATAACCCACTTTCATTTTATTGTGATCTTTACTTTTATTTCTGCAGCTACAATAACCATGTTTTCTCAATTGCAAGTAAGAATTCGTGGTCTCAAAAATATAAGCATTCTTAAGGGGCAACATGACTCAATATTTTAAATTAGGTTGTTCTAGAAAAATGCAGTGCATATGGTGACCAGACCCGAGTTCTCAAAGCCAGATGCTGACTGGCTCCAAGAAGAAAACCAAAACAATCAGAAATCTCTTATAGTTGCCAAAACAAATTTTGTGTCTCTCCCAATGTTATTCCTGTAGATATCTTTGTTTGAGTTTGGCCTGTTCACCATCTCCATTTCTGCTACCATCTCTAGGGATGATGGAAAGAAAACACCTCACATTCACTTGTTAACAGCAAATTCTCTTTGGGGTGGGTGAATTTTTAGAGTAGAGGAAATTATAAAATCTCTTTTACTCTTGTGGTTTCTTCCACTTATTTTCTCCATTAGGGAGTTTTCAGCTACAGCTTTTCCTCATGGTCTCTCACAACTTAACTGTATCAACAACAAAAATATTATTAACTCAGGACATTTTCATGAACTTGTTTCTAAATATACTTACTCTTTTTCTTTCTTTATTTGTTATTAGATATGGACATATTTAGTATGTGAACAACATATGTTGGTACCATCCTTTCCCTCCTACCTGTCCCTTTTCTGAAGAGGCCTTCTTTGTTGGGGATGTAGGTCAACCCAATGGGGATTATGGGTCATGCATTATGGGGGTGGGAAGGGAATGTCTCCAAGCAAAATGTCCCAACTTGTGGCTCTAACAATCTTATGCCCCTTTTCTGCCAAGTTCCCTGAGCCATACTGGGAGCATTTTAAGTCTACTTCAGTGATGGGCACACAGGAGCACCTGGATCTCTGGTTTGGTAGGTGTTGAGTGTCCTCAGTGTCTATCTCCTTCACCCTTGTGCTGATACCGATTCACTGAAAAAGCAGCTCTCTAGCTTATTTCCCCAATTCTTCTGTGGTTTCAGCTGGGGCCAGGGTGAAGTGCACTAGGTCATTTACCTCCGCAGGTCCAGCTGCCATCTGAAAAAGAGAAGCAGAGTATCATTGGAGAGTGAAGTCAGAACCAGTTAAATGGGATAACCATTTTCGATTTAGAGGTAATCAAAAGGCTGTAGACCCTCTTAGAGTCTAAGATTAGTGGGAGCTTGCAAATGGAAAGCAGAATCATTATCTGAATATGATTATGACTTGTTTTCCAGTTCCAGATATGGTTTCCTTCCCACTGAGTGGGTCTGTTAGCCATTCCAAGAGCAGTTGTTTACCTACCATGACCACTATTGCACTTGTGTAAGCATCAAGTCAGGTTGTTTGCTTCTGAGTCCCTTAGACTTTGAGTTGCTTGGACAGATGTTGCCCACTTTCCTCTGGTAGCTCAGCAGCGCTTTCCAGAACTAGATGAGCTAATTGTCTGGGGCAGGCTGTCCTCTGAATTCCAATCACATCTCTCTATATTCCATACCAACAGCATTTTGTGTCTTCAGAAGTAGGATCTTGCCATGAACCTCTGATGGGTAATTGAGTGTTCTGACAGAAGTCTGTCTTGTTTGTTTTGGAAGATCTAGTAGGTCTCTCTGATCAACAGCTCATTGTGGATGTAGCTCACAACCTTGTCCAGGGAATTACAAGTCAGCACCAAGGTAAAAGAAAAAATAAAAAGAAAGAGAAGCAAGAGAAACAAGAGAAGTTTGAGGTTAGGTTTCATCTCACCCTCTCCAGGTACCTTCAATTCAGGTACTCTCCCTAAGGTCCTCTTGATGGTTCCATCTTTTAGTCTGACTTCCGGATATAGGATTCTATGGTACCAGTTCAATTTCAGTTCATTTTGTGTGTCCCCAACCTTTTCCTTCCCCCAAGTTCTACCTTCCCTATTGTCCAAGCCTCAAGATGCTATTCAGTTATGTTAGCAACTTGGGCTGATCCAGGTTAGGAACTGCAGATAAGTGAGAACATGCCAAGGTGGCCTTTCTGTGATTGTGTGAGTTCACTTAGAATGATCTGTTCCAAGTTCAACCATTTTTCTACAAATTTCAATGTATCATTTTTTCTTACTGCTGAGTATAATTCCACTGGGTAGATATACCACAGCTTGGTTATTCATTCATCCAATAATGGGCACCTGGGTTGATTCCAGTTCTCAGCTATTATAAATTGAGCAGTTATAAACATGGTTGAGCAAATATTTCTGAATTGAGATGTGGAGCGCATAGGGTAAATGTCCAACAAGGGAATAACAGGGTCTGTTGGTAACTCTATATTTATACTATATTTATACTTTTCAAGGGTCTCTGTATTGATTTCCATTGTGGTTGTAACAGTTTACATTCTCACCAACATGAATGAGTGTTCCTATTTCCCCACACCTTTGACAACATTTGTTTTCATTTCATTTTTTAATGTTTGCTATTCTTACTGGGGAAAGGTAGAATCTCATAGTTGTTTTAATTTGCATTTCCCTAATGGTCAGGGATGTTGGACATTTTCTTAAGTGTGTGTTAGCCATTTGTAATTCTTCCTCTCAGAACTCCCTATATAGTTCTCTGCCCCAGTTTTCCAGTGGGTTGTTTGATTTTTTATTGTTTAGCTTTTTGAGCTCTTTGTAGATTCTAGATATTAGGTTTCTGTCAGTGGTATAGCTGGCAAAGATTTTCTTCTATTCAGTGGGTAATCTCTTGGCTCTGCTTATGGTATGTTTGCCTGTGAAAAAGCTTTTTAGCTTCATGAGATCCCATTGGCTGAACGCTTTTTTAATTTCCTGAACTACTGGGGTTTTGTTCAAGAGTCTTTTCCTAGTCCTGTATCGTGGAGAGTGGCTCCTATTTTTTCTTCCAGTAGTTGTAGACTTTCAGGTTTTATACTGAGGTCTTTAATCTATTTGGACTTGGCAAAATGAGTGGGTCTAATTTCATTTTACTACATATGGACATCCAATTTGCCCAACACCATTTGTTGAAGATGCTATCTCTTTTTCCCAGTCTATGTTTTTAGCACCTTTGTCAAAGATCAAGCAGCTGTAGTTGCTTGCCCTAAGGTCTGGGGTTTCAATTATGTTCCCTTAGTCTATGTTTCTATTTTCATCCATTATCATGCTGTTTTTTTTTTTTTTTGTCACAATGGTTTTGTAATATAATGTTAGATCAGGTATGGTGATACCACAAGAGATTTTATTGTTTTGTGTTTTGCTGAGGATGTGTTTGGATATTCTAGGTCTTCTGCCATTTCACAGGAGTTTTGAGATCATTTTTTCAATTTCTGTGAAGAATAATGTGGGTATTTTTATTGGTATCACATTAAGTCTGTATATTGCTTTTGGTAGAATTGCCATTTTCACAATATTAATTCTACCTATCTAGGAGCATTGGAGGTCTTTTCATCTTTTTAAGACATTCTCTCTTTCTTGAGTGTTTTTACGTTTTCATTATATAGGTCTTTCACATCCTTGGTTTGTGTTATTCCAAGATACTTAATTTTTTGTTGCTATTGAAAATGGAACAGGGGCTGGAGAGATGGCTTAGCAGTTAAGCGCTTGCCTGTAAAGCCTAAGGACCCCGGTTCAAGGCTCAATTCCCCAGAACCCACATTAGCCAGATGCACAAGGGGGCGCACACATCTGGAGTTCGTTTGCAGTGGCTGGAGGCCCTGGAGTGCCCATTCTTTTTCTCTATCTGCCTCTTTCTCTGTCTGTCACTTTCAAATAAATAAAAATAAACAAAAAATATTTAAAAAAAAGAAAATGGAAGAGCCTCACTGATTTCTTCTCTGTATATTTGTCCTTTGCATATAGAAAAGCTACTGATTTTTTTTTGCATTGATTTTTGTATCCTGCCACTTTTTTAAAGGAATTTATCACCTTTAGAAGTTTTGAAATGGAGACTTTTGGGTAACATATATAGGATCATGTCATCTGCAAATAGAGCTAACTTGACTTCTCCTTTTCCAATTTGAATCCCTTTTATTTCTTTGTCCTGTCTTATTGCTTTGGTTAGTACTTCTAGTACTATGTTGAATAGCAGTGGTGAGAGTGGGCACCCCTGTCTTGTTCCCAGTCTCAGTGGGAACTCCTTGAGTTTTTCCCCATTAAATATTATTAGGACTTTAGGAGCTTTATATATACCCTTTAGTGTGTTGAGATATAAACCCTCCATACTTATTCTTTCCAGAGTTTTGATCATGAAGTGCTGTTATATTTTGTCAAAGGCCTCTGCATCAATTGATCATGTGGTTCTTATGGTTCAGTTTATTTATTTGATGTATTATGTTGAACAATTTCCTTATGTTAAACCATCCCTTAATCCCTGGGATTAAGCCTACTTGATCAAGATGGATAATGCTTTTGATGTGTTTTGAATTCAGCTTGCAAGGATTTTTTTCAGGATCTTTTTATCTAAGTTCATTAGGGATATAGGCCTATAATTTTCTTTCCTTGTTTCAACTCTGTCTAGTTTTGGTATTAGGGTGATGGTACCTTCATAACAGGAGTTAGGGAGGGTTCCCTGGTTTCCATTTATGCAGAATAATTTGAGAAAAATTGGTTTGAGTTCTTGTATGAAGGTTTGCTACAATTCAGCTGAGAAGCTAGGCAGACCAGGACTTTTCTTTTTCTGGAGGTTTTTGATTCACTTTTCAATCTCGGTGGATATGATAGGTTTGTTTAGGAGATTAATCTGCTCTGAGTTTAGTTTGGGTAGGTGGTATGTGTCTAGGAATTCATCCATTTCTTCCAGATTATTTAATTTTGTGGAGTAGAGGTTTTGGGAGTATGCCCTGATGATTCTTCCAATTTTATTGATTTCTGTTGTAATCTCTCCTTTTTCATTTCTGATTTTGTTAATTTGAGACTTTTTTTTTTGCTTGATTATTTTGGCCAGGCATTTGTCAATATTGTTTATTTTTTCAAATAACCAGCACTTTGTTGATCTCTTTCTTCCCCTGAGGTAGGGTCTCACTCTATCTCAGGCTGACCTGGAATTCACTATGTAGTAGTCTCTGGGTGGCCTCAAACTCTTGGCAATCCTTCTACATCTGCCTTCCATTATCAATCTTTTAAAAAAAATTTCTTAGTTTCCAATTCATTAATTTCTGCTCTAGTTTTGGTTAATACTTTCAGTCTGGAGAGTTTTGGGTTGAGTTCTTGTTTTTCCAGTGCCTTTAGGTGGACAGTCAGGTTATTGATTTGGGATCTCTCTGTCTTTATAATGAAGGTACTTAGGGCTATGACTTTTCCCCTTAGAGTTGCTATCATTGTGGCCCATAAGTTTTGATAGGTTGTGTTTTCATTATCATTCAATTCTAGGAATTTTACAATTTCTTTTTCATTTCTTCCATGACCCATTCATTATTTAAGAGTGTGTTGTTTAGTCTCCAGGAACTGGTGGAGTTCTTGATGTGTCTCTTGTTGTTAATTTATACCTTCAAAGCATTGTGATCTGACATGATGCAGGAAGTAACTTCAGTTTTCCTGACTTTATGAAGGCATGCTTTATGGCATAATATATGATCAATATTGGAGAAGAATCCATGGGATGCTGAGAAGAATGTGTATTCTGTAGAGTTGGGACAGAAAGTTCTGTAGAAATCCATTAGGGCTAGTTGATCCATGGTGTGGTTGTCCTGTAATATTTCCCTGTTGGTTTTCTGCTTGGATGATCTGTCTATTGATCATAGTGGAGTACTGAAGTCCCCAACTATGATGGTATTGGTGTTTATATCTGTTTTATTGTGGAATAGATTTTGTTTTATAAACTGTGGTGCACCTGTGTTTGGCACATATATTTAAGATACTAATGTGCTCCTCTTGGATCATTCCCTTGATGAGTAGGAAGTGCCCTTCTTTGTCCTTTTTGATTACTTTTGGCTTGAAGTCTATTTATCAGATACTAATATAGCAACACCTGCTTGTTTTTTATTTCCATTTGCTTGGACCATCATTTTCCAACCTTTTACTCTGAGGAGGTGTCTATCTTTAGTGGTGAGGTGGGTTTCTTGAAGGCAGCAGATAGAAGGGTCCAGGTTTTTATCCATCCTGATTACTTGTGTCTTTTGATGGGTGAGGTAAGACCATTAATATTTAAAGCTATTACTGTGAGGTTTGAATTAATCACTACCATGATGAGGTGCTTTATGGGGTTTGGTGTTTTCTTATGTTATGTACTATTTTGAGCCTGGTTTATTTTGGTTATTATGATCTTCTTGTTGGCTCTTGAGATTTGTTGCTCAAATATTCTGTGTGGAGTATAATACCTCCAGTATTGTCTGTAGGTTGGCTTTGAGTTCATATAATAATAGAGTTGAGTTTTTTTATGGAAAGCTTTTCTTTCACCATCTATTATGAGGGATACTTTTTCTGGGTAAAGTAGCTTGGGTTGGAAGCCATAGTATTTCAGACTTTGAAGTGTAATTCCAGGCCCTTTAGGCTTTCAGGGTTTCCACGGAGAAATCTGATGCAATTCTGATGGAATTCCCTTTGTATGCTGTGAATTGCTTTTGTCTTGCTGCTTTTAACTCTCTCTTTGTTTTTGTTGTTAAGAATTCTAACTGTGCTATGTCTGGGAGAGTTATTTTTTGGTCCTATCTGTTTGGTGTTCTGTGGGCTTCTCATATCTGGATGGGCCTCTCTTCTGAGAGGTTAGGAAAATTTTCTTTAATAATTTTGTTGATTATGTTCTCTATGTCTCTGGTCTGGATTTCTTGTCCTTCTGATGTACCCATGACCCATATTTTTGGTTGTTTTAGGGTGTCCCACAGTTCCCTCCTATTTTGTTCACTTGATTTTTTGAACTTAACAAAGGTTTTGGTGTCTGAATCTATTTCTTCTGTCTTATCTTCCAGGTCAGGGGTTCTGTCTTTCACATGAGTAACTCTGTTGATGAGTGGTTCTAGAGAGGATTTTATAACTTCTATTTGATTTTTGTTTTCTGTTGTGTGGTTTTGCATTCTGTCCATCTATTTTTTGAGGTACAAATTCAGTTCAAGTTCTGTTTTTCTTGATGCTTTCCATAGTTCCTTCTTGCATTTGATCAAGTCTTCATTAAAATGGATCAACTGGTTGTTAAGATATTTTATTTTTTGACTTATGTTTAATTTATTCATATCTCTTTGTAGAGTTCTCACACTTTCTTCAATTATATTAAGCCTACTTTTAAAAGTTGAGCACTCTAGAAGACAATTTTGTTCAATTTCACTGATCTGATTGTTGGGTTCTTTGATAATTTGCTTCAAGATTAGTGATTTTTTTTTTTTTATCAAGTTGTCATTGGTTGTTGTGTTTTCATTTTGGGAATGAATTTCTGTTGATTTCTCTATGATTTCATTGGAAGCTTCCACTGTATGACCAGGTATCCTTGGAGGAGATATCTCAGTTTTCTTGCTTTTTTATTTTTATTTTTTTGCATTTTCGTTGACCCATTTTAAGAAGACTCTTTATTTTATTGAAGTGGAAGCAAGTTTTTGTCCTATGGCCCATTCACACTCTGACTCAGGTGAACAGGAATGGTGGTACCTAGTGGCCAGTCAGGATACAAGAGTAAAAGGTCTGATCCCACCCTCACACAGGGACCAGGCTTCCCCATGCAGGGCACAATGGGACCTACTGGGAACAGGGGATAGGTAGGAACAAGGGAACAAGGATCTTGCCTACTTTGTGTTGAGCCATTCAGCACACAGATGAGGGCTGGCAACTCAGACCTGGGAGGTGGGAGGAGCATGGAAATGGGTCTGTCCCACTCATTCCAGACTGCAGAGACCACACACACAGTGTCCAAGCAAGGAGCTCAGGCCCAGGAAGTGGGAGTAGCCCTGAAATGGGTCTGGCCTACTCACTCCAGACCACAGTGCCCACCTACACACTGTGCAAGGAACTCAGGCCTGGAAGGTGGGAGGAGCCCATAATGGGGTCTAGCCTACACATTCCAGACTGTGGTACCCACCCACACACTGTCTGTACCATACTTACTCTATACAATGGATTGATATGATAAATGTTATTGTTAACTTCTGATTACGATGGTGGTGTAGAAACCATGCTAAAGCAGCCTAGGGGAGAAAAAGCCAAAAGAAAAGAAAAGACAAGACAAGACCCAGGAAAATACACTCTTCTACTAAAAAATGAGGTGTATAAGAAATTACCAATGGCAGCAGAGGAGTATAAGAGATCCAGAGCACCCAGAGCCCACTAGGCAGGCAGAAGTGGCTCAGCAGTGGCAGCACCAGGTCCATGGGGCCACAGCTGCAAGGCTCAACTTGAGCTGCGTGAAAAGGCAGCTGAGGGGATTTTCCATTCATACTGGAGCACTTTGCAAACTCAAGAATTGTGGAGAACCACAGTGAACAAAAGAGGAGCAGATCACGAGGTAGCGGATCATATGGACCACTGGGAGAACTAGAGCCACCATCCACAGCCTCCCCTCCCCATCACCAGTGCAAGCGCCAGCAAGCATCAGAGACCTGGGAAAGGAACCTCACATCATCCAGCACTGCAGCAACCCAATGACCCAGCCAGCTTACTTAAACTCACAGTGCACCAAAGAGGGACCCAAGCAGGAGCACAGCATAACAGAAACCAAAATCATCCCAAAAGATAACTGGGATTACACCAGGTTAGTACCCACCAAACAAGCCTAGTATATAGGCCTGAACCGTAAGTACTAATTGCACTTCCATATTAGGATAAATTGTATGTTAAATCTGATAGATGGATGGATTTGCCATTCTTAAATAGGCTATATATTGGGCTTGTTATTTGTTGCTTCTTGTTTTATAGTGGCTTTGTTTCCTTTTCTGCTGTACATTAGGGAAGGGTCTCACTTGGTCACAAGCAGACTTGGAACCCTCAACAGACAAGAAATCTTAACCTCCTTGTTGACAGGATTAGTGGTGAGGGACACCTCATACCCTAAGGGACAGTGACTTTGTTAGAAAATCTCGTTGTCATAATATCTACTCTTGCATAAATACTCTGCTGTTTTTCATTGAATGTGTACATTGTTTAGTTAAATTTTAGAATCTGCCTGTATTTTTTCCCACTCAGCCTATTTGAATACTCTCATTGCAGGCAAACCCAACACTTAGGGTCACTTTTGTAGATACTCTGAGAGTTTTGAGAGCCACATCTAACACATTAGGCCCCTACACTGAAGATATATAACATCAGATTTATTGATACATCTAATAATACTGCAGCTAACTAGAAAATCCAAGCATTAAATTAATCCAAGATGCAAAAATATATGCATTATAACACAAGAAACACCAAAAATCAAGACAATATAAATCCACCAAAAAAAATGCCTGAGAAAGATTTCAAAAAAATGGTTATAAATATGCTCAAAGAAGTCAAAGAAGAAATCAAAGGAATGAAAGAGGAAATCAAAGTGATCAAAGAAAACACAGGACACCAATTTAATGAAATAAAAGTATGGACCTAACGTATATATACAGGAAATGTTATCCAAATGCTGCAGTATATACATTATTTTCAGCAGCACATAGAACATTCTCTAAAATAGACCATATATTAGGACACAAAGCAAATCTTAATTAATACAAGAAAATCAAAATAATTCCTTGCATTCTATCTGACCACAATGGAATTAAACTACAAATCAATAGCAAGAAAAGCTATAGAGCATACACAAAATCATGGAAACCAAACAATACACTGTTAAGTGATGAATGGGTCAATGAAGAAATCAAGAAGGAATTCAAAAAATTCAAAGAGTCAAATGGTAATGAGAACACAACAGGGACACAATGAAGGCAGACGTAAGAGAGAAATTTGTAGCTTTAAGTGCCTCTATTAAGAAATTAGAAAAGCCTCAAGTAAATGACCTAATGCTTCACCTTAAAGCCTTTGAAAAAGAAGAATAAGGCAAACCAAAAATCAGTAGATGGGAAGAAGTAATGATTAGGGCAGAAATTAATGAAATAGAAACAAAAATAACAATCCAAAGAATCCATGAAACAAAGAATTGGTTCTTTGAAAGGATAAACAAGATTGATAAACCCTTAGCAAATCTGACCAAAAGAAAGAGAGAAGAGAACAAATTAATAAAATTATAGGTTAAAAAGGCACTATCACAACAGATACCAAAGAAATTCAAAAAGTCATAGGGACATACTATAAAAACATATCTCCACTAAGTATCAAAATCTGAAAGAAATGGATTATTTCTTTCCTAAATTAAATCAAGATGAGATTAATCACTTAAATAGACCTATAAAAAGTATGGAGATCCAAGTAGTTATCAAAAATCTCCCAACTAAAAAAAGTCCAAGCCCAGATGGATTCACTGGTGAATTTTTCCAGACCTTCAGGGAAGAACTAACACCAATGCTTCTTAAGCTTTTCCATAAAATAGGAAAAGAAGGAATGCTACCAAACTCCTTCTATGAAGCCAGAATCACCCTGATACCCAAACCAGGAAAAGATAGAACAAAAAAAGAAAATTACAGACCAGTCTCCTTCATGAACATAGATGCAAAATTTCTCAACAAAATATTGGAAAATAGAATACAAGAATATATCAGAAAGATCATTCGCCCCAATCATGTAGGCTTTATGGCAGAGATACAGGGATGGTTCAACATATGCAAATCAATAAATGTAATACATTATATAAATGGACTGAAGGACAAAAATCACATGATCATCACATTAGATGCAGAGAAAGCATTTGACAAAATCTAACGTCTCTTCATGATAAAAGTCCTACAGAGACTGAGAATAGAAGGAACATGTCTCAATATAATAAAGGTTATTTATGACAAGCCTACAGCCAACATGTTACTAAATGAGGAAAAACTGGAAATTTTTCCACTAAAATCAGGAATAAGACAAGGGTGTCCACTGTCCCCACTTTATTTACTATACTAGAAGTCTTAGCCATAGCAATATGGCAAGAGACACACATAAGGGATACAAATTAGAAAGGAAGAGATCAAGTTATAATTATTTGCACATGACATAATTCTATTCAGGACCCTGAAGACTCTACAAGCAAACTGTTAGAGTTGACAAATACCTATAGCCATATAGCAGAATAATACACAGAAATCAGTAGCCTTCCTACATGCTAACAACAAACACACAGAGGATGAAATCTGAGAATCACTCTCATTCACAATTGCATAAAAATTTAAATTAATAAATAAAGTACCTTGGAATAAACCTAACCAAGGAAGTGAAGGATATCTACAATGAAAACTTTAAAACACTCAAACAAGAAATTGCAGAAAACACTAGGAAATAGAAAAACATCCCTTGTTCCTGGATCGGAAGAATCAATATTGTGAAAATATAAATTTTACCAAAAGCAATCTACTCATTAATGCAGTTCCCATCAAAATTCCAATGGCATTCTTCACATAAATAGAAAAAACAATCCAAAATTTCATTTGGAATCACAAAAACATCTTGAATATCTAAAACAATACTGAACAACAAAAATAAGACTGGTGGTATCACCATACCTGATTTTAACCTATGCTACAGAGCCATAGTAACAAAAAAAACATGGTACTGGCACAAAAGCAGACATGTGGATCAATGGAACATAATAGAGGACCCAGATGTAAGTACAGGTAGCTATAGCCACCTGATATTTGATACAAATGCCAAAAATACTCATTGGAGAAAAGTCAGTCTCTTCAGCAAATGCTTCTGGGAAAACTGGATATGTATCTGTAGAAGAATGAAAATAGATTCTTCTCTCTTTCCATGTATAAGAATTAAGTCCAACTGGATTAAAGACCTTAACATCAGACCTGAAACTCTGAAACTGCTTGAGGAAAAAGTAGGGGAAACCCTTCAACATATTGGTCTTGGCAAAGACTTTCTGAATATAACTCCAATTGCTCAGGCAATAAAACCACAGATTAGCCACTGGGACCTCAAGAAATTATAAAGAGTTTGTACAGCAAAGGACACTGTGAATAAAGCAAAGAAGCAACCTACAAAATGGGAAAAAATCTTTGCCAGCTATACATCTGATAGAGGATTAATATCTAGGATATACAAAGAACTCAAAAAAATATATAATAAGAAATCAAAGAAGCCAAGTAAAAAATGGGCTATGGAACTATATAGAGATTTCTCAAAAGAAGAAGTACAGATGGTATATAAGCATCTAAAAAGATTTCTACATCCCTAGTCATCAGGGAAATGCAGATTAAAACTACATTGAGATTTGGGCTCCTTTTCTCCACATCCTCACCAGCATTTATTTTCATTTGAGTTTTTGATGGTTGCTATTCTTACTGGGGTAAGGTGGAATCTCATAGTTGTTTTAATTTGCATTTCCCTGATGATTAGGGATGATGAACATTTTTATAAGTGTGTGTTTCCATCTCACTCCTGTCAGATTGGCTACCATCATGAAAACAAATGACCAGAAGAGCTGGCAAGGATGTGGAACAAGAGGAACCCTTCTACACTATTGGTGGGAATACAGTCTGGTCCAGCTATTGTGGAAATCAGTGTGGAGGTTCCTAAGACAGCTGAAAATAGATCTAACATATGAAAAATGTTATTGTTTTATGGGCTAAATGCACAATATTTAGAGATGCTCATGTAACAAATGAATGATAGAATAAGGATTTAGACATAAAGTATTCTGATTCTCTCTTATCTCTGTTGTTGCTTTCCAAAGACTGCTTTGCAGAGATAAAATTTATAGTCAGCTAGTATATACTGCCCTACAATCATGCATTTCATTTCATGAAATATCTCAACTAATCCTCACAGAAATTAAGACAATGCCCTAGATTTGTCTAATTTATTATAACTCATGAATCCAAGAATCCTTTTTTGTTGTTGTTGTTCAAAACCCTTTCTAGATCTCAGGAGATCATCTAACAGCAGAGTTCAAATGGAATGTCTGTAGAAACCTGAGTATCAAGAAGATGTGGGAGCCAGGCAAGCACAGAAGGTTCAAATCCGGAGTCCTCACTCTGAGTGTGTCAGTCAGCTGCTTAGTGCTGTGACAAAAGTTTGAGGAAACCAACTAATAAGGAAATACTTACTTCAGCTCATGGCTTCAGAGGTCACATCTATGGGTTAGCTGGCTCCATTGCTCTGGGCCACAGGAGAAGCAGAACATCATGGAGGGTATCAGCAGTGACTGCCTACCTTATGGTGGTTAGGAAGCAGAGAGCGGAAGGCATGTGTGTGTGTGTGTGTGTGTGTGTGTGTGTGTAGGACAAAGTCTATCTTCCCAAGGCACACCCCTTCCCAGTGGCCTTCATTCTCCTAGCAGGCCCTATCTCCTCATGGCTCATTCAGATGAGATCTGGCCTGTTCAAAGTGGTTTGGCCATAGACTCATGGCTCATTCAGGATGACCATGAACTCATTAATGTGTTAGCTTATTGCCAATACCAGCACCCTCATTATCCAATCACCTCTTGATAGCATCTCCAGCTTGATGTTGAAGATTCAAACAATATCATTGTTATCATTGGCAGTGGGGAGGCATAGAGCTGACAAATACAGAAGAGAGTACAAAGGGACAGAAAACTGGAGAAAGGAATCTCAATTCACTTCAGTATCATTCAATTCTCAGCACTTTGTCAGGCCTGTTTCTATCATATTGTGCATGTGCATGTGTGTGTGTGTGTGTGTGTGTGTGTGTGTGTGCGCGCGTGTGTGTGTGTAGTAAGAATAGTATACATGTACATGATATATGCATGTGTATATATAAATGCACATGACCTATGGACACACATGCAGTGGCCAAAGGAAGATGTTGGGTATGTTCTGTTGCTCTCCCACCTTATTTCCCTGAAACAGAGTCTCATTGAACCAAGACTGCTTCATTTTTGTTAATTTGACTAAGCAGACAGCCCCAGAAATTCTGCTATTTCTGTCTTTCTCAGCACGAGAGTCACAGGTATGTGCAGTCTTGCTAGGGATCAAACTCAAGTCTTTATGTCTATGTGACAAGTGCTTTTACCCACCAAGCCATGACCCGAACCCCTGTCTTTGACATTTTAAATGACCTTTATTTATACCATTTCAAACAAGAGTTTTTTCAAACAAACTTCAAGTTGCTGTTTTGATTTTTTTTTTTTTTTTTGGAGCAACAAGAAAGACAGAGAACAGAACAAAAAAAATATGAACAAACAAACCAAAAACCCCAGAACAACAACAACAAAATAACAAAAAGATATTAAAAAAGCAAATGTTAGAATGTAAAAATCATTTTTATTTTGATCTGAGAATCAGAGTAGCTGTTCTTATTCATCAATGATTTTGCTATAATAAGTAAAAAAGGAAAATGTGAAAATTGAAATATTAATTTCCTGTTGAAATAATGAGTGACTCCATACTTCATTACTCTTCCAACAGAATGCTGTTCAAACCCATTCAACTTGATGCAGAGAAATTGTGGGTAAATACTAATACTCTCCTTGTTCATTTTAACCTCATGATCCTTAATTCTTACTTTCTAAACAAATGCTCATTAGCTTCCAATTATATAAATAATGCATACTTATTGAAATAGTGTGGAACAAAGTTAAGAAATAAAAATAAAAATCTTCTACCCCACTATCCTGACATTGCTAATAGTTTGACATGTTTCTAGCTTATTTTATCTTTAATTTTCTAAAAGATTTTAAATTTTACTTTTATTAAAATATACCATAAGCATTTTTCTATGCCCTTAGTGTCTGAAGACTTGGTTTTCAATTACCATCTGAATGCATCCATATAACGTAGTGTATTTCAACAATTCTCTGTTACTGGAAACAGGCTGATTTCAGATTCCCAGTGCTATCAGTAAGGTGTTAGTGTTCATTATGATGATTCCATGGTCCATGCCTCTTAACACACCCTAGGCACAGAAATATTTTTCAGCTTTTATTTTCCTCTAACAGATGTGATGAATGGTATCTGTATAAGTCTTTCTAGATTTGTCTTAGACTTATCTATAGTTATATCCACATTTTGTGTTCCAATGAAATGTGCCATGACTTTACCATTTCCCTTCCTTAAAAAAGCAGAGAAGAAAGATGAGTAAAAATGGCCTAAGGTACCTCCATGAGTCTACTGTAATTTAAAAATAATGTGTTTATCTCAGGTGGTAACATTTTGTTATAAACATAACACATGATTGGAAAGTCACTGTTCACCTGACCCTGGCAAGCACCCTTGCATTCAAGTGGCATTATTGTGCATTTCTTGTGGAGGAACATATATAGCTATATTTTTACATATTTTATTTATTCATTCATTTATTTGAAAGAAAGAGTATGATGGAGAGAGAGGGGAGGGGGCATACCAGGGGCTCAAACCACCGCAAACTCCAGAAGCATGTGCCCCCTTGTGCATCTGGCTTAAGTGAGTACTGGGCATTTTGGCTTCACAGGCAAATGCCTTAAATGCTAAGCAATCTCTCCAGCCCTCTAGATATATATTTTGTGCATATGTGTGTGCATGTTTAGACATGTGAGTGAGGGCATGTGTATGCAATGATGTGCTTACAAAGGTCAGAGGACAACTTTCAAGTGTCTGTTCTTGCCTTTTATCAGCCAAGGCAGCGTCTCCAGCTCACTGCTGCTTTCCCCGCTTGCTGATCCAAAGGAAATTCTCCTTTACCACATCCTGTTTCACAGAGGAGTGCTGAGATTATAGAAGCCTGCCACAGCTTATCGCTTTGTACGTGGGGTTTGAGAACCTAACTCAGTTACTTGTGCTTACACAGCAGGCACTTTATACACTAAGCCACCTCCCCATCTCTTCCAGCCCCTCCTTGTCTTGGAAATTGTCAACTATAGGTAGATTTAGATCTTGACAAAAGAGTAACATAACTATTGGGGTGTGCTGAAAATGTAAATAAATATTTCTTTACTGTGAACCCTGAATCCCCACCCCTGTCCTGAGATTCTGGTGATGTTTCTGTGGAGTGTTCCTTTCCTATGTCCTGGTGCTCTCAATCATTATGGCATCACTAAGAGGATGCCACTGAGCCTTTTGTTTTCTTTTCTGGTTGATGTTTTTCAGATTAAAATTCTAACTAAATTATTTGCCTAGCTTCTTTCTTGTTTGTTTGTTTGTTTTTCAAGGTAGGGTCTCACTCTGGTCCAGGCTAACCTGGAATTAACTATGTAGTCTCAGGGTGGCCTCAAGTTTACAGCAATCTTCCTACCTCTGTCTCCCAAGTGCTGGGATTAAAGGCATGAGCCACCACGCCTGGCTCCTAGCTTCTTTTTAGTAAGGCAACGCTAGTTAATATTCTTGGGTTGGTTTCTTAAGAAAAAAGCAAGAGTTGCTGAATTGAGGTGCGCTGCTTAAAGCACGTGTAGGAGAGGCCTTCAAGGTCAAGAAGGGCATTATCCTCTAGGTGTGGGCTTAGCAGGATGTTAGAGTCACACTGTTACCTCTGCAGAGAGGAAGTGGAGAAGTAGAGGCAGTAGAAAAAGCTGCTCAGCTAGTTTTTCCCCTTTCATTCAGTCCAGAATTCCAGCTGATGAAATGGCACTAACTAGTTTGGTTGAGTCCTAATCTAAAAGATCCATGAAAGACATGCTAAGAAATTTGTTTCCATGGTAATTCTAAATCCTGTCAAGTAGGCAACCAGAGATCAACCAACACAGGTACTCATGCTTGCATGGCAGTGTTTATGTATGCACTAAGCCACCATACTAGCCTTCTTGGACAATATTTAATCTTGTGTTCATTGACACATTTTAGTCACAATGACACCACTAAGACTTGAACTTACTTTTAAGATATTTTTTTTAAGTAAAAGAAATCATTAAAGTACCATATTATGGGAAGGATATAAATGACAGCAGATAAAGGAAAAACAAGAACCATAGTCATATAAAGATGCCAGACTCTTCCTCCATCCCATCTTCTGCTTAGGTTTCTCCTCTCACAAAATCTCATTCCATTTCATGGGATTAACTTTGAATGCATTGTTGAAAATATGGTTATAATGTATGTTTCCAAAATTTACAGTTTGTCTGCAAGGAGGATTGGAAGATTTTTTTCCTTATCTTTTTAGTTCCAAAACTACATGGAGAAGACTCATTGGCTAGATAAGGTTAGTATTCAGACAAGGATCAACAAATTGGAGACAAGGAAATGTGGCTTAAAAATGTTAGAGAAACGGAGAAAGAAGTTTCCTCCAGAAGTTGTTACTCTATCAGACTGCTCAAAGACTTCTTATATTTCAAATGGTTTGCTGATGAAGGGAGAGAAAATGAGGATGAAATTGGAAGGTATAAAAGAATACATATATACAACATATCACATTGATGTATATAAATATGTACAATATGAATATATTAATATGGATTTATATATGCATGAAATATTTTATTTTTCTGGTAGCCATAAAGCCCTTCCTCCCTGCCCCTCTGGAAGTAGGGTTCACAAAGAGAACAGGGGTTATCTTTTCTGGCTTAGGAAGACCAGGGCTGCTTGTATGTTGCAGGATGTCTGCTTCCCCTGGCCAGTTTCCACTCAGTGTAGCAGACTGTTTACTGTTTCCACACCCTGGCATTCAGGATACACAGCTACCTTCCACTGCAGAAAATTGGAAATTGCACAGTAATGGGAAACATATATGTCAGCATTCAAACCAGGTTTTTTATTCAGTGATCAAAGCACTGGTTGAAACTCATTTGAATAATGTTCTGGAGTAGTCTGTGGACTATGTGTGTGGAAGCAGGCTTCCTAAGCACATCGCGTTGATACAAAATTCCCAGTTTTCCACAAAAGTCTGTTTACCACAGATTTCAGGCTGGTTTCTGTTAAGCTTTGGCTTAGAGGCTGGATGGAATTCTTGGCTTCCAGGGTCGATACAAAGCATGGAACTGTGCACGAAGACCATGCTCCCTAGGTTCCTTCACACACATGGCATGATTCAGACACCATGCCACAAAGAAAAGGGAACAGGTATTATTTCAGTTTTATTTTTTTTTTTAAATATGTTTTGCCAAAGCAAGCACAGGGAACAGGCATTCTAAGAAGCAAGTATGACACCAATTCTGCTGGTTAGTACATAAACTTTGACATTAGAAGTCATGATGGAAATGCACAGACCTTCCTAATGAAGCATCTTTTGCAAGTCTTTGTCAAGACGACAAATGTAATGAAGGGCATGGCCCAGCAAGTGACCTCTGCATGGAACTCTAGGCTGTTATTCACTGCTTTTAAAATTACCTTTGACAGAGATTAAATGCTGTCTGTAGATTATATATGTAGGTATAAAGATGCATGGATGACATACAAGAACCTAAAAATATGACAGAGAATGAATAAAAGCCCATCTATCTACCTCTAATAGGTTATTACTATGGGACTACTAATGTCCTAGCATTTATTTTTCCTTTTTAAGAGAACCTATAAATCCAGACCTTTTAAACGCTAATTGAATATACCCTCCTGCCACACCATTTGTTTTCATTCATGGGGTGTTTGGGGGCTCCCTCATCTTGTAGTAGTCAAATTTCTAGCAATCTCTGCTTGTATTGGAATTGTGGCCTTTTGGATCTGACTATATATGGTGGGGTTATTTTTTCCATGGACAGAGCCATTATCTTGTTTTGAGCAAGGCTATAGCTTATTGGCTTTTCATTCATATATTATCTTTCTTTGCTCCGTTTGACAGGAAAGGGAACTCACAATAGCATTCTGACAAGAATCTCTAAATTACACCCTTTCAATGACATCACATGCCCTGGTTGGAATGTCTTGCTCTGTTATAATATTGTCTCTCTTGACATCTGCATGGATTGACTTTGTTACCTTCCTTGCTGAAATTCACTTAGCATATGTCTACAGCGGGACTTTCTTCTCACACTTTAGTGCAGCAGGAAGGGAAGAAATTAGATTGGTTTGGCATAATTTTCTTACTAGACTTATGCTGTTTTCACACACTCAGCATTTTTTTTGCTCATGCTATCAAGACATCTATTTAATGACTTATTTTAGAGCTTTGCCAGGAAATAATAGCAGTATCTCTGGCCTACATCTATTAACATCTTTCTCCTTGTTTTAAAAGTCAGGACAGTATGTGCTTATAAAGTTTTGAAGCCTTGTTTGTTTTCATAGTTATTAACACTATAGCCTTGTATTATGGCACAGAAATGGAGGGAAAACTATAATGTTTAGGAACAGTAACAGCATCCAGATGAGATCAATCTTGTCAAGTTGTAACAGTGAATCCAACTTCAGGAAATTTTATGTATTTTAGAAGGTATAGGTCTCCTAACTATATATGTATAATTGCACACTTGTAAAGAATACTTCCAATATTTACGTAAAATAGAAAAGAAAAATGTTGCATAATGTTCAGAAAATTTGACATATTTTTCAGAAAAAGGGACCATTAAAAAAAAAAAACAGTAGAATCTATGCACTGATTGATAGACAGCTTGGGAGGCTGAAGCAGAAGTTTGGTTAGTTTGATGTCAGCCTGGGACAAGCAGCAATACTGTCAGAAATAACAGGGAAAGATAGATAAGTGATTGAAAGATATATAGAGACAGTGAAAGAGAAAGAATGAGATAAGGGAGGAGGAGAAGAAAAGAAAATTAGTATTAGTTTCTCCACTAAATAAAACGATAGGATTTACTAAAATTTATAATTTATAATGGAAAAGCAAAGTGAAACTAGGTTCTTACAGCCCTTGAACATTAAAAATGAACTTGCAGGCCACAGAGGATTCTGTGGTCAACAACTGACAAGAAAGTATCCCATGACTGACACTGATATTGATAACCCATGGCTACTAAAAGCTGCATTATCCATAGGGTTAGGGCACTTTTGTTCATCTAATTTTTTTTAATCTGTATAATTTTATTAGGTTTACTAAGTAGTAGGTTTTCTTATGGCTTTTTCATGGCTGTTAACAGCCCACCTTATCTGAAAGGTAAGATCTGCTTGCTGAAGACACCACACCCATTGGGTGTAGTACATAAAGAAATCAAATTGGATCAGTAGAGGAAGTTTCCTTCCTGCTGGCTAGTTTGCATAGTGCTAGAAAGTGCTATGCAGACTTTTTGCAGAGAAAAGTCATCAATGGTATCACCCAGAAGTGAAACATGTATTCTGTAATACTGATCCACCAAGCAAGATATACTCTCTGGTACCATAGTGACATGACTTTATTATAGGAGTAACCAACCACTCCATGCTTAGATTTGAAACCTGCTCCACAATATGGAACTCATTTCTGATACTGAAAATCAGGTCAAAATTCCATGATTGGGGAGACTATAAGCCCTAGGGAAGAATCTATTATTGCTACATTGCCTCCTAAATATTTATCCCTGTCTTTTTTATTAAGTAGAAACTTTGTATGGACACATCATGTATTGGTGCCATAATTCCCCTCCTCCTTACCCCATGGAGTTGTAGTTTATGAGTTGTAAGAGCAGAAGTTAGTCATTGTGTGTGGGGGAGGGGAGAGGGGCAATGCCTCTGGGCATTCCTTCCCACCCTGTGGCTCTTACAACCTTTCTACCCCCTCTTCAGCAAAATTCCCTGAGCCCTGGGAATTTATTTTAAGTTTACTTTAAGGTTGTGCTCTCAGCAGCTCCTGGATTTCCACTTTGGTGTGTTTTGAGATCCTCAGTATCTGTCGCCATCACCCTGGCGCAGGTTGTCAGGCTTGCCATGAAAGCAGCTCTCTTGCTCATCTTGCTGATTCCTCTGTGGTTTCACCTGGGCCCTGGCTGATATGGAAGAGGTAGTTCAACTCCTGCCAGGGGCCAGCTATCTTTTCTTGTCTTGTGAAAGATAATGGTTGTGTCACTCGTTCTTGCTGTCTTCTAAAAAGTAAAATAGGTTCTCCAATGGAGAGTGAGGTCAGCATAGATTTAAGGAGTAGGCATTGCTAATTTTGGAAGATTTTGATGGGTGTAGCCTATATTTTGGCCAAAAACTGTGGGAGCTTCTCATGGGAATTCATAATCTTGGTCTCCATAGGATTCTGACTCATTTCCCAGTTCCAGCAATGGGCTCCTTTCCACTGAGCAGATCACTTTGCCAGTCAGAAAGCCATTGGTTACCCAACTAGGATGGATGCCACCATTGAAAAGGTGTGTACATTGTGTCAATGTGTTTTCTTTGATATAGCAGTGACCCTTGCTTGCTCACAATGTTGTTGGCTATTATCCCCCAGAAGCTCATGTGACACTTTCCAGCACCATATACACTAACTATCTGGGAACTGACTTCCTTCCAGTCATATCTCTCAGTGTACTGTGTCAGCAGCATGTGGTGCCTTCAGCAATGGATTCTCACGTTTTACCTCAGATGGGTAATCAAGTGCTTTGGCAGAAGCCTGCCTTATTTTGGGGATGTTATAGGTCTCACTGATCAACAACTCAATGTGGGTTGTAACCAATTTCTGGTAGTGAGAATTACAAAACAGAGTCAAATGTTTTAGGGTTAGGCTTCATCCCATCCTTTCCAGTTCCCTTTTTACCAGATGATCCCCATATAGTCCTATGGAGGCTTATATCTTAGTCTACTATCCAGGAGGGCATTCTCTATGGTACCAATTCATTTTGGATATAGTTTTGTGTCTCTCTTCCTCTATCCTCACATTTCCCACCCTCTAAACTCTTTCATCTTTATTATCTGCCCCTTGAGTTGCCTGTCAAGTATGCCTACAACTCAAGCTATTCCAGGTTGGGAACCACAGATGAGGGAGAACATGTGGCTTTTGTTTTTCTGTGCTTATATAAGTTTTCTTAGTGTAATCTGTTCCAAGTCCATCTATTTTCCTGAAAATTTTATTGTATCATTTTTCCTTGCTGCTGAGTAGAATGGCATTGTGTATATGCACTGTAGCAGACAGCTTCAGGTTCACTGAGATGAACTTTCAGACCAGGCACAGTTATGGAGGAAGGGATTTATTGAAGCTTACAGATCCATTGGAAGTTCCATAATGGCAGAAGAAGCTACTCTGCCTTCACAGGTCCAAGTGGAGAGAGAGAGAGAGAAGCACAAGCCAAAAGCCAAAAGCCACAGCACACTTCAGGAACCAGCTAGGCACACTTTGCATCTCTTTAAATTGAAGTCTGAAACCCACCACCACACCTTAAGATCACCCAGTGACATTGCCTCCAGCAGGTGGCTACAGATGCAAACTACAAACAAACAACTGAATATATTGGGGGCCATCTATTCTATTCAAACCACCACATGCACCATCTTCATTATCCATTCAACAAATGATGGGCATTTGAGTTGATTCCAATTCTTAGCTATTGTGAATTGAACAGCTAAAAAATGGTTAAGCAAATTTCTCTGCAGTGAAGAGTGAAGCCTTTAGGGCATACACCCAGTAGAGGAACAGCTGGGTCAATTTGTAGCTCTATTTTCATCTTTTTCAGAACTTGCCATAGTGATTTCCATAGTGGTTGTTCAAGCTTGCAATCCTACCAGCAGTGAATGAGGGCTTCTCTTTCCCCACATCCTCTTCAACGTGCATTTTCATTTGATTTTAATGATTGCCGTCCTGACTGGAGTAAACTGGAATCTCATAGTTGTTTCCATCTGCATTTCTCTTTTGGTTACAGATGTTGTACAACTTCTTAAGTAAGTATTAGCCATTTGGATTTCTCCCATTGAAAATTCCCTATTTAGTTCTCTGCCCCATTTTTTTAAGTGTGTTTTTTGATTTTTTTTTTTTTTTTTTATTGTTTAGGTCTTTGGGTTCTTTGTTGATTCTAGATATTAGGCCTCTGTCAGTGGTATAGCTGGTGAAATTTTTCTCCCATTCTGTGGGTGGCCTGTTGACTGTTTATGGTATGTTTGTCTATGTAAAAGCTTATTAGCTTCATTAGATCCCACTGGGCTCCTGGGGTATTATTCAAGAAGTCTTTCCCTACTCCTATATCATGAAAAATTATCCCTATCTTTTTTCTTACAGTTATTAAAGAGTTTCAGGTCTTACCTTGGGGTCTTTAATCCATTTGGTGTTTATTTTTGTGCATGGTGAGAAAAGTGTGTCTAGTTTAATTTTTTTCCATGTGGTTATCCAATTTTTTCACCATTTGTTGAAGATGCTGTCCTTTCTCCAGTGTACATTGTTGGCTCCTTTGTCAAAGATCAAGTAGCTGTAGTTACTTGAACTAAGGGCTGGGACGTCATTTCTTATCCATTGGTCTATATGTCTGTTTTATGCCAGTGTCATGCTGTTTTTGTTACTATGGCTTTGTAGTATAGCTTTAGATCAGGTATGGTGATACCTCCAGAAGTGGTTTTTTTGCTGTTGTTGTTGTTTGTTTGTTTTGTTTTTGCTGAACATGGGAGTTCTTTCTACCTTTCCATGTCCTCCTCAGTTTCTTTCATGAGTGTTTTAATGTTCTCATTATATAGGTCTTTCACTTCTTTGGTCAGTGTTTTTCCAAGGAATTCCATTTTTTGTGGTTATTAAAAATGGGACAGCCTTGCTGATTTCTTTCTGTGTATATTTGTCTTTTGTGTGTAGGGAGCTACTGATTTTTGCATTTATTTTGTATCCTGACACTTTGCTGAAGGAATTTATCACTTTCAGAAGTTTTATGGCAGAGTCTTTTCAGTCACTTATGTATAGAATCATGCAATTTCCAAATAGCACTATTTTAACTTTTTCCTTTCCAATTTGTGTCCCTTTTATATCTTTCTCCTGTCTTACTGCTTGGACTAGAACTTCTAGTACTATGTTGAAGAGCAATGCTGACAGTGGACAGTCCTATCTTATTCCTGATCTCAATGGGAGCTCCTTGAGTTTTTCCCCATTAGATATGATTTGGACTTTAGGTGCTTTTATAGCTTTTATTATATTGAAATATAAACTCTCCATGCCTAGTTTTTCCAGCATTTTGATTTTAAAGTGATTTTTTTTTGTTGAAGACCTTCTCTACATTTATTGAAGTGATCATATGGTTCTTATGCTTATTCATATGGTGTATTACATTAATCAATTTCCATACATTGAACCATGCCTGCATCCTTGAGATGAAGCTTGTTTGATCAATGTAGATAATAATTTGATGTGTTCTTGAACTTAGTTTGTGAGGATTTTGTTCAGGATTTTTGCATCTAAGGGATATAGGTCTATCATTTTCTTTTCTTGTTGTATCTGCCTGATTTTGGCATTAGGATGATGCTGGCTTCATAGAAGGAGTTGAGGAACATTCCCTGATCACCAATTATGTGAAATTGCTTGCGAAAAAGTGATCTCAGTTCTTCAATGAAAATTTAGTAGAATTTGGCTGAGATGCCACCAGGTCCTGGACTTTCCCTTTTGGGGTGGATTTTTATAACATTTTTAATCTCAATGGATACAATAGGCTTGTTCAGGAGATTTATCTGCTCTGTATTTAGTTTTGGTACATAGTATGTGTCTAGGAAATCATCCATTTCTTCCCAGTTATCCACTTTTGTGGAGTACAGGTTTACAAAATATGTCCCGATGATTCTTTCAATTTCATTGATGTCTGATGTGATCTCTCCCTTTTAATTTCTAATTTTGTTAACTTGAGACTTATCTTTTTTTGATTGATTAAATTGGCCAGTGATTAATCAGTTTTACTTATTTTTTTCAAAGAACTAGCTATTCCATCAATTTTATTAATTGTTTTCTTAGTTACCAATTCATTAATTTCTGCTCTGATCTTAATGATTTCTTTCCATCTAGAATTGCTCTTGTTTTTCAATGTCTTTAGGTGAATGGTTAGGTTATTAATTTGATATCTTTTTGTTTGTTATGAAGGCTTTTAGTGCTAATAATTTTCCCCTTAGGGCTGCTTTCATTGATTAGTTTTGGCATGTTGTGCTTTTTTATTGTTCAGTTATAGAAATTTTACATTTCCATGTTGATTTCTTCCACAACCCACTCACTGTTGAATAACATGTTCAATTTCCAGGAGCTGATGCAATTTCTCTTGTTGTTAAATTTTAGCTTTAACACACTATGGTCAGATATGATATAGGAAATTACATCAATTTTCCTGAATTTATGGAGGTATGCTATATGCTCTAATATGTGATATATTTTGAAGAAGGTTCCATGGGCTGCTGAGAAAAATGTGTATTCTTTAGAATTGGGGTGGAATGTTCTGTAAATGTCTGTTAGATCAAGATGATCTATGATCTTGTTAAGCTCTATTATTTCCCTATAAATTTGCTGCTTGGATGGTCTATCTATTGATGATAGTGGGGCATTTAAGTTCCCTACTATGATGGTATTCAGATTTATTTCCTCTTTGTTGTCAAGTAGATTTTGTTTTATAAAATGTGGTGGACCTCTGTTTTGTGCATAGAGATTTATGATTGTGATGTCATATTGTTGAATTTTTCCTTTGAGTAAAAAGTGGTCTTCTTTGTCCTTTTTATTACTTTTAGTCTGAAATCTGTTTTATCAGGTATTAATAGAGCAACACCTGTTTGTTTCTTTTCAATTTCATTGGAATATCATTTTCCATTCTTTTTACCCTGAAGAAATTTCTATCTTTACTGGTGGGGTGGGTTTCCTGAAGATAGCAGATGGAAGAGTCAATTTTTCTGATCAACCCTATTAACTTATGTCTTTTTAAAAAAATTTTATTGTTTTATTTATCTGAGGGGGGAAGAGGGAGAGAGAGAGACAGAGAGAGAGAGAGAGAGAGAGAGAGAGAATGGGCACGCCAGGGCCTCCAGCCATGGCAAATGAACTCTTGTGCATCTGGCTTATGTGGGTCCTGGGGAATCAAACCAAGGTCCTTTGGCTTTGCAGGCAAATGCCTTAACCACTAAGCCATCTCTCCAGCCCAACTTGTGTCTTTTGATGGTTGAGTTAAAACTGTTAATATTTAAAGTTATAAGTAGGAGGTTTGATTTAATCCCTGCTATGATGCTGTACTTTATGGGTTTTGGTGCTTTCTTGGACTTTATACTTTTTTTAGACTGTCTAGTTTTGGTTATTGTGATCTTCTTGTAGGCTCTTGAGATTGTTTGGCTCTTCTGTGTGGAGTATTCCCTGAAGTATTCTATGTAGGTTTGGCTTTGTGTTCATATAATCATAGAGCTGACTTTTATCATGGAAAGTTTTCCTTTCATCATCTATTATGAGGGATACTTTGGATACCATAGTTTGGGTTAGAAGCCATAGTTTTTTAGAATTTGAAGTGCTCCATTCTAAGCACTTCTGGCTTTCAAGGTTTCCATTGAAAAGTCTGAGAAATTCTGATGATATTACCTTTGTATGTAATGAGTTGTTTCTCTCTTGCTGCTTTTAGCACTCTCTTTGTTTTTGTCATTTGTAGTTTTTTTTTTTTTTTTTTTTTTTTCCCGCGGTAGGGTCTCACTCTGGCTCAGGCTGACCTGGAATTCACCATGGAGTCTCAGGGTGGCCTCGAACTCTCGGTGATCCTCCTACCTCTGCCTCCCGAGTGCTGGGATTAAAGGCGTGCGCCACCACGCCCGGCGTCATTTGTAGTTTTAACTATGATGTGCCTTGGAGTTATTTCTTTGGCCCAGTCTGTTTGGTGCTCTGTGAGAGTCTTATATCTGGATTGGCCTCTCTTTTGAGAGGGTGGGAAAGTTTCCATTAATAATTTTTTTGAATACGTTTTCTATGCCTTTGGCCTGAATTTCTTTCCCTTCTGGTATACCCATGATCTAGATGTTTGGTAGTTTTAGGGTACCCTACAATTTCATCATATTCTATTCACATGATTTTTTTGAACTTATCAGAGTTTTTGGACTCCTGAACAATTTCTTCTGTCTTATCTTCCAAATCTGAGATTTTGTCCTCTGCATGATTAAATCTGTTAGTGAGGGTTTCTAGTGAGGCTTTTACAAGCTTTATTTGATTGTTGTTTTCTGTTGCATTTTCTGTACAGTATCCATCCCTTTATCAAGTTCCAATTTCAGGTCATGGTTATATTTCTTGATGCTTCTTGGAATTCACTCTTGCATTTAATCATGTCGATGCTTAATCAGGTTGTTATTGAGATTCTCTGTTGTTGACTCACTTTCAATTCACTTATCTCTCTTTTGAGCTCTCTCTGTTTTTATTCAATTAAGTTAAGCCTACTGACAAGAGCTCTGTGCTGTAAGAGATGATTCTGCTGTATTTCATGTATATGACTGTTGGTTTCTTGACCATTTGCTTGGTCAGGATCACATAGCTTATTGTGATTTCATTTCGGGATTATATTTCTGTTGTCTCCTCTATGTTTTCACTGGACACTTCCATTGTGGGTTTCAATAATCTTGGTGGAGATCTCTCCGTTTGTTCTCTCTCTCTCTCTCTCTCTCTCTCTCTCTCTCTCTCTCTATTTGCATTTGGGTCTACCTATCTTCAGGAAAAAGTCATGTTTTATTAAGAAGGAATCAAGAATTTTCCCTTGTAGTATCTTTATAAATGTTCTGTTTTGGGTTTGAGCTGGCTTGGAGTGGGATGGTGCTGTATCCATAGATGCACAGGTTGTGGAGGTTGCAAGTGCATCAGTGGCTCTGGGCTCATATCACAAGAGCGGCTGTTGGAGGACTGGAATCTTTTCGAGCCTTCTTCATAGTCACACCATGCCTGTGGGGCTCTGGAGCAGTCACACTTGCCCCAGCTCCCCTACAGCACCCAAGCTGAACAGGTTGTGGAGGACTCACTGGTATGCCATGGCAGTAGGTTTCCAGATATTCCTGTGTTCCCTGTCTAGGTCAGGAGAGATGCCCCAAGGTGGTGTTGGTAGGCAGGGACAAGGGGAAAGAGCTCCATGGGCCAGGCTGGCTAGGTGGCTGATAATGGGTGTGTTGGAATGGAGGCAGAGAAGATTGGTTGAGGCTGGAAGTGTCTGCTGGGGCAGGCAGTGTGGGGTGGGAGTGAGTGGGGGTGGATGTGAACAGATGAGTATCACCAGGTCAGCTTTGGTTAAGGGGGTAGTGTGGGTAGGTTGTCTTCCCACCTGCTTGTGCTGGGTGACCTAGGGTCTAAGTGGTATCTCATTGTGTGTCACCTCCTGGGGGATTAGGGTGTGACCCTAGCTTGCTTGGCTTACTTCCTGTCTATGCAGTGCTCTATTCTCCCAGTGCCATTTCCTGCCTAAGGACCTTGGAGTGTGATCTGCATCGGGGTTCCGTGGGCACAGGGCTGATCCCCTAGGCCTGATAGATAAGCAGCTGCTTTAACCAAGGCTGTGTGGCTGCTTTCTCTTCACAGGCTGCTGGGGGAATACACTCAGGTTATGATGACCTCCCGTTAAGCCCACATCTGTCCCTTGCTGTGCAATCAACACCAAGAGCACCAGCACTGCCCCCATGTGGTTTGGTGGCTTGGTGGTTTGGGTATTCCAGTCTAATGTATTGTCTCCAAGATTGGAGGAGTTGTTGGAACCTCCTATATAGGGTCTCAAACACATCTGTAATCAGCTCTTCCTAACCCACCCAGGGGCCAGGCCCAAAACACACTGGCAATTTTCCCTGGGGTCTGTGTTCACAGGCCCCAATCAAATGGGCCCCTCACCCTGTCCAAGTGCATAGAGCCCAAACATGCCTGCACCTTACCTGGAGCACACAAGTTCCAATCACATCTGCACCTGCCCGGCACTGAGGACACAGGCCCTAAACAAGCTGGCTCTTCCCCTAGTGCAAGGGCACAGGCCCCAACATGTGGCACCTCGCTCACCCCAATATTCATCTTTTTACCCTGAGATCAGTTCTGATCACTAGAACCTACATGAAAATGCTAAGCATGGTGTTGCATGCTTGTAATCTTCAGTGTTGGAGAAATGGAGACAAGCTGATCCTTGGGCCTCACTGTCCAGTCTAGTTGACTTGGCAAGCTCCAGGCCAATGAGAGAGACCTTGTCTGGAAAAAGGTGGATGTCATTCCTGAGGAACAACACCTGAGGTGTCCTCTGGCCTTCACACACCTGCACACACACAAAAGAAGCTTTTTTTTTTTTCTTTTTGTCTTACCTTTGTTAGTGGTACAAATAGTTTATGAAGGGAGAAAAGCACTCCTGAGGATGGAAGTGGGAAAGAGCTCAAAAAGGTCCTAGGATGAATGGAGGCCATGCTGGGCAGATTGGGACATTTGCACAGCATGAATGCTACAGTCAGCCTTGGTGGTTCCAGTCTTTCTGCCAATTGAATTCTGTCACATGTTAGTGTTAGTGCCTCACTCTGTGCCCTAGTCTCCTGCCACACTAAATCCACATCCATTTCTGTTAACAGCAATGGCACTTTTAACAGCATCTCATGGACTTTATTATTTTATAATTTTTGCAATCCTTTTTAACTCCAAGTTTAATTTTATTATTATGTCAATATGACTTTATCAGCAATATTTCATCCTCCTTTTCTAAAAGAGGAGTACTCTAGCCGTGCCTAGAAATCCAAGGAAGCTGATAGTTTGTTAATCATGCCATTTGCACGACAGGCTTCCCAAGTTCTCTACTTCAAACAAATGTTGATGACAGTAAGACATAGCTGTCAGAAAAAGTCTAAGGTAAGGTTGGGTCCTAGGAAGATCAAAGAAATACACACAAACCTCCAATTACCTGTCTAGCCTATTTATGAGCTGCTCTGAGGCAGTCACAATGGAGGAAGTTTTTTGAGAGCTGGCAAGAAGGTAAAGAACGAACTCCAGGGCTGGAGAAAAAGCATTTGCCCATGTGGGAGACCAGTTCCTAGCACTACAAAAACAAAAACAACACACACACCCAGAATCTATTCCTACATCATAGAAATAACGCCTGCATACAATATCCAAAACTATCATTCAATAACATCTCCGGCTCTGCCTATTAGCTCATTGGTCAGCCATTAATTGGAGTTTTTAAGGGAAAAACTAAGCCCACAGCTTCTCAACCCTCAAGTCTCTTACCTTCTAAACCCAAACTAGGTGAACTGTTAAGTTTGTTGGAGCAGGGCAATCCCCCAAGGGGAGTCACACAGTGTTCTCTCCTTGGACTGGCCAGAGATGAAAAGGAAATGAGCAGAGCCTTGAATCAGCCAGGTTGGTCATTGGTGACCTCCACCACACGTGGACCTTACTCCCCAACTCTGCACTCACCCCCAACCTGGGGTAGGCTCTGTACCCTGTAGATTGCCTTACTGTGTAGAATTAGAATAGAATATTCTTGATTCACGTTTTCCTTCTGCATGGGAATAACGTCAACCAATTTCTCTTTCTCTCTCTCTCTCTCAAGGGGAATAATTCAATATATTATCCCTTAGTAATGGGTTAAGGTCTATGCGGTACCACATATGTTCCTCCCCTAAAAGAATGACTGGCAGAGAGAGGGAGAGTCTTCAATTCATAGCCAGATGCAAGGAATGGAAATGAGTAACTATGTTTCTCTGTTGTAGAAGTTACCCCTCCCCACCCAGCCAGTGCTGGAGATATACGTCTGTGACACTTTTATGTGGGTATTGGGACCTGAACTCAGGTCCTAATGCTTGTGAGGCAAGCACCTTGGTGATGGAGCCATTTCTCCAGCCTCAACCTTTTCTTAAATACCCAAAGAATATCAGTTGAGGGGGCTATTATTTGTAACTGAAAATTTCATGGTTAAAACTCATTTTTTTATAAAGAAAATATTTTTTAATATTCTGAATTTACCAAGAATAAAAGTCACAATAGCTGAAAACCTCATCTAGTGCTTTAGGATATTAAGGCCTAGATGAGTAAAGTCCAAGCATGATTCTACATGGCACTGAGAAAGATACCTCTAAATCTTGAATGAGAAAGAGTAGATGGGGAATGTTTGAGGAAACAATTGACACTTTGTACTACACATCAAGCACTGATTTTCATAGTAAATATCTTGTATATTTAATTATCTTCCATATTTAAAGGTTCCATTGAAACTCACTCTATGAACTAGAAGGTTAACCAAAACAATTTGAAATCGTCTGTTTGTTTATTTACTTATTTACATTTTTATATTTTGAGATAGGGCCGCAGGGAGTCCAGCTTGGCCTTGAACTTACTATGTGGCTGAGGATGACCTTGAACTTTTGGTCTTTTTGCCTTACTCTCCCAAGTGTAATAAGGAGGAAGTACAACAAGAACAAGATCATGTCAGTTCATGTCTTTGGACACAGAAGAACAAAAGACCATTTCCTGTGGGCTGCGTGTGGCTGAAACAGGAAAGAAAATGTTGGGTAACTTTGTAACTAAATGTGCTGTCATACTGAGCTGAAATTGTATTTAGAGTTTATGTTGAGTTCCATATTTTTGCCAAGTCTGTCTATAAGGGGTTAATGGTAATTGTTCTAACCCTTTTCACTGGATATTAAGCTATCTTCACTTTATAAATGGAAAGTGAGTGTTGAAATTTCTCCAGCTTCATATAAATTCATCTAGTTTTGGTGTAGGCTATGGCTATGGAGTACATTCTTGTTGTAAGACATCTGTACAAAGACATTTAAATTCCTGGAGCAACTTAGATTGCAAGAGGTTGAACATTTCCTTCTGTTGCTCATTTAAAAAATAATAGTCATCATGCCTGTGGCTTGTGAAGTTTTATGGGAATCCATGAAAAGAAGCTGTATTATGAAAGGATGCTTATTAAAATCCTACATACATTATGTATGAATCTGCACTTTTCTTGACCTCTTCTCCTGGAACTGTCCCAATCCAGATTACACTAGGCTAAGCCATGAAATGCAGAAAACTGCAAACCTCTTTAATTGGGGCATTAGGACATTTCAAAATACTTACTGAGAAAAAGACTCTCAAGGCTTTAAGTTACTCAAAATCCATAAGCCAAGTTCTTGTACAAATGCCATGACTGCTCTGGGAAAGATAACTACTCAACAGTGAGTGCGTCAGGCAAGAACCCTGTCAAAAACAAACATTGAATGAATTTTATAATCTTTAAGAGATCAGCAATATTAGGAAAATAATAAATGCTATAATAGAGCTCTCTTTTGGAGTTCAAAGTACAGATTATTCACTTACTGGCATTAACAGACATAAATAAATGGGTTTTCTATATAAAGTGAAGATAGAAATAATGTTGAAAGAACAGATGCTTTTTTTTTCGGGGGGGGGGGGACATGTTTAAAATTCACAGAACCAGCTAGGATTCTGGAACAAGCCTTAATCTTTTGTTCTGGAAGGCATCTTTGTTGTTTGAAAGGTACAGAAACAAAAGAGCTTCATCTTCTTTAATAGCTGAAGTCTCCTGTTTGGTGAGAAATGGTCATTTAAATCAGCCATTAAAAAAAAAAAAAAAGATTACTGAATCACCCGTTTCTTCTTCTTAACTACCTGAATTATTTAGATTGGAAGTCACCCCCTGCCCTCACAGCTCCACTCAGAGAAGGTGCATCTGTGGGTGAACGTGAGGAGGTGACAGAGAAAGGACAGTTGGACTCCGGGTTTACTGCGTGTGAACATGTCCCCATCCTTGGGAATGAGAAACTCTTCTTGGGCACCTTCATACATGTAAGTTAAAGACAGACATCAAATCTCTGAAAACATGATTTAGAAAAACTAATTTTCCAATTTTACAGATCCCAGAGAATATTTGACCTGTTTCCTTACATAGTTATCTGCTGTGTAAAAACTGTCTTTTTAAACTTTTGTACACAGCTTAGCTACTATGCATTAGTGAAGCAAAAGGACTCTTGGAAATTTTATTCTGTCTTTTTTTTTTTGAAGAATTATTAAAAGCACTGGACACTATATGGTGGTGGCGACAAATTAATTAACTCAGTTTTGCTCAGAAGGAAATAAATGTTTGGAGGCAAAAAGTAAGTAGAAAAAAAAAATGAAGGACTCTGGTTAAAAGTTATTGATGGAGCCGGGTGTGGTGGCGCACACCTTTAATCCCAACACTCGGGAAGCAGAGGTAGGCGGATTGCCATGAGTTTGAGACCACTCTAAGACTACATAGTGAATTCCAGGTCAGCTTAGGCTAGAGTGAAACCTTATCTCGTAAAACAAACAAACAAAAAAAGTTACTGATGGATGTCACTGGCTTATTTCCTCTGTTTTCCTAAAATCTTGCTTATGTTATAGTTAAGGGCCCAAAAGCATATAACCTCCCCATATACACACAAGCAAACCAGGAGCAGGGTCAACAGCAAATGTGTAAATTCCTGGAATAAAGAAAGCAGATAGAAGAGCAGCAGACTTAGGGACAGGCAGATGTCTGATCACAGGGACTGCAGAGGCTGAAAGATTGGAGAGATTTGCACAGAAGTGGTTAGGAGTATGTGGTGCGGATTGGAAAATGGGGAGACTAGACATGGCTACTCATCTGACTTTAAATTCATGACCATCATCCACTACTTTGAAATTTTCAATAGTGTTAACTTTGCGTGGAGATTAATTGCATTCCTCCCAGGCCTAACAGGGCACAGTGCAAAGAAGCTGCAGGGAATGAACCTTGCAAGGTTTGAAAGCACCTGCCTCCATTTGTGCCTTAACTGCAAGTAAGTGAATTGAAGGTTTCCATGGCCAAGTGTTTTATGATTGCAGCAATACTCATGTAAATAAGGAAATAAGAAGAAAGCGTGTTTGGAGAAATGGAGAAACATGTTCTCTTGTAAACATAAAATAATTAGTTGAGCACAAATGGGAAAGCAAGCCAAATGCTGAAGGAGTTCCTGTTGTTTACCTCCTTTCCAAATCTGGACTATAATTTCCAAAAGCAACAGGAAGGCAGTCTTGCCCCCAAAATTTTCAAACCACATAAACCATTTCATATCTCTTTTGATATGTCCCAACTACCTAGCATTTTCCAAATATGGCATCTCCATTGCTTTGCATCCTGAAGTCACAAAGCCTGGCAGCTCTAGATGAAAGGTAAACTCCCAACTCTATGCCTGTGAAAGACACATGCACCAACATAAAAGACCCATAGTTTTACTGTGAATTCTTCCTTGTGACCCTGACCATAAAATGTGAGAATGTTGAGTTGTGCAACTTGGCTGGTCCGTGGGTGGAGTTTCCATTCCTGCTGTTTTTGGATAATTCAATGAGAAACAGATTAAATACTCATGGCTCTGCCCCTAGTCTCTCTTTGCAGAAGCCAAAATCTGTCGGGCTGTATGTAGAGACTGTGGTTAAGTTTTCCAAAAGTATTGAGGTTATACAAGTACCAGATCCAAACTGACATTAAAATATATGTCTGTATGTATTTATCAATTAAGATATTTTTCTGATTACATATTCATTGCTATTAATTTATAAAGTTTAGAAGAAGAATAAAGATGGAAGAATTGGTGGATGCTTGATGACTAATTAATAGGTTATATTGATAAGGATGGGGTAAAGGTATAATGACATCTTGGGCTTTCAGGAAGAATGATCTGTGACACCATACAAACACAGAGATTACTCCAATATATTTGAATAAAATGTAATAAGTTACTTGGAACATTTAAGGTGGTGATGTGGGGAGAACAGCTGAATGGTTGAATCCAATGAGGAATGGGTGAGGTGAGGCTGGCTGGGACTTAGGAAAGTGATATGAACAGAAGACAGATTTGGAAGCCCTCGGCAAGCATATGGCAATAAAATCCATAGGCTTGGATGAGACAGCCTGGGCCTGACATGAAGGGAAGGAAGTGAAGTAGATAGAAATAGGAATTCATGAGAAAAGGGGATGGGACATCCAGAGACGTTGCATAAAAACTGGAAGAGAAATGAGAAAATGATGCCAGTGAATACAGACAGCATTTTCAAGAAATTGAGTTGTGAAAGGAAAGAACAAGATGACAGGGGTGTGTGCTTAAAGTTGATTAAAGAGATAGGAGGAGAAGTCTTGCAGCAAATCCCCCTTGGTAGCATAATAACTGAAACACTATAGAAAATTCTATGCATCAGGTTTAACTTCTTGTTCATACTCACTTGGAAGAACATGGACTACTTAAACCCAACACTATGTATTGCATAGGAGCTCTCATGTAGCTAAACATTTCTCTTCAGAATCAGAGATGGGTTTCACTTTATTCACATAACTACTGACCTGTAGTAGTTTCTCCATGTCACCCAGCCACTGTCTTTGCATGGCTATTCCATGTCTCTTGTCACCACCTACCAGCCCACTTCTTCCGTCCATACTCTTAGCTAGTGACCTGGCTGTATATTTCATGGAAAGAGAGAATGGTTAAAAAAGAATTCCCACAAGCTCTAGACCTCATCTTCCAATGACTTTTTTACATTGCCTTCACTTTGGCTACTCTAGATGAACAGTCTACACTCCTACATATTCTTTGTCTTGAGCTTGAAGATTCTGGCCTGGCCTAGCCAACCCCACGCCACTTCCAAGCTTCCCAGGTGTTTGTGAAAGTATAATTGAGCTTCTAAAGGTGTTATACATGTCAACAGAGAGCCTCCTGGACCAGCATCTGTTCAGCCAGCTTGGTGCAAATACTACGCTAATTGTCAATTATTTCCAGTATTGCCCTAAATATGGCCTATATTTACATCTCTGGCTCCATGTGTTTTCACCTGCATCTGCAATGTAAGACTAAATAAATTTCTACCTGAGTATCTGATTTCTTTCTAGTATGCCTTTGCTTTGAATACATGAAATCATTTTTAGACACATGTTTATACATATGATGGGACACAACATATTATTTTTGATTTTTGTATACCTTGAACAAAGGTTAAATCTGGCTAATTAGTATAACTGTCACCTTAAACTTTTACCATTCTTTGATGAGTCCAGAAAATGACCTCTTCTAGCTACTTTGAGATACAGAACACATGATCATTAATTATTTTCACCTTGTTGTGACATGGGACATCAGAAGTTATTCGTTCTTTCTTCCTATAACAGTGTACTTGTTGAATAACTTCTTCCAACCCCCATTCCCTCCTACTTTCCCATCCTTTGCAAACCAACAACTGTTTTACTTTTCAACTTCCAAGAGATCAACTTTTTGATTTCCACATATACATGAGATCATGAACTATTTACATGCTTGACTTATTTTACTTAATGTCTTCCAGTTCCATCTATGATGACATAAGTTGAAGAACTTCATCCCTATATGTTGCTGAATAGTATTATGCATGTACATGTAAACTCATGTACATACACACTTGTCACATTTTCTTTAGCCATAGAATGATACCTTCTACATTCTCTGAGCCCAATACTCCCCAATTTTTCCTTTGTCTTGTTAATTCCTCACCAACTTTAGTCCTAGGAGTTCAGTAACTTGTGCATTCATTTGCTTATCACACAAATGTTTGCCAAGCATCTATTAGACATCAGATACTATGCTAGGTTTCAGTGAAATAGTAGTGAGCTAGACAAACATAATTCCATTCCTCAAAGCAAAATTCTACACCTTCCAGACTGGACAAGAATATTTTCTCTGAGGTTCTTAATACCCTCCACATCCCTAATGTCTCTTCTGTAATGTACTTTCTGCTTGGGTGTTGGTCTTCCCCAGCAGATCTTGAGCTTCATCGCTGTTGAAAAATGAATATCTGTAAGTGTGTGATTTTAAACATTAGCAGTGAAAACCTTTTGGATAGTAAGGACAGGGATGAAATAACTCACAGAAGTTGAGACTGTAACATCTTTATTATTTCAGTTGCACACTTCCTAAATTTCATATGGCAGTTCTAATTTAAACTAGCTTCCTCCATTTTTAGGATATGGAGCTCAAGCTGAGGTACAGCTCAGTGGTAGAGTGCTTGCCTAGTATGCATGACGTCCTGGTTTGATCCCCAGCACTGTAAAACAAACAAACAAACAAAGTAGAATAAGGAATGAATAGGAAATTCACTTCTGAAAACATGGCACAGTCTTACATATCCAATTTTCTTCTTAGAGACTTCTCTAAGTGGTGCCATTCTCTAAATGCATTATATCTTTAAGGTATATTTCTTACAGTTTTGTAAATTTTCTGAACTTCATTCTCTCAACTGGAAAATGGAAACTCGTATCTCAACATTCTACTGTAAGTATTAACTTAGAAAATATATGTAAAGCACTTAGAATTCTTGGTGCAAAATATGACTGGGTAAATTTGAGTTTCTTTTTCTATAGTTGGTAGCTTATATGATGCTTTCAAAACTCACTGAATCAATCAGTAAGTCATTTGTGTGTATACTCTAACCTGCACTGTGAAAGCTATAAAGTCTTATGAAAACAAGAAGGCAAATAAACTGTAAACAGTGTGGAATTATGAAAAAGCCTCAAGTGTAAATTTGAGAAGAGGCATAATAGACAATCAGAGAGATTTGGCTTGAGTGGGAAAACATCACTCTGGAACTCAGAGAAAAGCCATAGAAAGGATTGCAGTTGGACAGTGGGTTTCATATCATGAAGTGCTTAGCTATAATGAGAAAGATGACACCTAGCTCTGGTCATGAGAGAAAGAATGCCTGTTGATTACTAATGTCTGCAGTGATTTAGGATTGGGCTTCAGCAAAGCTATACAGCAGTTTATCTGCTAAACCTGTCCCAGAGCATTGCAGAGAAGTAAAAACAGAAAACTACTTAGCTATCTCCCTCAGAAATGTTTTTTACTTATTTTTGTTTCACTTTTAGCCCCTCAGACGCTGGCTTATAAATCACTTCATTTCCCTGACAGAGTGGTTGGGCAGGTCTTGCTGCATTCTAAAAGTTTGGCAAGCTCACTCTTGGCAGCTTACAAAAGGTGAGCATTCTGGCTGCTGAGGATCCAGGGCCCAGAGTTTGTCAGTAGCCTCTTGGGAAGCTCCATTATAAAGTGTCTGACTATCCTTGCCCTAAATCTATCACACTGTGAAATATCATGGCAAAAAGTACTCTTCCAGAGAAGTTTCCCTGAGGTTTCTCCTGTGCAGTAAACCAGGTTACCTATAAGTGGGCTTTGACTCTTACCTGTCCCATAGTGTTGGAATCATAATGTCTCATGAGAAAGCTTTCCTGAAGACAAAGCTACTTCACACACAGCTAGTGGGGACCTCAAAAGGTTAATCTGCAGTAAGCCTTATTTAATAGCAGAAGAATCTAAGTTAGACTTCTTAGAGAATTCTAGGAGATTTTCCACTTTGATATCTTTCTAGAAGACATGTATGTTCTGTGAGAAAAACACCCACCTGTCAAGAAAACTAAGCAGATGAGGTCACAGACTTTGACCTGTGACTTTGCCAAGGCTTAGTACTCATTTACACACGCATGCATGGCCTGTAGGTAGCATCCATGACACATTGATGAGAGAGATTGGGTTTCCCTTACCTCCTCACAAACAGCAATCAAAAGACAATTTCTTCCAGATAATATGAAAGCTTTCATGGTGAATGGCTACAAGTCACTGTTCCCAAAACAAACTCATGAAAAGCAATGGTCCATATTAAAAAGAAGAAGAAGAAAGAAGAAAACTAAATTGTTATGCCTCGGGAGCTGGCAGAAAAGAATGTCTGGTGTTCTGCTGGGAGGTATGTTTGAAGATGTGAAAGTGTACATTTCCCAAGTGGGCACTGGGGTGGGTGGGGTAGGTCTACATTCCAGAGGGAGGAGCAGCCTGTGAGAGAACTAGATGTGAGATAGAGGCTGGCTTGTCTGGCAAGTCTGGAGCATGGCGTGTATCAGGAAAGCTATGAGTGATGGAGCTAGAGAAGATATTCCCAGGTGCAGACCAACCATAAAAAATAACTCGGAGTAACTCCTGTTTGGCCACAGAGATATCTGACTCTCTTTTGCACTTTTTCCATTCCTTGTGCCAATGACACCTCAGCATTATAATGTGTTGGCAACTCAATTTATCCTGGAGAACCACCCATTTCTCTTTCTCATACCACAAAGTACAGATGCAACTACTTCCATCCCCTAAACTAAGAGTAGACTTGTGAGTCAGAATTAACTGATAAGAGCATGGCCACTGTGGCTTGGCCACTTCCTGGTCATGTGATTGGTTTAGGAATAAGCATGCAACTCAAGCTGCGTCATTACAACTGTTGCAGATTTTTCTCTGTTAATGGACAAAGAATTACTCCATAAGTCAGGATAGCTTCATTTCATTGGGACAAGGAACTGAAATAAGGCTGGGGCTGTTTTTAATCAAATGTACCACCCTTTGATGAACTGGTTTGAGAATAAACCAATACTAAGGATAGCAGAGTGGAGAAAAACAAATTACATAGAGTTTTATTATTACGTTTTTAATATCTGGGTTTTACTATCTTTGATGCCACTTCAGCCCATTGTTTTTCACTAACATGAAGCAATCAATCCTTTTCCAACTAGATGCATGTTACTTGCAAATAAAGTAGCTTCTGAGACCCTAGCTCCTGATTACTTCCATGACTCATTGCACCTTGGAGCTTTTACTAACTGGATTTGACCCAAGAACCTATAACTTAGAAAAATTGTTAAGTGCTCCAAGGAGGACAGTTACTCAAATAGGAAATATTGAACTGCCATGGCTCCCAATACTCTTAGCTGTTCTGATCTCCCACCCTGAATCGTCTTTTTAATAACAGTTTGGCAGAAACATTATCTCAAGGAAGAACTGTCTGCTGCTAAGAACTCCAGCATTAAATGATAGATGCAGATTCACCCAATGCAGGGCAGCACTTAGATTCCAACTCCATCTATGTGGTCACCTTAGGTCTAACCAACTATTTCTTAATTTTCCCATTCTAATTTATTTTCCTTGCTTAGAAAAATTGTTCCTGATACAATACCTCACCTACTCCATGACAGCAGTTGCCATTCAAGTCTTCTTAGGCACCAAAGCTGGAGGACACAGGGAACTGGAATGGAACAGTTTTAATTTCAAGTCTGGCTCCACCAAATATCCACTATTTGACTTTAGATAATTACTTGAGCTTAATTTTCTTCATCTATAAAATGAGGATTATAATCAGTGCCTGTGGAGAGAAGACCATAGCTGACAGACTTAAAAAAGATGCCTATTAAGGAATTTTACAATATACATCTGGTTCAGGAAGTATCCTTAATAACAACATAAAACAGTAACTCCAAGTCAATCAAAATTAACCAGGATATAATACCACAGAGTTCAGACTTTGAAAACCCAGTTGAATCAAACATCAACCAATCAGGCCTACCCTTATTTGCATGTCTGGAATTTCATGGTGGGAATTACCTGGTAGTAATCCAATACAAAAAGAGGACAGCTGTCAAGTAAAAGCCACTATGGTTTAGCAGGTGCAGGTGGTTCTTCTTTTACTGCCCTTGACACTGTTTCCTTGTATAATATGTAATAAACTTGCCTTTTAAAATCTGATCTGACATGGGGGAATTTATTCATCATCCTCTAATCCCCCTGTCCACAATATCCCATTTATAGAATGTTATTTAGGCCAAATAAACAATGTTGGACTGGGCTGGAGAGACTGCTTAGTGGTTGAGCACTTGCCTGTGAATCCTAAGGACCCCAGTTTGAGGGTTGATTCCCTAGGACCCATATAAGCTAGATGTACAAGGTGGCACATGCATCTGGAGTTTGTTTGCAGTGGCTGGAAGCCCTGGCATGCCCATTTTCTCTCTGTCTATCTGCCTCTTTCTCTCTCTGTCTGTCTGACACTCTCAAATAAATAAATACAAATAAAAATAAAAGCACAAAAAAACAATGTTGGACTGAAACAATAATGATAGCAATAATAGACCAAACTTGCCATTTAATCCACCATAATATGGCTTCTGCCTACTTTCTTAATCCTTTCTTGGTATGAACACAGCTTCATCCACACAAATTACCATCCCTGAATGAACTTGTCCATCATTGTGCCTCTGGCTCCAGTCCATCTTAAAGACCAGTTTCAAATTTTACTTCACTTACCTATCTTTCTTAGGCTAGGTAACCTTTTTTGATCTGGAGACATTCTTGGAGGAAACTAACCATTCATCATCATGAATTAGATATTAGATTTTCTTTTGATGATGAGTCTCACGCCATAGCTTAAGCTGTCTTGGAATTTCTATATAGTCCAAGCAGGCCTGAATCTCACAATGATCCTCCTGCCTCAGCCTCCTGAGTGATGTTATCATAGACCTGAGCTACCTTGTCCAGCTAGCTAACTGCTGTCTTTAATATCTTATACCTCTATCCAGATTTTATCTAAACATTTTATATGAAAGTAATTGTCAATAAATATTTGCTAATAGTTTTCCTCCCAATCAATCATTTTCATGGAGCAACACTGAAATACTAATAAGTAAATTTGAAAAGAGAACCTATCTCTCCAGCTCCACAGCCCCCACAAAAGGTTGTACAGCTTGAGTTAAGGCCTGTCTTTTGCTTTTGAATTTGGAATTGGAAACATATGGTGATTTGGAAGACAGCCATTTTTTTTCTTTTTCCCTTTTTCTCCCTCTCAATAAACCTTTAAAACCTCACTAAATATGTCAAGAAACAGTAATGAAAATGTCAAGAAATTGTAATATTGCTCATTGCAACACACACAATACACTACTGCTGGTATATTTACAAAGTTCTAGGTTGAAAAAACAAGGGATAATTTTAGATCTTGGATTTTTCCTTCAAGTCATAATAAGAAAAGAACACAAACATCAACTGAAACCCCAGTGTACAAAACTTAGTCATACTCACCAGGCACTTTTGAAAACCAATTTTCTAGAGATTGGACTCTGATTCATACCTCATTGCATCATGAGTCCTGCTGCCCTGATGAGAAGAAGGAATTGAGAATACCACTACTAGAGTACTGGGGTTCAGTTTTGGATGAGCCATCAGAAATAAGTGTCATACCTATTGCCTCCCTCCTTCTCTCTCTCAAATAAATAAATAATTATATATAGAGAGAGAGAAAGGGCTGGGGAGATGGCTTAGTGGTTAAGAATTTTGCCTGCAAAGCCAAAGGACCTTACTTTAATTACTCAGGACCCAAGTAAAGTTGGCACATGTGTTTGGAGTTCGTTTCCAGTGGCTAGAGGCCATGGTATGCTCATCCTCTCTCTCTCTCTCTCTCTCTCTCTCTCTCTCTCTCTCTCTCTCTCTCCCTCTCTCTCTCTCTCTCTCTCTCTCAAATATATAAATTTAAAAATAAAAGAAATAATAAGGGCAATACATTGTCTATTGTTTTCTAACGTATTGCCCACTTTGGTGACATGCTGAAGGGCTAGAGTCCTTAGATACTAACCCAGGTCCCACTGCCGATCTTTTGACATTTTATAATCATCACAGTAATTAGTGGTACACCACATATTGACATTCTGATTTCACTTGGGAAATTCCCAACCAGTGCTGATGAGTCCTTATAAACAAGCTGATAGCTCTGTTTTCAGTGAAGAGCAGGAGGAATTTCTGACTCCTGGAATAGTTGGATACCAGAAGTAATGATGCTTCCTCCACAATATTTCAGAAGATAATAAACTGGCCTTTATCTTTGGTTCTCCCTATCCTTGTTTCCTTACAAATAGCAGTAAATATCTTAGGGCCAAGGTAAACAGAAGCTTGCAGAAGATTGCTGCGCTTCATGTGATCTTTATCCTGTACATGGTTCCTGAAACAAAGTTCTGTTTTGCTATAATCTCTGAGGTGTTTGTGATGACAGACCCACTGGCTAAACCATGAGTCAAGAATCAATCCAAATTTTAGATTCCTCATGAGCCGTTTTTTGACAACTTCAGTTCACTTGGGAGCCTTTTCTCCTCTCAGCTCTTAAAAATGGATTGATAATGCCTTTGCCTGTTATTCTCTATGAACTTCATTTAAATCCGTGATCTGAAGAAAGTGGTTCACTGAAGATCCATTGGAAAGCTTGAAGCTGTGCACAGCAAGTTTTTTCACGAATATCCAATTAGAAAGAAGACAGTGAAGAAGGGAGCAATGTGGTAGAATTGGCTAAAGTTTGTATGGGGCAGTGCAGCTCCTGACTAAGCACAATTCTCCTTACAGCATGCTTGGCAATCACAGCTTCCCAGAGCTGTCCAGTGAAATTTAATCAGTGATTTAATTTGCAGAACTTTCATTTCCCCATCACAGTTGACCTATCCTAAGGCTTCTCTCTGGAGGTTTCTAGATCTTTCTGTTTGGGGATTACAGTTGATTCGTTTCCCAAAATAACTCAGGAATGTTTTCTAGTGGTACTTTTATACAGAGGGCAAAGGCCTTGTTGCTCTCAGGCTATTGCCCTGGGTTGTAAGCTATGGGTTGTAAAAACAGGATTCCAACCCAAATAGGCTAGTAATAGGATATTTATGATCTAGAAATGGGGAAAAATATTTTAGGGGCAAAGAAGACCTTCCAATACCTGAAAAAAAAATCCCACAATCTAGTCTTTGATCTTGTTTCAGGAAGTAGGAAATGTTCTTGCTCTAGTATAGGTGAGAATGAATAAAATGTTGGTGTCGGGAATGGGAAAGGCTAGCAGTTGCAGATAGAACCACCATTGTCTTTACATAAAAAGAAACTAGGAGAGTTGCTACAGCATAATGAGGGGTAGACATTTCCTTTACACTGAGACATTTGTGTTTCCTTTAACAGAACCACTTTTCCTTCCAGTCACAGAGAAGAGTAGGACATAACATGAAGGGGATCGGGAGCATAATTTCTTTTCATTCTGTGTCTGGATGCCCCAAGACCTTGCACATGGAATGGCCTAGTCTTTAAGCAATTGCACAAATTACATTATTTTATGGCTCAAAGAAATATCTCTGGAGTTTTATTTTATTAGGAAAATGGTGGTTGCCAATGCAAGAAATCAGCTAGTGATTCTCAAACTGTGGTCTGTGGGTCACTTGCATCAGAACTCACCTGGAGTGAAATGTGAAGTACAGAGTCCTGGATGTGTTTAGATGTAGAGATTGGGTGCAGCAATCTGTTTTTCATAGGGACACTAGCTTGTTCTAAGATACATTATAGTGTGACGTTCAAAGACATAGAAATTGTTAGAGACAGTAGACTGAATTGAAGAAAAGCTAGCAGAAGAAAACCATGAGTAAGACACTTTGGTATAATTGTTTCCTTTTTTCTGAACTTAGAAGTGACTCATCATAGTGTTTCTCAAGTCAGCTCCTATAGCTGGTGTTTGGTCACTAATAGATTTAGAGAAAGTATTCCTTTAAGATATACTCCTCTGTGCCCTACAACCTGGAGAGCCTATTCTTATATGGACTGAAGGTAGCTGCTTCAGAGAAGAGCTGCCATTTTAAAGACAGGAATTTAGATCAAAAAGAACTTGACCCACGCTGACACAGAGCACACAGAGATGGGATTTTTCCATTTCTGAAGTGAGAAACAAACAAAGTAACACAAACACAAACAAAAACCAAAGAACAAAAACAGACCATCTGTTTTTATAAACAGCTGTGGAAAGTTTAGGTCCTTTTGACCCGAATCTCCCATTTTCCTCAACTCTTAGCCTTTTTAGCTCTAAGATAACAGTACTATTTGACACTGTGATGTTCTTAAATTTTTACCTTGTATAATATAATACAAAGTTGAAAAGCAATAAAAGCCCAACTAGTTTCTTGAACATTTTTAAAAACTAATAAACACAGCTGCTCAATGTTCTACTTCAGGCCGACCCTGGATTGCCATACTTTGTGATGTTGTTTCAAATCAAGGAGCAGGACTTCTCTTCCTTCTTTGTTTGTGGGGGAAAATTAAGTTTAGCCTTTCTTGGACGCTGACTGGTGGACACTGGGAATCATCATCTGTCCTATACATGACTGACTCACTCTGCTGCTGGGAGTGCTTCTGGCTGGGAATGTCAGCAACTCTTGGGGCGGGGCGGGGGTCACCTCTGCTAAGAGAAATGCTTGGCTCAAAGTCACAAATTTCCTTCATATCAGTGACTGATCCAAGTGGAAATATGAAGGTTTGTACACCCCTGGCCAAAAGGTGTAAGATATGATGTCTTTGGCCAAATCTGACTGGGTACCCAGCCTCAGAATAGAGACTGAACCCAGATAGCTTCTCTTGCTATTCAATTCATCCTTGTCTTCTCTTCCATAGATACTGTTCCACACAGTATTCCTTATTATAAACTTTCTGCATGCTTGTTCTTCTCCATTCAGGCTGCTGAAACAAATCACCTGAGACTGAGTGGCTTATAAACAACAGAAACTTGTTTCTTACAGTTCTGGAAACCAAGAAATCCAGGATTAAAGGGTTAGTTGATTTTTCTTGTGTGGTAAGAGCTTACTCCGTTCCATAGATGACTATTTATGAACGTGTACTCATATCTTTACATGACAGAAGAGGCAAGGCATTCATGAAGGCCTCACCTTAAGACTTGATCATTTCCCTAAGGTCCTACATCCTGATTGATCACAGCAATGATTAGGGTGCAAGATGCCAACATGGAAGAGACACAAACACTCAGACCATAGCAATGCCTAGCTCCATTCCAGGTCTGTCCCCAGGGAAATTTATCCTCTTTCCTGTGTAGTCCAGGGAGGCTAGAGCAAGAGGAAGGAGGAGGAAAAGCCTTACTTATATTCTTCTTGCCTTCCTAGGCCTGATCCCAGAATTTCACAAGCATATCGCCATTGGCCCATGAAAGTTTCTATCCCATTATAGAAGTCTGACCAAAATTGCATTATTTTTTTCAAATTGTCTTAATGAGTACATCTCCACTGAAAAATTTACCCCTAGAGAATAACATGTCACAGAAATTATACTTTGTTACTCCAAACACCACATATATACCTCCCCACAAAACAACCATAAGTATTTGTTATAACTACTAAATAAGGAATGGCAGTTTCTCTTTCTAAGAGGATAGAAACATAGTTTTCATTTATTCATTCATTTACCATTCAACAAATGAATTTTAGGTGTCTGTTATATAATAAGATTTGAATCTGAGGACCAACAACATGGCTTTTCAAGTCTACTCTCTAGATATGTGGAAGGAGAAGATAAATACAAATACAAGATTATCTCAATTAATTATCAGTAATATAAAGATAATAAGAAAGTAATATGATTAAAAAAATTCCTGCATGCAATGGTAAGATGTTGAGGTGGTACCAAATATAATTACAAAAATAAAACCTAGGATGAAGAAGTAATATTTGAGTACAATTCTACACAAGATCTGTGTAGACAACAGGAAGTTATAAGCCAGAAGTGAAAACAAACTAAAGGGGGGAAAATAATGGAAAAAGTCCTGGGCACCCAAAGCATGGTAAAAATGCAAGTCAGAGATGAGGTCATCAAAGGGAGCTAACTCAAAATTATTAGTGGACTATATGTTGGTGAGGACTATGAATTTTGTTTGAAGGACATTAGGAAATCATAGCAGAAGAATGACTTGAGGGCTGGAGAGATGGCTTAGCAGTTAAGTGCTTGCCTGTGAAACCTAAGGACCCCAGTTCGAGGCTGGATTCCCCAGGACCCACATAAGCCAGATGCACAAGAGGGCACATGCATCTGGAGTTCATTTGCAGTGGCTGGAGGCCTTGGCATGCCCATTCTCTCTCTCTCTCTCTCTCTCTCTCTCTCTCTCTCTCTCTCTGACTCTTTCTTTTTCTGTCACTCTCAAATAAATAAATAAAATTTTTTCAAAAAGAATGACTTGATTCAATTAATATTTCAAATAGACATTGTTCACGGAGAAGCTGTATTGTAAGGGACTAAGCATGAGTCAGAGCAGTCAATCAGGAAGTACTTCCAACTGCCTGGTAAGAACTGGTGATGCATGAACTATGGTGAGAACTGAAGAGACAGGGAGACATGGGTAGGCTAGAGATGATGTCAGAGATGAGGAAGGACAAGGATGCTAGTAGTTTGGCCATAGTGCACAAAGCAAAAAAAGGAAAGAGTCATCACTCTTAGATGTTCAGCCCAAGCTGTTGAGTGGGTTTGGATACTATTTTCTAAGAGGACAAGACTGCATTTAAGTGTCCCTATATGGCTACAAATGATAAATGTGTTTTGCCCCGAGCGACCACTGGCTCTTCCTGACAGAGAAACTACTGGATTTTTCTTTCTTCTAACAGCCTCACCTGCTACCCCTAGGGTATTGTACATAGCATGGAGAACCATTCTGCACTCTTTCCGGGAACACTTCTGAAATTTGTTATGCTTTTGTGTTTCAGAACACAATATTATAAATGAGTAGCTAGGGGCAAAGTGTAATTAGGGACATGGATAGTGAGGCATCAAGATGAGCTCAGCATCCTATATAGGTGCCAGTTTTATATTGCACTGTTACTCTGCTATAGGGCACTGAAATTTTACTGCTACAATGTGCCTCCCACCACACATCCTGATAGCTAGAAGGTATGATATTTTCAAGTTCCCAACCTGAGTAATATTTATCCCAATATCATAAATGCATCTTGGATCAGGCACCAATAAAATAAAAACAGATGATTAATTGGTTTAGCAAGTTCATCCATTTCTTCTAAGGACAGCAGAAAACATTCTAAATGAGGTTGTGTTGGATCGTGATCGATGACTAATAGGGACTTTCAGAGTCCTCTCTATTCCTTTAATACTAGAAGCATTTTATCAAGCAGAATTTTCTATCTGCACCACGGAAAGTTTTCACTTTTCATGACTCTTTCCTTTTTGCTGTTTACAGATGTGCTTTTTGTGTGGGTGTAGTAACTGGGAATCTCTTCCCACATTCCTGCTATCCCTTCATATTTTGTGTTGCTCTGGGCTTCTCTTAAGTTGTTTTTGCTCAAGCTGGCACATAAGACTCTGAAACATTCACTTAATAAAGCCAGTTTGTTGCTGTTTTCATATATCTTATTTTCCTTTTGTGTTATTTTTCTTTTATGGATGTGTCTTTGAGAAGTGCCTTGAACAAAGCAGAGCCTGTAGAATAAATTTATATTCACATGTGCCTTCATGTATGTACTCTCAAGGATTCATGTTTGTTTGGTCTCCAAAGTATATGTTTTAGTATAGTGAGTCTTTCTTTTTTTAATTTTTCTTTCTAAAAATATTTTATTTATTTTTTCTCAATTTTTATTAATATTTTCCATGATTATAAAAAAAATCCCATGGTAATACCCTCCCCCCCACACACACTTTCCCCTTTGAAACTCCATTCTCCATCAGATCCCCTCCCCATTTCAATCAGTCTCTCTTTTATTTTGATGTCATGGGTGGATTTCAAACACTGAATATGACACACATCTGGGCTTCTAAAAACATTGAGTCAATTATCCTTCAATCAAATTTCTTCCTACTGAAATTCTTTCGTTCACAACAAAGTAAAAGTTTCATGATCCGAAGAGACAGTCCAACTCTGCTCTTTACCATAGGTATGGTGTCCTTGGAAGTGAAGATGGTCTGGATTGTGAACTTATGCTATCCCTTGGTTTGTTTCTGGAAAGACTCAGAAGAGTCAGGGTAAGGCTGTAGGAATAATCAGACAATGACTTAACACAATAGAGGAATTGGAATCCCTGTTTAGAAGGATAAGACTACCCCATCTAATTATAGCTTAGTGAGCACAATGCAAAAAGAATAAAGATAATCACTAAAAGAAGAAGCTTAACAAATAAACATTTGTAGAAATCACTCGTGATTTATTTTTTACATTTTATTTATCTATTTTATTTATTTATTTGAGAGAGAGAGAGAGAGAGAATGGGTGTGCCAGGGCCGCCAGCCACTGCAAATGAACTCCAGATGCATGCGCCACCATGTGCATCTGGTTTATGTGGGACCAGGAGAATCAAACCTGGGTCCTTAGGCTTCGCAGGCACATGCCTTAACCACTAAGCAATCTCTCCAGCTCCTGACTTGTGCTTATTTTGTTAGAATAGGAACTTTCATAATTTGGTTTCCTGCAAAAGTTTTCTCTAAGATGAACATTTTAGTTCAAGTTTAAAGAAAGGAAATACTACAAATTATGTGTGTGTGTGTGTGTGTGTGTGTGTGTGCACACGCACGTGTGTGTGTGCATGTGTGTGTTTGCACGCGTGCGTGCTAGACAGGCAGTGAAGGCAGAACAGTAAGCAAAGGATTGATAGTCAAGTTGTTATCATTAAGGCATCTGGTACTTAAACATACCAGTGTTCTCTGAAAGACTATATTTATTAGTTTTGTCTTATACGAATTAGATTCCCATATCTTGTATATATGAGATATGTAAGATTTAGTGGACCACGTGCTTATCAAGGAAAAATAGAGGGCGCTGGAAGCTGTGGAGAGAGCTGACCACAGTAGAGGCCTCACCCCTGTGAGAGACAGTGGTGAGAAAGGTTCCGTGAGGACAACACTTTGACTATAGTTCAGTTCTAAGAAAATTTAACTCAAGACAGAATCTGGGACTGAAGCCATTGACAAGAGAAGATTCACATCTCTCAGGAATGTGCTTACTTTAGCATCCCCTTTGCTCTTTGTCATTGATTGGGAGCTAATTTGAACAAATTGTGGCTTCAACATGGATAGAATCTTTTCTTGTAGCTGCATTTTCCCCAATAAATCTCTTATACATTTAATCCCATCTTGATGTCTGCTTCTTTTTTTTGAAGTAGGATCTCACTCTAGCCCAGGCTGACCTGGAATTCACTCTAGAGTCTCAGGGTAGCCTTGAACTCATATCAATCCTCCTACCTCTGCCTCCCTAGTGCTGGGATTAAAGGTGTGCGCCACCATGCCTGGCTGATTCTTGATTCTTGATGAACTAATGAAGACATAAAATGCTAAAAATTGAAAAAAATGAAGTAAAATGTGGGGGTTTGGGACTGGCACATTCATTGCTCATCAGACAAAGAGGATGCCATCCTGAGACAGGTGGGGAATGGCCAATCCCATTCACTAACAGTGCCTGCAGTGGCATTAGGGGCATATATCTGGCATACAAGAGATGGCCTTCATAGTCAGTGAAGTGATTTGGACGTGCAGCCATTACCTTCTCATTGCTGCCACTAATCACCCAACCAAAAGCAGCTTATGGAAAGAACAGGTTCATATCAGGATACAATTTCAAAGGGAAGCTTCCTCATGGCAGGGAAAGCATGACATGAGCAAGACAGCAGGACATCACAGCTTGTCACACCACCTAGGTGGACATAGTCTAAGCAAGCTAGATATACCCACTGGGCTGGACTAATGAGGCTCACCCTATTGACACATCTCCTCTTGTAAGCCTCCATCTCCCCACATCTCCAAAGTTTCTACAAATTGCTACCATCTGAGGACCAAGTATTCAAAACACCTAAGTCTTTGGGGGACATTTCACATTCAAACTGCCATAAGACATTGGAAAGATATAGGAGGAAAAAAAATACCTAAAGACTGCAGAGTTGGCTGGCTACTGCCACATTGTATTGATACCTTAACAAGGACCCGCTGGACATCGACAAATAGTTGAAGGCTAAATGTGAGAGCTGAAGGACCTCTTTGATAGTTTGAAATGAAGCACTTATCTTCTTCAGTGGTTGTTCTATAGTCTTGACATCTCACAGGGTCTCCACTGCAACCCACAGTTCATCCTCATGCCCCATTGGGCCTCTGTTCAAGAACTCCGACAACCCAGCCTTACATCGCCCAGTGGCCATTTCCAAAAAAACAAACCATGTTGCAAACCCAATGACCATCTTTTTTCTTGCATTTGTAATACTCCCATAGTACCAGGCAGACTACAAAATTTGTTAATCCAGTGGGGAAATAAAGCCAACTTTGAAAAGGAGGAAAACTTCTTCAGCATTCTGTCCCCCTATCCCCGATTTCTAAAGAGTCAGCATTCTTCCTGCTGTTCCAAGACAGGACAGCAGGAAGAATGCAGATTCTCACTGGTGGTGATGTCCCAAACAATTTCTGCTGAAGTGGGAGTAGTTTTCAGCCTAAGCTTTCATTTCTTCCTGTGCCATCTTCATCTGCTCTCACCAGTCCATTTCTTCTAAATTCAGCCTTGTTCAAGTTCTCATAACATAGGCAGAATGCAATAGACTCTCACACAAACTGTTTTAGCCCAGTCTGAACAAAACTTTTTCTTCCCCTCATAAGCCAGACATTACAGACCAAAGGTCTTACTGCATTTAAGTCCTTCAACTCTGACAAGAATGGTACATCAAACTCTACCTGCAACACTGCAAGGCATCTTTTAGACCAAGGTTTCAAATCCTTCCACATTCCACCTAAAACTCAGCTTGCTTCAAAAGACCAAAACCACAGTCAGGTTTTAGAAGTAATGACCCTACTCAACTGGTATTAAATTTTTCTGTTTTAGTTGCCATTGTGATACTGGAATAAAGCACCCCACCAAAAGTAGCTGATGGAAGGAAAGTTTTTATTTTTGTTTGTAGTCTCAAGGGGAAGCTTCATGATGACAGGGTAAAGCATGGCATGATCAGACACTGGACATCACCTCTGCCACAGCAGGTGAAAAACAGTAGCAGAACAGTGAGCCAAACTCTGGCAAGAGGGAGCTAGCTATAACATCCCAAGCCCTCCCCCAGAAACACACCTCCTTTAGCAAGGCTCCATCTTCCAAACTGCCATCATCTGAAACCAAGTACAGAACACATGAGTTTATGGGGGACATCTGAATCAAACAACCACTGTGTCCTTGAGGCAAAGTGGATTGATAGCTTTATTTTCTTTCCGACATACCTACCAACATGATGATTTGCTATGACTGCCAATCACCCTCCCAACATGACAACCCTTTAGTCAAAGCTAGCAATTTTGTGTCTTAACCTGAATCTCCTACTCTCTTGGGGACCATTGTCATACTTAAACTTTCCTTTCTTCCTACTCCTCCAGGAGCCAAAAATCTTTGTGGGTAGAGCCGATGTTTTATTCATCATGTACCCATTATTTAGCATCAATCTAGTACAAAACAGTGTTGAAGAACTGTATAATAAGATAATAAATAAATGTAACAAAAAAAGCTCACTTCTTGATCAAGAACCAATGGATGACAACAAAAAAAGGATCTTCCCTGAATAGAAAAAAAAAAAAAAACAGTCCTTCTCTTTTACAGTCCCCAACCTCCCGTTTCCTGACCTCCTTCTGAAACTATGTCTGGCATGGATTGGAGAATCCCTCTAAAACAGCTATAACTGTCCTAGAAGAATCTTAAAGGTTTGGATTCTATCCTGACATCATCTTTATCAGATCTTAACCTGGTACTATGGCTTTTTAAATTTTTAACTCTAGGAAGATCAACAATTCCTGCCACCATGTCAGAATTTTTTTTTGAGTATTTTACTTATTATTTATTTATTTAAGAGAGAGAAAAAGGCAGATATATATAGAGAGAGAGAATAAGGGTATGCCAGGGCCTCTAGTCACTGCAAATGAACTCCAGACGCATATGACACCTTGTGCATCTGGCTTATGTGGTCCTGGGGAATGGAATCTGGGTCCTTTGGCTTTGCAGGAAAGTGCCTTAACTGCTGAGCCATCTCTCCAGCCCATTAGCATATTTTTGAAGAGTGTCAGTGTAACTAGGGAGACAGACTAGCACAGTAATGGTGAAATGTCCAATCAGAGCTCTGGACTGAAAACACACTTGGCATGGCCTGGGGTGGTGGCTCAGGTGGTAGAGGGCTTACCAAGCATGCACAAAGCCCTGAGTTGCATCCCTTGCACTATATAAACTGGGCATGGTGGTGCATGCTTGCAACCAAACATACATGTAATCAAAGAAGAGGATCAGAAGTTCAAGGTTATCCTTGGCTACGTATCTAGTTGGAAGCCAGCCTGGGCTACATGAGGCCCTGTTTCAGAAACAAAACAAGCCAACAGACAAAACTCCACATAAGGCCCTATGGCTTGCCATCTGGCAGGACACTGGGAGAGAAAGACAAGCTCGAGTCTTCTCCCTCATGGCCTCCCGCTGTCTGGTACACTGTTCAAAGATCATTATCTTTGAGCCTGACCTTCACAGATCTCTTGCTTTGAATCATCCCTTTTGTTCTTGCTATAGTTCACATGGTTAGTGACAGTTAATGAGATGGTGCTCATGATCAACTTTGATTTTTAATAGCAAAGTTGGAGGCTTTGTAAACCAAGCACAAAGGGGGGACATTTTAAGGTGTAATAGGTTCAGAGGTCTTAAATGGATCTTGAGATTATCACTTTAGGTAAAATCCTGAGCTCTAATTTGCCTCATTTATAAATTTTGAGCATAAAAATTTTCTCTCATGAGGTTGTGAAAATGTCAGGCAGTGACAGTAAAAAAAATTATTTATAAGACATAAAAGGCAAAGAAAACCTCTGATTGATGATGTAATATTTTATGTTATATACATTACATGTCAAAGAATGCTGTGTGAAGTGTCTATGAGAGTTTTCATTATTTATAAAGTGTAATTACTTGGGGAGATTAAAGATGAAGTCTGATCAGCCTGGAACTGATCAAGGCCAAGTAGACCTAGAAAGGGTATCTCCAGTTAACTAAAAGGAAGAGGCCCTTAAGAGACAAAAATGTTGAGTTAATATGAAAAGTTCACTAAATGCATATAAACTATAAATGGACAGACATTTTTAGAAGTCTGTTAGAGGAAAATAATGAGGCTAAAGAACATGTTTAATTTTAATAGGTATTTATAAAAAGTGGCTAAGTAAGTAAACAAGAGGGGCATGATTCTTGCTGGTCACAACATAATATTAGCTGTTGATACAATAGCATAGGAAGTTCCTTGCAGTTTTTCTAATAGAGAACATGTGTATGTTTTGTTTAGGGCAGGCCAGTAGCCCAGTCCTGATCTGAGTTTTCAGGGTCTCATTGACTTGTCCTTGAGGTTTCCAGAGCAGTTCAGCTTTGTTAACCAAATACCTGGCAGGATCCTTCTGCTAATGACTGAAAGTCAGAGTAGAATCTCACGTAAACTGCTGAGAAGATTCCTTCAGAATTGTCTTTGCTCTCAAGAAATAGAACTTGCTCAAGGCCCTTGATTACACCCACTGTGTCTGACACTGCTCCAGCTTCTGAGAGAACAGACATGAAGGAAGAATAAGCCCGTAATTCTGTTATACATTTTGTTCTTGCAATTTTCATCCACACCGCTAGGCCTTCCTTGTTTAGTGGCCCGCCTTCATCACCTTACAGGTGGAAGACAGGACCTGAAAAATATAAGCCTTTGAATTTGAGAAAAGGAGCCCTGGAGGAATGAAAGGACTCAGAGCAAACAACAGAAGAGCACATGCTAGGTGCCACTCCCTCAGTTCTTCACTTGCCTGATAGCTTCTCTTTCCAATCATGTCATTCAAAGACAATGATACCTAGAGCATTGTTAGTTGACTGAGTAACTGATCACATCAATATCCTGGTACTTTGCCTTATTGATATACTCAAGTGGATAGATACCCTTTTCACATCTAGGACCTGGATAAGAGCTGGGACTCCTTACATTAAAAGGAATGGTGAAGATATACATAAAAGGGGGAGACCACCTCTCAACACACAATAGCTTCCCTATGCTGAAACAAAGTTCTAGTCTAACTCAGCTAGAGATGCAGAGACTGCACTTTATAGATTGCTTAGAGCTGGGGAAACCTTATGTTTAGAGAAGAAGGTGCAAGAAACCTGGGCGGGTGTGGTGGCTCACACCTTTAATCCCAGCATTTAGGAGGCAGAACTAGAAGGATTGATGCTAGTTTGAAGCCAATTTGAGATTATATAGTGAATTCCAGGTCAGCCTGGGCTAGAGCAAGACCCTACCTTGGAAAAACAAAACAAAACAGGAAGAACCTGGGGAAAACATTGGGCCATCACCTTCTCTTCCATTTAAGCCATTGTAATTTTTGACTTTATTTTTTATAAGAACTTACCTTTGCCCTAAAATAAAGGGAAAAACCTACTTCCTCTGTATTTTGATAGGAATGAGTGGAAAAGAGCTTGAGGCCTCTCCCAGAGGTACAGAAAGTTTATTAGGTAAAAGGCCCACAGGAACAGAAAGAGAGTTGCCTGTCATAGACGGAAAGGACAGGAATCCTGGTAACAGATTAGAGGTGCAATGGTACAGAGCAGGGGCATGGATAGACCAACTCAAATCAAGGGCCCCTGTCTATTGTACAGTTCTTGAAAAAGATTTGCCAAGTTCATGCTACTTAGACTATATATATTCATACATACACACAAATATCTTTTATTGGGGCTCTTTTTTCAGGTGAAAGACAGTGTAACTGATTAGATATGATTGCAGTGTAGGCATGCCTCATTACCACATATGAATTCCTCAAACACTTTTAGCCACAGAGTTGAGCCCATTCTTGTTTCATTCTCTCCATGTAATTGAATTTCCATGTTCTTGCAAGGGAAAAACTAGCTTTGTAAAGTGCTGAATGTTTTACTGTCTGAAACTAGATCTGCTGTTGGCAGAGCATAAGAACATGCTCACTCACATGAAAATGCAACATTTTTGTGGGAAAACTGTGTCAGACTCTTGGTCCCCCTTTCGCCCTCTCCATCATAGTAGTGGATAGCTGAGGTGATAAGCTGACTGCTGGTTAGACCTTCGTGCATGATGTTTTCTGAGACAACCCAGTGAATCTGAAGGCAGCGTGTTGGCCTCTGACAAATTTGTTTTTCCAGAACAAACAACCCCAAATAGTTAGCAGCCAAATGAGAGCATCAAATCCCCCATTCTTTATGCAAGTTCTCAAAAATAAACTCAAATCTAGAGGGAATTATAAGAGTTCAAAGTTTCTATCCCAACCCCTGCTTGCCTTTGACTTTGAGCCAGGGTACTAAAATAAGGTCCCCTGCTTACTGCTATTTTTAAAAAAGGAAGAGAGAAGGAAAGAAAGAAAGAAAGGAAGGAAGGAAGGGAGGAAGAAATGAAGGAAGGAAGGAAGGAAGGAAGGAGAGAAAGGAAGGAAGAAAGGAAGGAAGAGGAGTGAAAGAGTTGGCTTAGTGCTGAAGAGAGATCCTGTGCAAGCATGAGGACCTGAGGGGCTCTTGCTCCAGCTTCATCCCCAGCACCCACATAAACAGCTGGATATGGCCATTCACATCCATCACCACAGTTCTGTGGGAGGTGGTGGCGACTAGAGACTTACTGAGATGCACAAAAATGCCAAGCTCTAGAATCAACAAGAGACTTCTCAAGAAAACACATGGATGAGCAATGGGAAATACCTGAGGTTCTCCTCTGGCCTCCACTCACCCATAAGGAAGCACCTCTGTTCATATATGCATGCATATACAACATGCATACTACACTCATGGAAAGGAAGAAATGAAAGGAGGGAAGGGAAAAGGGAGGAAGAGAGGGAGAAAGGGAAGGAAGAAACTTTTATTATGTCAAAAATTATTCTAGTTTCACAGCAAATTGCACAGATGGTACTGGGAGATTTCTCATACCCTTTACCTATTTCTCTCTCTGGTTATATTTTACATAATTATATTACATATCTGAGCCAGACAGTTGACATTGGGACTATGTGTGTGTGTGTGTGTGTGTGTGTGTGTGTGTGTGTGTATACTAATTTCATTTAATCATATATAGATTCATGTCACCACCATCTAGCTCAAGATACACACACATCACTACCAAAACCTCCAGGCATTACCATTACATAGTTAAATCCACTCACCTCCTACCACTAACAGAGAAAGGAGAAGTCGCCCAGCTGTGATCAGAGGCAGTGAGCCATTGGCAGACAAAGATTGAAAACCACTAGCTACAGGCTTTATTCGCTCCACCTTCCTGCTGAATGCTCGCTTCTCCCACCTCCTGCTTCTCCACAATGATGGCAACAAGAGAAAAGGAGCCTGCTGATCTAATGGAGAACCCTTTGGGTGGGCCATTGTCCTTCCATGTTTGACAGGTTCTCACTCACCCTTTCACCTAATATGCCTATGTTCAGCCAATCAGAGCCTGCATAAGGCACTGGGCACAGTTTTGCTTCATGTCCCCTCATAGCTCCAACAGAGCTCTTACTTTTGTGGAAGACCTTCTTTCCATTGGTGATGGTGACCTACTCGCAGACAGGGACCTCCTCTTGGTCATCTCTCATCCAAGCCTGTGGTGGCCAAAAGTCACTTTAAACTTTACACCCTGGGTATTGGCATCCTAGGAGCTTAGAACTATCACTTTCATGCTCACTGGCAACCTGCTTTTCATGAGCGCCAGAACTGCTGAAAACTTTCTGGTTTGAGCTGTCAAGTTCACATGAGTAAAACCCTCAATTGGCTCACTCACCCTCCATTGTTTGTCCACTTTATTCTTCATGATGGCAAGCTAAGACATGAGTAGAGAGGGGGAAAAAAGCTACCTGACTACTATCCTTAAACAGAGACATCCACTCATGTGACCTTCATCTTTTGAATTTTGTTCTTTAAGAATGTGATATGGATGGAACCAGGAACCAGGTGATTGGATGTACAAGCTGGAGGCTGAGATAGAAGGTTATAATGATCTTAAGGCTAGCCTGGGTAACATAGCCAGAACCTGTCTCAAAAAAAGCAACAAATTATATAAAGGAATGCCTATAAATAGAGTCAGATCATTTACATTTACTATGATTATTGTGTTAAGACTTAAATCTGAATTTCTAATTTTACTTTCTGATTTCTTTATTTTCCATGTCCCAGTTTCCCTTTTCCTGTCTTCCTATCAGTTACTTGAAGAGATTTCAGAATTGTTCTTTTTCATCTATAGCCTTTTGTGTTGTATCTCTTACTATGGAATTTAGTGGCTGTTTAATTATTTATACTATATACATAATACTTATCAATTTCTACTAATGTGAACATTTTATCAATTGTTTTTAAATCCCTTCAGCATCCCTCATTAACAACCCAGTTGCCATAAATATTTTCTTTACAGCTGTGCTAAAAAAAATGGTGTATTTTTTGCTTAAGTCATCAAACACAGCTTAAGAAACTCTAAAGGAGGAAGCACTTGAAGTTAGTCATATTTCTAGAACTTTCTGTTTCTCTTCTTCAAGATGTGTGAAGACTCTTAAAAAAAAAAAAAAACGTTGCTTTTCTGTTTCTCTTAATCATTCGCTTGGATAGGTTTAGATTTCCTTGACTTGAAAAAGTTTGTTTTCTTTCTTTCTTTTTTTTTTTTTTTTTAAGGTCGGGTCTCCCTGTAGCCCAGGCTGACCTGAAATTCACTATGTAGTCCCAAGCTGGCCTTGAACTCATGGCAATCCTCCTACCTCTGCCTCCCAATTGCTGGAATTAAAGGCAAGAACAACCATGCCTGTCCTTGTTTTCATTCTTGAAGTACAATTTCACTATAGAACATTTTGACCTGACAATTCCATTTAAGTTGAAAAACACTGTATTATGTCCTGTCCCCTAGCAATTGGGAGGCAGAGGTAGGAAGACTACCATGAGTTCAAGGCCAGTTTGGGACTACATAGCGAATTCCAGGTCAGCCTGGGCTACAGCGAGACCCTACCTTAAAAAAACAAAAAGTAAGTAAATGAGAACTCCATTCTCATTAGGATTGTTAACAGGTAATGTGTCATTTCTACCCTTGGCTTTAGTTTCAGAAGTTTGTACATGATAGGTCTCAATGTGTATGTCTTCAATTTTATTCTGCTTGGAATTTATTTAGTATCTTGAAGCCATGTATTTATATCTTCTTCCAAGTTTGGTGGATTTTCATCTATTTCTTCAAATGCTTTTTCATCTCCACTACCTTCCACCCTCTTTGACTCCAATATGGATCTTTTGTTGCAATTTCATGGGTATCCAGCATTTGGTTCTTTTTTTCTTCTGCTGTTTTCTGTCCGACGCTCACATTGAGTAATTCCTATTGTCCTTTCAAGGCCATTGATGCTTTTGTCTCTCTAGTCTTCTGTTGAATCTATCAATGGAGTTTTTACTTTGCTTATTGTATTTTTCAGATTTAAACTTCCACTCTGTACTACTTGACATCTTTTATTTATTGACTGAGAGTCAGTTTTCCACTTGTTTCTAGAATCTTCATAATGGCTCATTATAATAGTTTACAGTGTCTACGTTAGAATTTATTTCAGATAATTCTAATAGCTGTGCCATCTTGCTATTAGTGTGGGTTATTTTTCATCATTCCTATGAAAAATTTCCTGGGATTTTGCATAACGTGATTTTTACAATGGAAACCTGGACATGTTAAATATATTGTCATTTAATTCTTCATTTTACTTAACTCTTTTATTTTAATAGGCTTCCTCTGACATTGCTATAGTAGGGACAATGACAAGTGTTGTCTCATCCCCATACTGTGGGAGTAAAAACTCAAATTCCATTCTTCTACTCAGTTCAGTGGAGAAAGGGGGTTTCCATGTACCTCTGACTAATGCCCTGGGATGGAGACCACATATGCTGCTGTGGAAGTCTACGCTCTCCACCCCACCTTTGACATCACAGAGTGGTTTGGGGGTAGGAAAACCTTTTAGGGAACCAAGCGTGAAAGTCTTGGTTCCCCAATCACTCTTCGCTAGTAGGGTGGGGGATTTTTCCATAGATCTTGTCTGGTGAATAACAGCTCTTATACCAGAGTTTTCTGTCTTGTTAAGCTGCCTCTTTCCTGATCATTTGGCAGGCCATTCCTGGAGATTCTGATTATGTCTACTGCCATCTCCAGGTTTCTAGCTTCCCATTCTCCTATCTGGAATACAGAGAACTGAAACAAAAAACTAAGAAACTCATCAGCAAGACCTCTGACCCAAGGTCCCTAGCCAGGTATCCATCATCACTCAACTTTGGATTTTCTTTTGTTTGTTTCATATACTTTGTACAGGATAAATAGGGAGAAATACATATATCCACCCATTTAATTTTACTCTTAGTATTTTCATAGCTAATAACAATAATTGCTATTATGTTTTGATTTCTACTTATAAGACTAGCATCATGTTAACTCATTTAATTCTCACAGTGGTCATACAAGGTATAATAATTATAAGTACCATTTTATACATTGAAAAACTGAAACTCAGAATTAATTAGTGAAAACATTTAGAAGAGTACCTTCTAATATACTAACAAAAGATAGGAAGTATCATTATGAATTATCTTCAGCATCAGAATCCTGTCTGAGGAATCAACTTGCAAGTAGAGTTTAGAACTCTAATCTACAATAGCCTCAGCTTATGCAATTTACCTCAGTTGGAGTGCAACCATCTGCATTGAGTAATATTGGTGGTTTCTAACTCTATATCTTTATCCATTTTCCCTTATAGCACACTCATTATTTTGTTCCCTAACCTAGTTTCTAAATGTTCTTCATTTATACCCTAGTAGTAAAAATAATTGACATGTGTTTTGTTGACAAATTCTTTCACACACACACACACACACACACACACACACACACATATGTGTGTGTGTGTGTGTATATATACATATATATATATATATATATATATATATATATATATATATATATGGCATAGTTACTTAAAATTTAATGACCATTTCACAGGCTGGTCTTGTTAGTTGTCACTCAGTTTTTAAATTGAAGCTCGGAGGAACATGAGGATAGGCTTAAAGTCACATAGTGAGGAAGTGGTCAACATGGGATTCAAGGCTGATGCTATTTCAATTCCCTGTGCTTCATCTGCACCCCATAGCTAACTTTCACATCTTCCTTGTAGTTCTCAGTGTCCAAAGCTTATTTCCATTTGAACCTTTAGTAGAATATACAAGGTCTGAGCAAAAAGAACAGAAGGAAACAGAACTGCAAGTGAAGAGATGCCTCTAAATTCATTGTTCTTTAAGAACTGTTGGAAACATTGTCATGGAATAGCATGGCTTACAGCTACTGCTCAAAACCCATGGAGTAATCTTTTGAAATCTAGTACAGAATAAGAATGGTTAGGATGATGGAGAAAGATAAACAGCTTAGAAACAAATTGAAGATGTAGGAGGTTATTATATACATTACAGTTGATAGGAAAATAACCAAGGCAGCAGCAGCTGAGACTGAGAACAGAGGTAGAGAAATATCTGATCCAAAATTAGGATGTGTATGTGTGTGTACCTGGAGAGAAACAAGACCATTTAGATGAGGCTCGTTAGTAATAGTGATGCTACCTGCATTTATTACTTGCAAACCTAGATGGGACATTTTGTTCACAATTAAAGTCAAGGAGAAACAAGGACAGAGCAGTGAATGTTAGAATGCCAACCAGCAGACAGGCACAAAAGCTATATCAAGAATGGAATTGGAAATTAGGTGACAGTTAGTTGCTTTGGAAAAACACCTGCTGCCATAAATATCAATAGAGGCAAGTGAGCAACAGGATGAGATAGTCCCCATTCTGCCCTTATGCAAATGGAAGAGGAATGACCAGGTCTTATTAGCAAAGAAAAAGGCAAGGATCTAGGCATGGTGTTATTAAACTTGTCCTCATCCCACAGTCTGTAGAGGAAACAAAGTTCCTATGAGGAGTTTCCTCCATTCAATTGTTCAGATCTCAGGGACCCATGTTCCCCTCCTACTATATTTTATCCTTCAACCCTACAGATGGAACCAGACATTGTTTAGAAGAAATAAGGTGAAATGACATCATTGATTGACATAAATTCAATAAATTCAGATAAAGTAGAAGGTGTAAACTTCTAAAGGCAGATGTTCCCACATATGCCATCCTAGAAGGCAGGCTTTTCCCCACACATCCACCTCTGTATACTGAACAGAAAACATGATACAATGTCCATCTGGACCTGAAAATCCCATTCACCCCTGACATTATCTTCTGGTCATCCCTGGAAGTGAGCCATTGCCTTCCATGTGTTAATATGCATTGGGACATCAGAAGCCCTTCCATCCTGACCTATATATGAAAGAACTATGAAAAAGTTCTACTTGTGATGGTTTGAATGTAAACGATCCCATTAGACTCCTGTATTTAAATACTTAATCTCTAATTGGTAGCACTATTTTGGAAAGTCGTGGAGCCTTTAAGAGTTGGAGCCTTGCTAAAGGAAGTGTGTCACAGGGTAGAGGTGGGATTTGAAATGTTACAACCTATGCCTGTTTGCTTACTCTGTCTCCTTCCTCTCTGTTGATGTGTCCATGTGACTGACCTCAGCTTCCTGCTCCTGCCAAGCTTTTCCCACTAATAGACAGTGCCCTCAGGACCTGCAAAGCAAATAAATAAATAAATAAACCTTGTTTCTTCCTTAAACTGCTTCTTGTCAAGTAATTTGTCCCAGAACCAAGAAAGCAAGTGAAGCACACCCATTTCAGAAAACAGGGCAGGAGACAATACTTAATGAAGAAGGAGGAAATCTTGGTTTTTTACATGGTTCCACACCCTCAGAAGATGGTCAGGGTGGGGACCATGGATACAGAAACATCACAGGTTTCATGTTTGGCATTGGGTCAGATTCTTCTCTTCATTAAAAATGCATTCTTTACTTCAGCATTTTAGTGTATAAAAGAATACTGCCTTTCCAACGTGAAGAAACCATTCCAACCTTTCCACATCAGCCTTATTCCCAATTCTTAGCTCAGAAATTGAGTATTGTATGAAGGCTCCTTGGTCGCCCCGGTTAGATTTGCCTCTCCTTCCATGCAAAGCCCTTTCCTTAGATGTGCTAATACTTATTTCCTTCCACTTTGAATCATGACTGTGCTTTGTCACTTTTTAACAGCTGAATCTGGACAATTTGCTTATCTCTTTTCTTCAGTTTTCTTGTTTATAAATGGAGATAATGATGATTTCTTCAGATTGCTATAAAAGAACTAGACTCCAATTATGAATCCACAAGGCTCCAATTCTGCCTTTGGGTTGGTATTTGAATTTTCTTCACCCATTTTATTTTTTTCTGAAATGGGAGCAGCTTTTCTAATGACCACTCAGAAAGAATGTATGTGAAGTATCAGCTGGGATCATTTTATTGTTGTTTTATTAATTAGACCAAAAGTTTTAGAGGTAACATTCTTTATGATGATATTGTCCATCTTTCCACTTCCTATGGATAACCATAGCTGATGGCCAGTAAGCACTCATAGGATACTTTTTTATGAAGTATATTTTTAACACTCACAACCCAGTTCATGTGTGTTATTTGTAAGTCTTTCACCCTGTTTAGCTTTTATTAGAATTTCTTTATTTAAAATAATCACTCAAGGGCTGGAGGGGTGACTTAGCAGTTAAGGTGTTTGCCTGAAAAATCAAAGGACCCAGGTTTGATTCCCCAGGACCCATGTTAAGACAGATGCACAAGGGGGGCACATGAGTCTGGAGTTCGTTTGCAGTAGCTGGAGGCCCCTGGTGCGCAGATTCTCTTAGTCTTTCTCCCTCTTTCTCTGTCAAATATATATACATATTTAAAATAATCACTCAAAAGACCATATAAATAAGTGCAATAATGTCACTGATTTTAAAGATTCTTCTCAGCATAAAATATATCTCTCTTTGTACCTAACCAAAAAGGTGCATTTAATATTGATCATTTTAAATTTCTTCTCTTGAAAGTTTTTTTCAATTATTGCAATGACCAAGTGAGCAAATAATATGTACAAGCCTTTTTCTTATATGTCCTGAGTATATGTGCTTATGATCTATAGCTGCTATGGCCCAGATCCTCTTCATCTGAAGAAACAAAGCAGGCAGTGAGAAGCAGGTTGCTTTTGTCTCAAATGATGCCAGTTAGGTCTGGTATAAGAGATCTACTGTCTGTTTCTGTCTCTCTTTCTGTCTCTTTCTCTCTCTTAGCATTCTCTCTGGACATGGCTGTGATGGGACTAGGTGCAAAATGAAATGGCTAATACACTGACAGCTCTAAGGGCACATGACAGCAGAAAGCCAGGCCATTACCAATGCTGATCAGCTCAGAAGCAATGCAATCAAAACCTTCAATTACACCTGGGTGATTTAATCAACTCCCTGTCAGCTCCGAACTAGAGCTCCTCTGGTACTGTACAAATACAGTAATTACCATGCCAGCTTGCAATAAGATATCATTTCAGTGAATTAGAAAACACATTCTGTTGTCAATTGCCAGCAACCAATTTATAAGCCCTGAAACAAGCAATATTTTTTAATTGCTGCCTTTGTGTCATTATCACAAAATTACTTCTGTTATGAGGCATTAAATCATTTACCAATGTTGGGATTGGGGACTGGGGGAATTCAAAACTTTTCACTCTGTTCTTTCCGATGGAAACAGGAATAGAAGCAGAAAACTTGTACCCTGCTGTGTTGTATTTTGAAAAAAAAAAAAAAAACCCAGGGATTCTCAACTACACAAACAATCATCAACAAATCCTGGAGCTCCTAGAGCACATCAGAGAGTAGGAAACAAGGAGTCAGGTTTAGTTTGACCTGTACTTTTTCTGTACCCTCAGCCTGATTTTTTTTTTTCCCCATTTGCTGATCCTCCAACCTTCCTTTTGAAGAGAATTTTCTTTCTTTTGAGAGTGTGCTTCAATTGACACCAGATGTGACTGCTATCCCTGGAGACCTGTAAGCTTGAAAGAATGGAAATTTCTACCCATCACCTACCAAGTCCAGGTACTCCTTCCAATGAAGGGCAAGCAATGGTCTTGCCTGGCCAGCTCTACTTAGTTTGGTGGCAAAGTGCCTAGAGATTCTCACTTCATGATGCAAGCACACATGACGTTTCCCTGCTACCTTCCTCCATCTTCCCAGTCCCCACCTACAAATATCTTGGGAGTAATCTCAATGAGTTCTGATAGGAGGTACCATTCTTTATTCTACCAGGCAAAAGAGTTAAACCAAAAAGTATATTATTACTCTTACTATGAATAATAATAACAAACATTTTACAATACTCAGAAAGTCAGATATTGTTCTAAATGTTTCACAAATTCTATAACAGTTATCTAGTTTATATCATTATTCTAATTTCTCTAATGAGGAGCTATGTTTAAATATTTTGGCTACACTGATATAATAGGACACTGGATGTGTCTCAGGAAGAATTGGTTTGAATCTTGACTCTAGCCTTAAGTAGCTACTTATATAGATAGTGTTACCTCATTACTTATCTTAGAAAAGGGGAAATAGATTACTATTTATTAACAGTGTCATGCAGTGTTTAGACATTTAACATGTACTTCCATACTGAATCCCCATAATGACTTCATTAGGCTAAAAATGAGTTATTCCTCTTGAAAAAAATCAAGAAGCTGAGATGAAGAAAAGTAACTTGCCCAAAGTTACACAGCCAGAAAATGTTGGCACTCATAAACTCTCTCTCTTAGCCACTGCCCTTGCATTGGTTAGTTTTCCAATTGCTGCAACAGAATACCTGGCAGAAGTGATGAACAGAAAAAGCATTTACTTGGGCTCCCCCAGTTTTTCAGTCCACCATGATGGGGGAGGCAACATAGAGTTCATAGCAGTGGGAGAACAGAGTTAGTACTCTACACATCTTGATAGATCAGAAAGTAGAATCCCGTGATTG